>NC_080383.1:34769160-35086905 GCF_014773155.1 Arachis stenosperma | reverse complement strand
CGGACAAACAGGCCAAAGAAAGGCCCATTAGAAGGAACTAAGCCCAAAACCTAAAGGCGAAAGGGCCTGGGAAAGGCGGTTCCGCAAAGATAGAGATGAATCTCCCAAAAGATAAGATAAGATAAGAATATCTTATCCAGGGATGATCGCAGCCAACTACTATAAATACACTGGAGCACCCAGGTATAACATATACTCTAATTCTACTTGATATCTGCTTGGACCATGCTAACTTAAGCATCGGAGTGTCATTGCAGGTACAACCCCCCGCCGTTCAGCACAACCAGCTCGGGTCACAGACCCCCACCTCGGGCCTTGCCAGAAGACCGAGCTACACGTTCAGGTAACCCTCGGAACATTGGCGCCGTTGCCGGGGACCTGGAAGTCATCCCTTACCATGGCGGACGACCCTCCCAACAAAACCACGCTACATCAGAACAAGAAGAGGAAGTTGACACCGGAGAACGGCCGGACAGCCCTCTATCACCACGCACTCCAGGAGGAAACAAACAGAATCGCCCAAAGACATCACCCCCAGACAAAGATCCACAAAATCCCGAAAGAGAAAAAAGTTCGGAGATTCTGGAAACAGTTCGGGCACAACAAAGCGCGGCTGAGACAACTCGAAGAGGGTAAGAAGCAGAAGGAAACTGAACAGGATCTGAGAAGGGAAGCTCGCAAACGCAGAGAATTGGAAGAAAAACTGCGGAAGATAGAGGCCAACCTAAAAGATCGGACGGAACACGGCACCACTCCCGAAAGCAACCATGATCCCTTCACAAGAGATCATGAAAGAGAAGGTACCGCGAAACTTCAAACCACCAGATATGGACCTCTACGACGGCACCACCGATCCAAGTCATCACCTCAGCAATTCAGAAGCAGAATGTACTTAGTCGACGCCTCCGACGCGATTCGATGCAAAGCCTTCCCCACACTCTCACTAAGTCAGCCATGAAGGGTTCGACAACCTGCACCAGGATCAATCTCCAGCTTTGAAGACTGACCAAAAAATTCTTAACAAGGTTCTCTATTCAAAAGGACAAGGCAAAACATGCCCCAGCCTACTCGGGATCAAACAAGGCAACCAAGAACTCTCAGAGAGTACATGGAGCGATTCAACAAGGCTGCCTGGACATACAACACTTGCCCACGGAAGCAGCCATCATGGGACTAGCAAACGGCCTAAAAGAAGGACCGTTTAGCCAATCCTATCCAAAAGATACCCGACCTCCTTATACGAAGTACAAGAACGGCAGGAAAGTATATCAACATGGAAGAAACCTCCCAGCTGAGAGACTCTTCCAGGAAGGATCAACCTACCCGCCCCGAGATCGAGATCGGGAACAGAAAAAGAAAGAAGAATCCAACTCGGACAAGCCCGAAAATACCACAGCTACACTCCCCTCCGAGTCTCCCTGGTAGACGTCTACAGAAGTATGCCACACCGAGAAGATCCCACCACCCAAACCTCTGAAGCACAAGAGCAGGAAGAGATCGGTCCGAGTACTGCGAATATCACAGACTCTACGGCCACTCTACTAACGACTGCCACGACTTAAAGAATGTTATAGAAAGCTAGCAGAGAGGGAAAACTCGACAGATACATAGCTGAGAAAGGAGAAGAAACCAGAAAGAGAAGACGGGGAGATAACGAAGATCGGGCCGAGCAAACACGAACCCCGCGAACTCCTGAAAGGCACATACACATGATAAACGGAGGTTTCGCAGGGGGAGGGACATCCAAATCCTCACGGAAGAGACACCTCAAAGAAGTCTACCATGTCCGAGAAGACAGCCCCTTACCCGAGTTACCTACTATCTCATTTACCCGAGAAGATGCTCTTGGAATAATACCCGGACACGACGACCCTATGGTGATCACCATCATCCTAGCCAACGCCAACTTACATCGAACCCTGATCGACCAAGGAAGCTCAGCAGATATCCTGTTCAAAGCAGCCTTCGACAAGCTCGGACTCGAAGAAAAAGAGCTAAAAGCCTATCCCACTGACCTGTTTGGACTAGGAGATACCCCGATCCGCCCCTTGGGATACATCTCATTACACTACCTTTGGAAAGGCGAGCAAACCAAAACACTAAGCATCGACTACATTGTAGTCGACGTCACTTCAGCATACATGCCCTCATCGGACGACCAACCCTAAACAGACTAGCGGCTATAGTCTCGACCCCACACTCTGTATGAAGTTCCCTACCGCAAAGGGAATCGCTACCTAAAAGGCGACCAAAAACTAGCACGACGATGCTACAACGAAAGCCTGAGCCTAAAAGGGAAAGAGGTCAACACAATAGAACTCGGGCGAGTCCAAGCCCGAGAAGATCTTCGGCCACAACCAGAAGGAGAGACCGAAAAGATCCAGATCGGGAACACACCCGAGAAAGTAACAAACATAGGGGCAAACCTCGAGGCAGGCCTAAAGGAGGAACTCACAACCCTCTTAAGGGAGAATTCCGACCTCTTCGCCTGGAAAGCCTCCGATATACCAGGCATAAGCCCCGACCTGATGTGCCATAAGCTATCAGTATACCCGGGATCCCGACCTGTCCAACAAAGACGCAGGAAGCTCGGGCCCGAACGCATGCAAGCAATAGAAGAACAAGTGCAAGCACTACTAGATGCAGGGTTCATTAGGGAAGTAAAGTACCCCCTATGGCTCGCAAACGTGGTCCTAGTGAAGAAGCCCAATGGAAAATGGAGGATGTGCGTCGACTACACGGATCTCAACAAAGCCTGCCCCAAAGATCCATATCCACTACCGAACATCGACGCCTTAGTCGATGCCGCTTCGGGCTACAGATACCTCTCCTTCATGGATGCATACTCGGGATACAATCAAATCCCGATGTATGGACCCGACCAAGAAAAGACCTCGTTCATAACCCCAAGGGCAAACTACTGCTACGTAGTAATGCCCTTCGGCTGAAGAACGCAGGGGCAACCTACCAGAGGCTAATGAACAAAATGTTCTCAGAACACATCGGGCTACAGCTAGAGGTGTACGTCGACGACATGCTAGTAAAGACACAAGAGACAGAAACTTGGTCGCCGACCTCAGCAGTATCTTCGACACCCTCCGGAAACACAACATGAGACTTAACCCGACAAAGTGCACCTTCGCCGCAGAAGCCGGGAAGTTCTTAGGCTTCATGCTGACTCAGAGAGGCATCGAAGCAAACCCGGACAAATGCCAAGCAATACTCAATATGAAAAGCCCGACGTGTGTCAAAGAAGTACAACAACTAAATGGGAGACTAGCCGCCCTATCAAGATTCTTGGCAGGATCAGCGATAAGATCACTCCCTCTCTACTCACTCCTAAAGAAAGGGAAACCCTTCTCTTGGACCCCGGAATGCGAAAAGGCCTTCCAAGAATTCAAGGAATTCCTCGGGCGGCCACCAATCTTAACCCGACCTCTAAAAGGGGAAGAGCTCGTACTATACCTGTCGGTCGGACATCGGGCAGTCGCCTCGGCACTAATACGAGAAAATGAGGAGGGGCAACACCCCATATACTTCGTAAGCAAGCACTACAAGGGGCCGAATTAAACTATCAGAAAATAGAGAAAATCGCCTATGCACTAGTGTTCACAGCTCGGAGACTCCGCCCCTACTTTCAAGCCCACACCATCAAAGTCCGGACAAACCAACCCATGAGACACATCCTACAAAAGACAGACATGGCAGGACGAATCCTACAATGGGCGGTGGAATTGTCCGAGTTCGACCTCCACTATGAAGCCCGGACTGCCATAAAATCTCAATACCTAGCCGACTTCGTCGCAGAATACACTGAGACCCCGGGAACCCCACTCTCATGGAATCTGTATGTCGACGGATCCTCAAACAAAACAGGAAGCGGGGCCGGTGTTATACTCGAAAGCGATCAAGGAACACGGATTGAGCTATCCCTAAAATTCGAGTTCCAGGCCTCAAATAACCAAGCCGAATACGAAGCCCTACTAGCGGGACTAAAACTAGCCGAAGAGGTCAGAGCAAAGAGGATCACGATCTTCAGCGACTCCCAGGTCGTCACATCACAAGTAAATGGAAGCTACCAGGCCAAAGACCCTACTATGAAAAAATACCTGGACCAAACACAGGCGCAATTACGACACTTCCCGGAAATACAAATCCAGCACATACCCGGGAGCAAAATGCCCGGGCAGACGCCCTCTCAAAACTTGCTAGCACCAAGCCCGGAGGGAACAACAGAAGTCTCCTCCAAGAAACTCTACAATCCCCCTCCGTGTTAAGGGAGGAAGAAATACTAAATATATCCGGGCAACAACAAGGATGGATAACCCCCATACTCAACTATCTGAAATCGGGAACTCTCCCCGCCGAAAGAAAAGAAGCTAAAAGGCTTACAAAAGACGCCCAGAACTACACGTTAATCCACGACGTATTATACAGAAGAGGATTCTCAAACCCCCTCCTGAGGTGCGTCCCGACCACAGAAACAAAGAGCGTCCTCGAAGAAGTCCACAAAGGCATGTGTGGGAACCATCTCGGAGCCCGGGCCCTGTCCAAGAAAATAGTCAGAGCCGGGTTCTACTGGCCGACCTTGCAAAGAGACGCGGCAGAGTTTGTGAAAATATGCCCCCCCTGCCAAAAAAACGCCAATTTTCACAAAGCACCGCCCGAAGACCTCATAAGCATCACCGCACCATGGCCCTTCGCAAAGTGGGGACTCGACCTACTCGGCCCATTCCCACAAGGACCGGGGCAAGTCAAGTACCTCATAGTAGGGGTCGACTACTTCACAAAGTGGATCGAGGCTGAACCCTTAGCCACTATTACGGCTCAGAAAAGCCGTAAATTCCTATACAAAACATTGTCACGAGGTTCGGAGTCCCCTACTCCATCACAACAGACAATGGAACACAGTTCACAGACACAAGTTTTCAGAACTTGGTGGCCGAGCTAAAAATCAAACAGCAGTTCACATCGGTCGAACACCCGCAAGCCAATGGACAAGCAGAGGCCGCAATAAAGTCATCTTGGCCGGGTTAAAACGAAGACTCCAAGAGGCCAAAGGGGCATGGGCCGATGAACTCCCCCAGGTATTATGGGCATATCGACAACCCCGCACTCTACAACAGGAATCCCCATTCCGACTAGCCTACGGAATGGAGGCAATGATTCCCGTCGAAATAGACGAAGGATCACCCAGAACCATCTTCTACAACGAAGGAGGCAACCCTCAGGCACAAAGGGAAGAACTCAACCTCCTACCCGAGGTCCGAGAAAGAGCCCGAATCAGAGAAGAAGTCTTAAAACGACGAACGGCCCTCAGATATAACCGAAAGGTGATAAAACGAAGCTTCTCCACTCACGACCTGATTTTAATCCGAAACGACATCGGAACACAAAAATCGGGAGAAGGAAAGCTAGCCGCAAATTGGAAGGGGCCCTACAAAGTAACAGAAGTTTTAGGGACAGGCTACTACAAGATATCCGACCTAGAAGGCAATGAGCTGCCCAGAACCTGGCACGCCTGTAACCTAAGACGATACTACAGCTAGAAAAACTTAACCCGAGGTGTACTCTTTTTCCCCACGAGGGTTTTTTAATGAGACACCCGGTTAAGTAGGACACCCGGCCTAGTCAAAAGGGTAAACACTTTGTACATATTCTTCTTTTTAATACTAATCAAATTTCTTTATTTTCTCTTTCTCGTTATAAAGCATATCCTAAAAAGTACCCCACCAAGGCGCATTAATTTATGCTCGGCAAAACGCAAAAAATCATTTGCCAAAGGCCATACGAGGTCGGCAAAGATGAAGCGACGAGGTTCAAATTAATGTGAGAAGTTATAAAAGTAACTCTGAAATGGCTCAAAAAGCCAAATAGAAAAGAAGTTACAAAAATAACTTAAAAAAGGCCGACCAAACAACGAAGTCGGACCTGACCAAAGGGGTACTCAAGGATCCCGATGTCCGAGAGTAAACTCGGACCCAAGAAAGAAGCTGGCAAAGAACCAGGACTTCGAGAAACGCTAGCTAAAAAGTTGTTACCCAAAAACAACTAAAAAGCAAAAAGCGAGAAAGTCAAGGCGCTAGCTAAAAAGTTGTTACCCAAAAACAACTAAAAAGCAAAAAGCGAGAAAGTCAAGGCGCTAGCTAAAAAGTTGTTACCCAAAAACAACTAAAAAGCAAAAAGCGAGAAAGTCAAGGCGCTAGCTAAAAAGTTGTTACCCAAAAACAACTAAAAAGCAAAAAGCGAGAAAGTCAAGGCGCTAGCTAAAAAGTTGTTACCCAAAAACAACTAAAAAGCAAAAAGCGAGAAAGTCAAGGCGCTAGCTAAAAAGTTGTTACCCAAAAACAACTAAAAAGCAAAAAGCGAGAAAGTCAAGGCGCTAGCTAAAAGGTTGTTACCCAAAAACAACTAAAAAGCAAAAAGCGAGAAAGTCAAGGCACTAGCTAAAAAGTTGTTACCCAAAAACAACTAAAAAGCAAAAAGCGAGAAGTCAAAACGCTAGCTAAAAAGTTGTTACCCGAGAACAACTAAAAAGCATAAAAGCGGAACGAGACAATCGAAACACAAAGCATGGCATAATAAAGCTACAAGAGTAGCTAAAATAGCAGAACAGGTGTCCAAAATGTTTGCAGAAAACATCCAAAAAACAAAAAGCCCACAGGTCGGGCAAAAGCACAAAAAGTACAAAAAATTACAGAGGATCAAGGCCCTTTCCAGACTCCGCATCAACACCTGGCTGAAACATGGATATCGGGACTGCAGGAACAGCACCATCGCTTGGAACCTCCATACCAACTCTATCCTCGGCCAAAGGTGAAGTCGGGTTCACGACCGGAGCCTCGGGGTCGGACACCGGAGCCTTGGGGTCGGACATCGGAACCTCATCCTCAACAGGGCAGGAACAATCTTCCCCTCCACAACCATGTTATCCGTACTGAACAAACTGAGATCCAATTCGGGAGCAAGAACCCGGACCTGATCCCTCAAATTCACAAACATAGCATCCATACCCTTGGCCACATTATCTTCCAGCTCATAAAGTCATCCCGAGCAGATTGCAGCTTCTCCTTCGTCTCCACAAGCTCAGCATACAGCTTGGTATAGTTCTCCGTCGCCACCCTCGCCATCTCCTCAGACGTCTTCGCCACCGCCACAGCCGCGGTAGCCCTAGTCTTCTCTTCCTCCAAAGACTCCTCCAGCTCGGCAATCCTAGCATCCTTCAGCTGACTAACCTTATCAAGCTCGGACCGGGCCTTCTCAAGTCGGGAGCTGGTCGCCCCAAGGGAGCTTTCTTAAACTCCCGAGCAATGGCGGCATGAAGGCTAGCCATCCGAACACAACTCCGCGCCATATACTGAAAGTGATGCTCCATGGACGCATCATCAGTAGAAATAAAAGTCTGAGGAAGAATGTGCTGCTCAACCCAACCGAGAGCATCGAAATCCTTGTCATTGAAACCAGCAGGCTCTCGGGAAGTCTTCAGTTTCTTGGGGGGAGGACCCGAGGTCGAGGTCGGGGAAAGCTGACCGGGTCCGGAGGTCGGAGGATCCTGAGTTATAGCTCGGAACTGAGGGACCGGAATGGTCTTCGACCGAGTCTGAACACCAATTGTAGTCTTCTGCAGAGAAGGTCGGGGAGAAGCTTCAGCCTCGATATTCCGAGATGCCGCAGATTTCTTCGCTCGACGGAGAAACTTCATAGAATCAGCCTGAGAAGACATCTCTGCAGAAACGAAACAAAGAGGTTATCAAACAGAAAGATCAAAACAAAGTCAAAATATGAAAATGAAATCTCAAAAAGAGGTCGGGAACTACCTAACTCGGAACGGAGAAGGCTTGGATCTCCCAACATTTTCTTCGTATCCAAGTGAGGTGCCCGACCCCATAGACTGCTCAACACACCAACGAAAGCCTGTTCCACCTCATCTAGACTCTCGAAAGTGTACTTAACCGACACCACACTCTCTTGCCAACAAAGAGGAAACGAAGGCTCCCCACTCTCATCTAAGAAAAAAGGTCGGACATCTCCAACAGCCCGGACTTTGAAGTAATAGTTTTTGAAATCGTGAAACGACTCATCATACAAAGTGCAAAATTTCCTACCCTGGTTAGCCCTAAACGAAACCCAAGACACCTTCCCAGCACCCGACCCCGGCTTCGTCAGTACAAACAGATAAGAAAAAAGAGAAACAGAAGGGGAGACGCCTAAAATCTGACACAAAAGTTGGAAAAGCTTTAAAAACGCCCAAGAGTTCGGATGGAGTTGTGTAGGGGCAAGGTTACAAGACCAAAGGACCTCGGATTCCAGGTCGGTGAAAGGAAGACGGACACCTAGCTTGGAGAAGAAACAATCATAAGCATAGAAGAAAAGTTTCTCGGAACTCTCTAACGGCGGAAAACACACCCTCTCCTCGGACTCCGGGGCTGCTAACTCGTAATCCCGCTCAGACTCCCTGTTCTCACAAATACTACACTCCCTACGGAACCTAATCAGATACTCAGAATCTACAACAGACGGGACCCTTAAAGGAGCAGGATCTACCCAACCTAGACCACTCGGAATCTTGGTCGACATTGCTTGAAACACCTTTCAAGACATAAAAAATCTTGCCTACAAAGAAAGAATACAACAGCAAGACAAAAATCACACAAAGGCAGAAAAACCAAATTCAACAAAAACAAAAGAAAGCAAAGTTCTTTTACAAACAAGAAGGCAGCAACTCGAATAACAAAAATGGATCGGAGAAAAGAGTCCCCCCACACACATACAAAGCAATAGCGGCGCCTCTTTTCGGGGCAACCCGGGCATAGAAGATATCAGAAAAAAGAAGCGTACGAAGAATAAAAGCGAAAAAAGCAAACCTGGAAAAGAAGAAAGCGACGAGCTCCGACGAAAGGAAAAACGGCGGCGCAGAAAAGAACTCTGAAAAAACGCACAAAAAATGGAAGACGAAGAACAGAGAGAAAGAAGAGAAGATGCTCGAAAAGAAGTGATGAATAAACAAAGAAAAATGAAGAAAGGGGCAAATAAATAAAGCCTCCACAGAGCGCCGCACGGAAATCGAGGAAGAAACGTAACAAGCAATAAATGCTGAAACGACCGTTTTCAAATTTTGAAAAACTACTATGCCCGAGCTCGACCTTCCGAAAAAAGACGAACTCGGGCAGGGGCACTGTTCATACCCTGACCGAGCTCTCCAAACTCGGTAAAGCTGATAGAAGGCCCGACCTCGACCTAAGGCCCACGTTCGAGGTCGGACCTCGGACAAACAGGCCAAAGAAAGGCCCATCAGAAGGAACTAAGCCCAAAACCTAAAGGCCGAAAGGGCCTAGGAAAGGCGGTTCCGCAAAGATAGAGATGAATCTCCCAAAAGATAAGATAAGATAAGAATATCTTATCCAGGGATGATCGCAGCCAACTACTATAAATACACTGGAGCACCCAGGTATAACATATACTCTAATTCTACTTGATATCTGCTTGGACCCATGCTAACTTAAGCATCGGAGTGTCATTGCAGGTACAACCCCCCGCCGTTCAGCACAACCAGCTCGGGTCACAGACCCCCCACCTCGGGCCTTGCCAGAAGACCGAGCTACACGTTTCAGGTAACCCTCGGAACAAATAAATTGCATAGAAAATAAATGGCACACCAAACTTAGAATCTTGGTGTGTCACTTTCATTTTTGATTTGATGCAATCATCCAAAAAGATTGAAAACAATTTGTTGCAAGGCAACACCAAACTTAGAATGTAACCATATGCCAATTTATTGAATTTAAATAAAACAAGGAACGAAAACAAAGCAGAGAAGAGAAATTATACCTATGGTTGACATGTTGTTCACTTTCTTCCTCTTCTTCCAGTTTGTTAATAGGAATGACCTTAAGGGGGGGAGAAGATTCAGCTAGTGTCCCCTGTCTTGACCTCTCCTCAGCAAGCTTTCTTTTGTTAATGGTTTGATTGAGCTTGCTTGCTGGATCAGGGGGAGGATTGCTTGTGGTTGACCGTTTTCTCTTCATGAATGTTGTCCTTGGTAGCTTAGTCACAATCCTCTTCTTGGTGCTTTTGTTAATTACCTTCACTTCCTTGAATCCAAGTCTTGGTAGTTGTGTGATTGTTGGAGTCTTCTTTTCATCAAAAGCCTCTTGAATTGGTGGTTCTATGAGCCCTTCCTTTTTGCACTTCTCTGTTTCAGTTGAGTGTGATTTCTCTTGAGTGTCTTCCTCACGTTCTTGCTCTTCCACTTCCTCTTTTACACTCAACATTTGCTTTAATAGCTCAATCATGGAAGAGGTTTGTTGTTCTTCCCAAGATTTTTTCATCTCCTCTTCATATTTTTCGATCACAGATTCAAGGGAAGTTTGTGATGGTTGTGAATGTTCATGTTCCTTTATCACCTCATGTTCAATTTCATTCTCAACCACCTCATTCTTCATTGAAATTTCACTTGACACATGGATCTTTTGTTCTTCTTTTTCCACTTCCTTACCCACAAATTGGTCTTCATCCTCACTGCTTGGCAACCCGAAGTGTTTCCTTATTTGCTCTAAGTGCCCATCTATCTTCTCAAAAAGGCTCTCTCGTTCCTCCCAACATTGTTCTTGTCTTTCCAAGAGTTCTCTGGACTTTTGAAGGAGGTCCTCAGCTACTAGCTTAAGAGATGAAGGTTGAGAGAAGTTTTGTGGATATGGATGTGTTGTGGTGAAGTTGTTTTGAGTGGTATGGAATGAATCTTGTGAATTGTGGAATAAGTTTTGTGGTTGGGTGAATGAATTTTGTGGATGATGAATTGAATTGTATGAATTTTGGAAGGAATTTTGTGTTGAGGCAAACTCAAGTGGTGAAGAATTTTGATATGAAAAATTTGGAGGTGAAGTTGGATAATTAAGAGGTGATGGCTCTTGATAAGTGGAATATGGGCTCTCAAATGCTTTCTGGTTTTGCTCCTCCCAGGCACAACTTGAAGAATTGTTGAAATCATCATAGTATGGACAATCTTGTAGTCCTTGGGAGGAATCTTGCATGAATTTGTTGCAAGCATAATCAAGAGATGATGTCTCTTGATGAATAGCATTTGGAGAATTAAAATTTCCTTCCCAGCCATAGTTTGTGTCAATGTTATAACAGCATGGTTCACTTTGTGGCTCTGGGAGGAAATTCATTTCTCTTAATTGTTCACACTTTTGTTGATATGCCCAAACACCAGGAGGGTAATGACATAAATCATTTTGTGGTTCTGGACAACATCTCATGTGATTAGCTTGATCAATTTGTTGCTCTGGAGCAAATCTCCATGGATTGGAGTGCTCATAATTTGCAAGTTCTTGGCGATACTCCCAGCCACCATTAGAATAATGACTTGAATCATTTTGTGGTGGTGAGAAATATCCCATATGATTCTCTTGCTCATCTTGTGTCTCTGAAGCAAGTATCCACGAATTGGAGTGCTCAGAATTTGTATTTTCTTTGTGATATTTCCAGCCACCATTAGAGATTGGTGGTGGTGGGTGATATCCCAGAAAGTTTGTTTGATCAAAAGATGAGATAAACTCCATTTGAATTTTGTAAAACACAACACCAAATAAAATTGAAATTCATGTCACAGAGAAGAATTTCTTAGTGAGGCAATAACTCAAACACCTTGCTACCAGCTTAAAACAAAAAGCAAAAACAAAGAAAAAATGCTTAATCTAAGCTACCATTCACTTAATCATTGTTAATCTTTTCCAATCCCCGGCAACGGCGCCAAAAACTTGATACGTAAAAATTTTATTTCACGTACAACCGGCAAGTATACCGGGTCGTATCAAGTAATAAAACTCACAAAGAGTGAGGTCGATCCCACGGAGATTGGTAGATTAAGCAACTTTAGTTAAATGGTAGATTTAGTCAAGCAAACATAGTTTTGATTTCATGAGCATTTTGATTTTTGGACATAATTGCAAGAATTTAAATGGCAAAGAATGTAAAGAACTAGAAGAGAGAAATAAAATGAAAGTAAATAACGGAAACTTAAATTGCAAGAAACTTAAATGACATCAAAAGTAAATTGCAGGAAAATAGAGTGCTGAATTCTAAAGAGCAAAAGAGTAAATAGCAAGAAATAAAGAAGCAGAATGTAAATGACAAGAATAATAAATTGCAAGAGTGTAGAAGGGAATTGGGCAATGGGTATTCAAGCACTAAGAGCAAAAGAAATGAGAATTAATGATAGAGAGAATCATTAGGGATCAGAGATGCTAGTTTTCATGAATTGATGTTAGTCAAATCCTTCTCAATCATGGGTATAGATCCATGGCAAGTGGGTAATTAAATCCCAATCTCTTGGTGATTCAATTTCTCTCAACATAACCAATTGCCACTCTCGTGATCTAGTTGTTCATGAGAAGAGATGAAGCTCAATTCTAATCCAGCCACACAACTCCCATAATCTCAACCAAGGAAAGTTACATCTCACATACCAACCAAGGTGTATTGATTAAGGAAATCATGAAAGGATGAACTCTAAACTGAATTATGTGGTTCATTCCTCAAATTCACCACATAATTCACATAGATTAACCCCTCTCTCGATGGTGGTTGAATCTTTGAAGAACAAGAGTTTCCTCTTTGGATTAACCACTTGAATTGAGGAGGAAAAGAGGAGTTCATCAATGCATTCAAACAAGCAGAGCTCTTCTCCCTAATGAAAAGGGAATTAAGTGATCATTGCTCTCAACTGAAAACTAAATTGCATGAAATTAAAGTGCATGAAAATAAAGAGTGAGACTTCAAAACAGAAATTGAAAATTCAAGAATTCATAAATGAAAACTACAAATTAAACTACACTACTACTAAGGAAGAAGAGAAGGGGAAGTGAAGAAGAGTGTATGAAGGGGAGGGGTCCGAAGACCCACTCTCAATGGGGTGTGCCAATTCACAGAATTTCAAATTGGTCTCCTCCGTATCCCCTCAATCCCCCAAAAAAAAAAACTCCAATTCTATGAAACTATGGCCTTTATATAGGCTTTCCTAAATTACAAATTGAAATGAAATTAAAAGCAAATTACAATTAAATGAAAATCAACTATTCTAGATGATTCTTGTGGCCTTGATTGGTTGAGATTTGTGGGCTTTGCTTGCTTGAGGTTGGATTAGCTTCATGAAGGAATTCTTGTCAAACAGGGCTCATTTTCACTGCTTTGGCCCAATGACTTGGCGTTGTTGCCAATAACTCCAGGCATAATGCACGTTGGCAACGTGCAAGTGGCTTTCCTGGAAGTGAGCTTTGAGACTTGGGCGTTGTTGGCCCAAGTTGTTGCTAACAACTTGCTCTTCTTCTTCTTGACTCTTTTCTCATGCCTAATGTTGCCCAGAATTTGAGCTTCAATCCTTTGCCTAAATATAAACTATGATATATCATTGGAAAGCTCTTGATGTCTACTTTCCAATGCCACTGGAATCACTTCATTTGGACTTTCCTAGCTCAAGTTATGCTCCATTGAAGAGGGCAAGGTCAGGCTGCCCTGGTTGGGCGTTTTTGTCAAACACGCCACCAATAACGTGCTCAACAACGCCCCTAGCCCAAATTTCTTGGCCTGGGCGTTGTTGCTGGAGTTGCCAAGGAACACGCCAGTTCATTTTACCCTTGGCAACGTGTTCGACTCCCCCTCCTTGGCCTACTTATGCTTCCTTGAATTTCAACCTCATTTCCTTGTTTTTGGGGCCTAAAGATGACTCTGATTCTAGCTTCCATTTCATGCTCCACTATAGACTATTATATATGGTTGGAAAGCTCTGAATGTCAGCTTTCCAACGCAACTGGAAGCACTCAATTTGGATCTCTATAACTCAAGTTATGCTCGTTTGAAGGAGACATGGTCAGGCTGCCAAAATCGCACACGTTTTTGGTGAAAACGCCCTTGTTTCCAGCGTTGCCAACGTGCTCAGATTCTGAAGCTCTAAATGAAGCCATCTTTTAAAGCTTCAAACGAATGCCAATCCCATACTATGATATATGGTTGGAAAGCTCTGGATGTCTACTTTCCAATGCCGTTGAGAGTGCATCATTTGAAGGTCTACAACTCAAGATATCTTCCATTGAAGGGGACATGGTCAGGCTGCCTTGTTGGAGTTGTTGTGGATAACGCCCCTATATTCCAAGTTGGCAACGTGCTCTTCACCATCCAAAGCTTCCTGGCGTTGGCAACATGAATGGCACTCCTCCCTGGCGTTGGCAACGTGAATGGCACTCCTCCCTGGCGTTAGCAACGTGAATGGTGCCTTGATTGGCGTTAGCAACTTGGTTGGCACCCAAGACTTGGTGCCTAGCCAAGCAACCATTCCTGGCGTTGCCTTAGAACACGCCCATGGTTGCTAGCTCAACAACGTGCTCGAGCTCCTCTTTGGTGCCAAAGTTACTTGCCACGTTGCCAAGGAACACGCCTTCATAACTTGGCGTTGGCAACGTGCACCTCCTTTTCCTGGACCAAGCCTTGCTTGTGTGCGTTGCTTGCCTGCGTTGTCTTCAAACACTCACTCCTTTCTCCAAGTTGGCAACGCCACTTCTCTTCCAAGGTTGCCTGGCGTTGCCTCCAATAACGCAGCCCTTCTCCAAGTTAGCAACGCCAACTTCTCTTCCAAGGTTGCCTGGCGTTGTCATGAACAACGCCCACTATCTCCAAGTTGGCAACGCCAACTTCTTCTTGCCCAGCTTTGCATCATTCTTGCTTCCATGCTTTCTTGTTTCATCACCTATCATCAACAAGGGAAATAGCTTCAAAGTCTTACCCATTCATGCAATAAATTTCATGAGATTCATTCATACTCATTCATATATGCATTCCTTAAATCATTTGCATGAATTTGGCTATAATCACATGTTCCTTGGTATTCTCATGCATGGAGACAAAACTCATCAAAGGACTTGTTTATTTAGAGAAAATGAGTGAAATTAAGCTAAAACCAACTAAACTAGCTAGCTAATATAGTAAATATGCAAATGCATCAAAGGGTCTGCCAAGGATGATTGTTTCATCCATGCACTTCCCAGTCTCTAGGACTATGAAATCAGTAGGGATGTAATGGTCTTCAATCTTAACCAAAACGTTCTCTACTAGTCCATAAGCTTGTTTTCTTGAGTTGTCTGCCATCTCTAGTGAGATTTTTGCAGCTTGTACCTCAAAGATCCCTAACTTCTCCATTACTGAGAGAGGCATGAGGTTTACATTTGAACCTAAGTCACACAGAGCCTTCTTGAAGGTCATGGTACCTATGGTGCAAGGTATTGAAAACTTCCCAGGATCTTGTCTCTTTTGAGGTAATTTCTGCCTAGACAAGTCATCCAGTTCCTTGGTGAGCAAAGGAGGTTCATCCTCCCAAGTCTCATTTCCAAATAACTTGTCATTTAGCTTCATGATTGCTCCAAGGTTTTTAGCAACTTGCTCTTCAGTGACATACTCATCCTCTTCAGAGGAAGAATACTCATCAGAGCTCATGAAGGGCAGAATTAAGTCCAATGGAATCTCTATGGTCTCATTTTGAGCCTCAGATTCCCATGGTTCCTCAATTGGGAACTCAGTGGAGGTCAGTGCACGTCCATTGAGGTCTTCCTCAGTGGCGTCCACTTCCTCTCTATCCTCTCCAAATTCAGCCATATTGATGGCTTTGCACTCTCCTTTTGGATTTTCTTCTGTGTTGCTTGGGAGAGTACTTGGAGGGAGTTCAGTAACTTTCTTGCTCAGCTGTCCCACTTGTCCTTCCAAATTCCTAATGGAGGACCTTGTTTTAGTCATGAAACTTTGAGTGGTTTTAATTAGATCAGAGACCATGGTTGCTAAGTCAGAGGGGTTCTGCTTAAGATTCTCTGTCTGTTGCTGAGAAGATGATGGAAAAGGTTTGCCATTGTTAAACCTGTTTCTTCCACCATTATTATTGAAACCTTGTTGAGGTCTCTCTTGATTCTTCCATGAGAAATTTGGGTGATTTCTCCATGAAGAATTATAGGTGTTTCCATAGGGTTCTCCTAGGTAATTCACCTCTTCCATTGAAGGGTTCTCAGGATCATAAGCTTCTTCCTCAGATGAAGCATCCTTAGTACTGCTTGGTGCATTTTGCATTCCAGACAGACTTTGAGAAATCAAATTGACTTGTTGAGTCAATATTTTATTCTGAGCCAAAATGGCATTCAGAGTATCAATCTCAAGAACTCCTTTCTTCTGACTTGTCCCATTGTTCACAGGATTTCTTTCAGAAGTGTACATGAATTGGTTATTTGCAACCATTTTAATTAGCTCTTGAGCCTCTGTAGGCGTCTTCTTCAGATGAAGAGATCCTCCAGCAGAGCTATCCAAAGACATCTTGGACAGTTCAGAGAGACCATCATAGAAAATACCTATGATGCTCCATTCAGAAAGCATGTCAGAAGGACATTTTCTGATTAATTGTTTGTATCTTTCCCAAGCTTCATAGAGGGATTCTCCATCCTTCTGTCTGAAGGTTTGGACTTCCACTCTAAGCTTACTCCATCTTTGTGGTGGAAAGAACTTTGCCAAGAAGGCATTGACTAGCTTTTCCCAAGAGTCCAGGCTTTCTTTAGGTTGAGAGTCCAACCATATTCTAGCTCTGTCTCTTACAGCAAAAGGGAATAGCATCAGTCTATAGACCTCAGGGTCTACCCCATTAGTCTTGACTGTGTCACAGATTTGCAAGAATTCAGCTAAGAACTGATGAGGATCTTCCATTGGAAGTCCATGGAACTTGCAATTCTGTTGCATTAGAGAAACTAATTGAGGTTTAAGCTCAAAGTTGTTTGCTCCAATGGCAGGGATAGAGATGCTTCTCCCATAAAAATCAGGAGTAGGTGCAGTAAAGTCACCCAGCACCTTCCTTGCATTGTTTGCATTATTGTTGTTTTCGGCTGCCATGTCTTCTTCTTCCTTGAAGAATTCGGTCAGGTCCTCTAAAGAGAGTTGTGCTTTGGCTTCTCTTAGCTTTCTCTTCAAGGTCCTTTCGGGTTCAGGATCAGCTTCAACAAGAATGCCTTTGTCTTTGCTCCTGCTCATATGAAAGAGAAGAGAACAAGAAAATATGAAATCCTCTATGTCACAGTATAGAGATTCCTTGAGGTGTCAGAGGAAAAGAATATTAGAAGAAAGAAGAAGGAGAATTCGAACTTGATTAGATAAAGTTCGAATTGTGCATTAAGAAGGAGTGGTACTCCATAAATAGAAGGATGTGAGAAGGAGGGAAGTGAATTTTCGAAAATTCAATTAAAAAGATTTCGAAAACATTTTGAAAAATTGATTGATAATTTTCGAAAATTCAAAGTGAAAAAGAAATCAAGTGATTTTTGAAAAAGATTTTGAAATTAGAAGTTAAAAAGATTTGATTGAAAACTTATTTTGAAAAAGATGTGATTGAGAAGATATGATTTGAAAACAGTTTTAAAAATATTTGATTTGAAAACAATTTAAAAAAAAATTGATTTTAAAAATTAATGACTTGCCTAACAAGAAAAGATATGATTTGAAACATTAAACCTTTCTCAACAGAAAAGGCAACAATCTTGTGATGTTCAATCAAATCATTAATTGTTAGTAAGTATCTTTGAAAAAGGAAAGAAATTGATTTTGAAAACATTTGATTGAAAAGATTTGATTTGAAAAAGATTTGATTTTGAAAAACTTTGAAAACTTGAAAAAAATTTGATTTGAAAAACAAAATCTTCCCCCTAGCACCATCCTGGCGTTAAACGCCCAGAATGGTATCCATTCTGGCGTTTAACGCCCAAAATGCACCCTTTTTGGGCGTTAAACGCCCAACCAGGTACCCTGGCTGGCGTTTAAACGCCAGTCTGCCTTCTTCACTGGGCATTTTTGAATGCTCAGCTTTTTCTGTATAATTCCTCTGCAGTATGTTCTGAATCTTCAATTCTTTGTTTTATTGACTTGAAAAGACACAAATTAAAAATATTTTTAGATTTTTAATAATCAAAATGCAACAAGAATCAAATAACAATGCATGCAAGACACCAAACTTAGCAGTTTGTATACTAATGACACTATATGAGACACATAAACACTCAAGTCAAAAGAATTCAAAGATCAGAGTAAGAAATCATCAAGAATTACTTGAAGACCTTTAAGACACATGAATGAATGCATGCAATTGACACCAAACTTAAGATGAGACACTAGACTCAAGCAAGAAATATTTTTGGTTTTTATGATTTTCTAATTTTTTTTTTTATTTTCGAAAATTAAGTGGAAAAAGATATCAAAATTCTTAATGGGAATTCCAGGAATCAGTGCAATGCTAGTCTAAGACTCCGGTCCAGGAATTAGACATGGCTTCACAGCCAGCCAAGCTTTCAAAGAAAGCTTCGGTCCAAAACACTAGACATGGCCAAAGGCCAGCCAAGCCTCAGCAGATCATTGCTCCAATAGCAAGATTGATAGGGATCAACAAGCTATTGTGATGATCAGTTAAAACCTCGGTCCAATAAGATTAGACATGGCTTTTCAGCCAGCCAGATTTCAGCAAATCATCATGAAACTCTAGAATTCATCTTCAAGAATTTCGAAAAAAATTAAATGTCTAATCTAAGCAACAAGATGAACCGTCAGTTGTCCATACACAAGAACAATCCCCGGCAACGGCGCCAAAAACTTGGTGCACGAAATTGTGATCAATACTTTTCAAAACATAAACAATCCCTAGTAATGGCTCCAAAGACTTGGTGCTCAATACCATGGCATAAACACAACTTCGCACAACTAACCAGCAAGTGCACTGGGTCGTCCAAGTAATAAACCTTACGCGAGTAAGGGTCGATCCCACAGAGATTGGTGGTATGAAGCAAGCTATGGTCATCTTGTAAATCTCAGTCAGGCAGACTCAAATGGGTATAGATGATGAATGAAAATAACATAAAAGATAAAGATAGAGATACTTATGCATATCATTGGTGAGAGCTTCAGACAAGCGTATGAAGATGCCTTCCCTTCCGTCTCTCTGCTTTCCTACTGCCTTCATCCAATCCTTCTTACTCCTTTCCATGGCAAGCTCGTGTAGGGTTTCACCGTTGTCAGTGGCTACCTCCCATCCTCGCAGTGAAAGCTAATGCTCACGCACTCTGTCACAGTACGGCCAATCACCGGTTGGTTCCCGCTCCTACTGGAATAGAATCCCTCTTTTGCGTCTGTCACTAACGCCCAGCAGGTTAAAGTTTGAAGCACGTCACAGTCATTCAATCATTGAATCATACTCAGAATACCACAGACAAGGTTAGACCTTCCGGATTCTCTTGAATGCCGCCATCAGTTCTTGCCTATACCACGAAGACTCTGATCTCACGGAATGGTTGGCTCGTTTGTCAGGCGAGCACTCGGTTGTCAGGCGATCAACCATGCATCATGCAATCAGAAATCCAAGAGATATTCACTAAGCCTCAGATGCTTGTAGAACAAGAATGGTTGTCAGTCACCTTGTTCATAGGTGAGAATGATGATGAGTGTCAATCATCACCTTCATCAAGTTGAAGAACAAGTGATATCTTGGACAAAGAACAAGCGGAATTGAATAGAAGAACAATAGTAATTGCATTAATACTCGAGGTACAGCAGAGCTCCACACCTTAATCTATGGTGTGTAGAAACTCCACCGTTGAAAATACATAAGAACAAGGTCTAGGCATGGCCGAATGGCCAGCCTCCCAAAGTGAGTTCAATCATCAAAACATGATCAAAAGACTCTCTATCTCTATTACAATAGTAAAAGGTCCTACTTATAGAAAACTAGTAGCCTAGGGTGTACAGAGATGAGTAAATGACATAAAAATCCACTTCCGGGCCCACTTGGTGTGTGCTTGGGCTGAGCAATGAAGCATTTTCGTGTAGAGACTTCTCTTGGAGTTAAACGCCAGCTTTTATGCCAGTTTGGGCGTTTAACTCCCAATTAGGTGCCAGTTCCGGCGTTTAACGCTGGAATTTCTGTAGGTGACTTTGAACGCCGGTTTGGGCCATCAAATCTTGGGCAAAGTATGGACTATCATATATTGCTGGAAAGCCCAGGATGTCTACTTTCCAACGCCGTTGAGAGCGCGCCAATTGGGCTTCTGTAGCTCCAGAAAATCCACTTCGAGTGCAGGGAGGTCAGAATCCAACAACATCTGCAGTCCTTTTCAGTCTCTGAATCAGATTTTTGCTCAGGTCCCTCAATTTCAGCCAGAAAATACCTGAAATCACAGAAAAACACACAAACTCATAGTAAAGTCCAGAAAAGTGAATTTTAACTAAAAACTAATAAAAATATACTAAGAACTCAACTAAAACTACTAAAAACATACTAAAAATAATGCCAAAAAGCGTACAAATTATCCGCTCATCAAGGGGCAAAACAACTCGACGAACGGACAAACAGAGAAGGAAAACCCCATGACTCAAGCCAAAAGTCCTGGGGCATCCCTTGGAGGCAGTAACAAAGCAAGATTTTTTTAGGAAATCTCTACAGCTCACGTCCTGACACTCATCAAAAAGAAAATAAAGTCTCAAAGGATACAAAGAAAGTAAAAACGCAAAAACGCCACCCTTCTACAGTTCATTGTCAAAAACACCAAAAATGCCAAGCAGAAAAACAACAAAGACGCAAACTTTCCCGGAATCAAGCAAAAATCATCAGCGAAGGCACAAGCAGAAACGACGACAACATAAAGAAAAAGATCCAAACAACAAGAAAAAAGATTCGCACCATAAACAAAGAAATTCCAGAGCATGCAACAATCGGGCATGATAAATGACCCAAACTTCCTCTTCCCACATATAAGGAAACAGAAGAGAGAAAAAACAAACCTGGAAAAAGGTAGAAGAAAACCTCAAAAGCCGAAAGAACAGAAGCCACAAAGCCACCCCTCGAAAGCGGAAAACTGCGGAGGAAGAAACCTAGAAGTCACCCATCTTCCACAGAAAGCAGCGACAGAACAGATGGAAGAAACTACGAAAGAAACAGAAAATGAGAGAGTAAAGGGAGAAGTTACGAAGAAGGAGTGAAGAAGAGAAACTGTTTTTTGATTGAGAAATTCAAAATAAAAGACCAAGAGAAAACGAGGCAATTAATGCCAATTAAATGCAGATATTAAAACCCTCTCGCGCCCCCAAAAAAGCGCTGATATAAAAATGCGCGCTTTTAGAGGAAAACGTTCTACATTCAAAAGCTGCTGCAAAGGAATCGACAAAATGCTTGAGTTCGGCTTCACCAAAGAAGGACCGAAGTCAAAGACTCGACCTCAAAGAAGTCTGAGCTCAAGCAGGGGCACTGTTCATACCCTGGGTCGAGCTGTCCGACCCAGGATGTTCGACAGACAAAGCGACCGACCTCTTCAGGTCAGGACAACCCGACCTCTTCTCAAAGAGCTCGGCCAAGTCACAGGAAAGCCCAAACAAAGGGCCCAAATAGAGGAACATGTCCCAAATCCAAGGGCAGTCCAAGCCTATAGGGAGAAGGGCGGTTCCCTTGAAGATAAGATGACCTCACCTGAAGATAAGATAAAGATAAGATAAGATAACTAACTTATCTTATCCACAGAAGGTCACATCTCACCATTATAAATACACTGGAGCACCCAGGTATAACTCATACTCTGATTCTATTCAATACCTGCTTAATACCCTTGCTAACTGATGAGCAGATAATTTGTACGCTTTTTGGCATTGTTTTTAGTATGTTTTTAGTATGTTGTAGTTAGTTTTTAGTATATTTTTATTAGTTTTTAGTTAAAATTCACTTTTCTGGACTTTACTATGAGTTTGTGTGTTTTTCTGTGATTTCAGGTATTTTCTGGCTGAAATTGAGGGATTTGAGCAAAAATCTGATTCAGAGACTGGAATGGACTGCAGATGCTGTTGGATTCTGACCTCCCTGCACTCGAAGTGGATTTTCTGGAGATACAGAAGCCCAATTGGCGCGCTCTCAACGGCTTTGGAAAGTAGACATTCTGGGCTTTCCAGCAATGTATAATAGTCCATACTTTGCCCGAGATTTGATGGCCCAAACCGGCGTTCCAAATCAGCTCAAGAATGCCCGGCGTTAAATGCCGGAACTGGCACAAGAATGGGAGTTAAACGCCCAAACTGGCACAAAAGCTGGCGTTTAACTCCAAGAAGAGTCTCTACACGAAAATACTTCAATGCCTAGCCCAAGCACACACCAAGTGGGCCCAGAAGTGGATTTTTATGTCATTTACTCATCTTTGTAAACCTTAAGCTACTAGTTCCCTATAAGTAGGACCTTTTACTATTGTATTTTCATCTTTAGATCTTTGAATCTTTGAATCCTTGATCATTTTGAGTCTTTTGATCATGTATTGGGAGGCTGGCCTCATGGCCATGCCTAGACCTTGTTCTTATGTATTCTTAACGGTGGAGTTTCTACACACCATAGATTAAGGTGTGGAGCTCTGCTGTACCTCGAGTATTAGTGCAATTACTATTGTTCTTCTATTCAATTCAGCTTGTTCTTATTCCAAGATATTCATTCGCACTCAAGAACTTGATGAATGTGATGATTATGTGACGCTCATCATCATTCTCACTTATGAACGCGTGACTGACAACCACTTCCGTTCTACAAGCAAACAAGGCTCTAATGTTTATCTCTTGGATTCTTTAACCGGAATCTTCGTGGTATAAGCTAGAATTGATGGCGGCATTCAAGAGAATCCGGAAGGTCTAAACCTTGTCTGTGGTATTCTGAGTAGGATTCAATGATTGAATGACTGTGACGAGCTTCAAACTCCTGAAGGCTGGGCATTAGTGACAGACGCAAAAGAATCAATGGATTCTACTCCAACCTGATTGAGGACCGACAGATGAATAGCCGTGCCGTGACAGGGTGCGTTGAACATTTTCACTGAGAGGACGAGATTGTAGCCACTGACAACGGTGATGCCCAACATACAGCTTGCCATGGAAAGGAGTAAAAAGGATTGGATGAAGACAGTAGGAAAGCAGAGAGACGGAAGGGACAAAGCATCTCCATTCGCTTATCTGAAATTCTCACCAATGAATTACATAAGTATCTCTATCTTTATCTTTATGTTTTATTCATATATCATCCATAACTAATTGAGTCTGCCTGACTAAGATTTACAAGGTGACCATAGCTTGCTTCATACCAACAATCTCCGTGGGATCGACCCTTACTCGCGTAAGGTTTATTACTTGGACGACCCAGTGCACTTGCTGGTTAGTTGTGCGAAGTTGTGTTTATGCCATGGTATTGAACACCAAGTTTTTGGATTCATTACCAGGGATTATTTGAGTTGTGAAAAGTAGTGATCACAATTTCGTGCACCACTAACTTAAGCATCGGAGTCCCTTGCAGCTACCCCCCACCCTCCGGGGACGAAGGATCAGCACCACCACCAAGTCCAACAAGTCGGACACGGCGGCTCCAGCCACCATCAACACGTCGGACACAACAACTCCGACCAGTACAGAAGATCTCGTCCGAGATCGACCTACAGTTTCAGGTAACCCTCGGAACATTGGCGCCGTTGCCGGGGAACCTGGAAGTCATCCCATCACCATGGCGGACGACCATGATAATGACCACGATTCAGATCTGGAAAATAGAACACCGCACAAGAACGCGGATGTCACGTTGCAAGATACCCCGGAAACCAACAAGGACAAAGACTCACCAAATTCGGGGGCATTAGAAGCGCTCCTAGACCGCCTAAAACAACTTAAAAAAGAAACCCAACAACAACGGGAAATCGGAAAAGATCTACAAAGAGAGGTGCGACGACGTCGAGAATTGGAAGAAAAACTACAGCAATTAGAAGTCGACCTTAAATTAAAAGCCCCTCGGGCCAATCTCGAAGAAAATTCACACAAAGAGCAAGACCCGTTCACCAGGGAAATCATGAAAACCAAAATTCCAAAAGACTTCAAACTCCTGGATATGACCCTGTATGATGGCACCACGGACCCCAACCATCACCTCAGCAACTTCAGAAGCAGAATGTACCTCACCGACGCCCTAGATGATGTTCGCTGTAAAGCCTTTCCAACAACCCTCACAAAGACGGCAATCCGATGGTTTGACAACCTGCCCCCTAAGTCCATCTCAAGCTTTGATGACCTAGCTAAAAAATTCCTAGCCAGATTCTCCATTCAGAAAGATAAGGCCAAACACGCCCCCAGCTTACTAGGGATCAAACAAGGAGATCGGGAGAGCCTCCGCAACTACATGGAGAGATTCAACAAAACGTGGATGGATGATTGATAAAATAGCACATCTTCCTGCAACTCGTTAGGAGACGACCTGGGACTCATACTCCCAGTATTTTATTTCTAAAATTTGTAACAACCCTTTTCTAAATTGACGAGTGGATTTTTGCCGGTTAAGAACTGTACTCGCAACGCCATTTTTCTAATTAATTCTTAATTTGCCAATTTCCACTCATGTCATCATCATCAGAAGAAATCTCAATCACATCCGAACACTCTTCCGGATCCCCGTCCTCATCATCAGAAATCTCAATAATCTCGGGGGGGTCCTGGCACACGTACTACTGCTTTGACCCACACTCGTCGGTCCACTAATGGAGGTAGTGTGAAACTTTTCAGTTGAGGGCTCAGACGAAGACATTGAGATCTATTCTACAAGAGTATCCCACTCAGATATGGTACAAACTCTTCCATAGGCTTAGGCTCAGGAGCCACCTGATCCTCGGTCTGATCATAGTGTTGATGAGGTACAGGCCCATCATGAAACGGGTGAAATGGAACCATAGGATGAAGCCAATGCAATGGGAACTCATAAGGTAAGTCAGGGTTGAAGAGCAGAGTGTTAATCGGGTATCAGAAATGGTGGTCGTGCAGAACGTACATACGTGTTCTAATCTCTACAGCTACTACGTAAAACCTATGCTGTACAAGATCCTCATATATATAGGAATATTCCATCTCATAGAACAGGACACCCGTCTCTATCTGATGGGGAAGGAAGGAAAAGGTAAGAACTGGGGGGTTCTTAATAGGGTCGGGGGTGACGGAGAAAAATTGTTGGTAAAAATTTTCACAAAAATATTACGTTGTAAGTATAGTTCTAAACCGACAATTATACCTCAATCAACATTTAGATTGTTTGTCACTTAAGCAAACCCAATAAAATTAACCGAAGTATTTACACCTCGAGTCATCTCTCAAGGAATTGCAGGGAAGTATGTTTATTATTGGTTATGAAAAAAGTATATTTTTGGGTTTTGTAATAAGAAACAAGAAAGTAAAATGGCAAGAAAATAAACTAATAACTAAGAAAGCTCTTAGCAAGGAAAGAGAATTAGAAGTCCTATCCTCATTATCATCGTCAATTGCGATGGTAAATGTGAATTGCCTTCACTTAGTTAACCTATAACCAATAGAAGAAGGTCAAGTGCATACAATCAACTTGAGTTTACAAGTCCTAGTCAACTCATAGTGAGAGACTAGCTTTGGTGAAGTTCAAGCTAACCGGCAATCTTCAATCACCACTCAAAAAAAACTTTTGATAACTCAAGAGTCTCTAAATAATCAATCCAAGTCAAGAACATAAAAATCTAAATTAAAATTCACCCAAACATTTTATCAAACACTTGGAAGGCACAAAATAAAAGCATAGAAAAGTAATAAGAGAATGTAAAATCTAAGACCAACAATTGCAAAGAATCAATAATAACAAATGAAGAAAGAAGCAATAAACATGAAATACCTCAAATTGCATTAAAAAGGAAATTGAATCTAACATGAAGAGTTCATAAACTAAATTTGAAAAATAAAGAAATCAACAAGAGAAGATAAACTAAGATGCTAGAATAATAGAATGTAGAATAGAAACTAAATTAAAGCAAGATGAGAATCTGAATTGGAGAAGAAATAAACTAAAAAAATCCTAAAACCTAGAGAGATGAGAGAACCTCTCGCTCTAGAAACCTACATCTAAAATCTAAAATTGTGTGAATGAAAGTGAGTCTCCCCTCCAGCTCCACTCTGCAGCCTCTAATCTGTATTTTCGTGCCTAAAACTGGGTCAAAAGCAGCCCAGAAATTTCTCCCAGCGTTTTCTGTTTAATGTAGCACGTGACGCTCGTCATGCGTACGCGTCAGCCACACGTACGCGTCGTTGGACTTTTCACTGGCCACGCGTAGGCGTCAGCCACGCGTGCGTGTCATTTGGACGTTAGCTCAGTCACGTGTACGCGTCGTCTACACGCGCGCGTCGCTACCAGATTCTCAAAATCTTAATATCTTGTATTCCTTCCACTTTGCATGCTTCTTTTTCATCCTCTAAGTCATTCCTGCCCTATAAACCCTGAAAACACTTAACAAACATATCACGGTATCGAATGGTAATAAGAGAGGATTAAAATTAGCAAATTTAAGGTCAAAGAAGCATGTTTTCAATCAAAGCACAAAATTAGAAAGGAAAATGTAAAACATGCGAATTATATGAATAAGTGTGAAAATAATGGATAAAAATCCACTTAATTCAATACAAAATAAACCATAAAATAGTGGTTTATCAGGGGTAGTTAGTTAAGTTAGTATTATCACAGTTCAACTAATTCATAGCCAAATATTCAAGAATCACAGAGAAGTAGCTAGTCACAACAATTCAGAATACCATTAAGGAATGCACAAACACAAGAAGACAATCACAAACAACTTTACATTATCAAGTAAAATGCAAATGTGCAGCAAAGATGATGCATGTCTAGTCCTATCGCAGGTAATGAGCTCATTTTTCGGTTTCGATCTGCACCCGATGCAATCCAACTCGCAAGCCGAATAAAGTATTCCAGTGACATAACCTATGCAAGTTTCTACTTCTTGCAGGCACTAATTCTCCAGTTGAAGTATGTAACCCCTTCTCCTGGAGGCTATTCCTTATTTACGGGCGTCTTCGCACAATCATTCATATATAAAGTCCACAACTTGTTAACGTTTATCCTTCGATACCATAACCATACTATCGTCACCCTCTCGTGACCTTCCCATATTCACACGTGCCAATTTATCTTCTCTCTTTTTTTTGTCTTTTACTTATTTATCCTTAATAGTTTAAATTATCTTCACATTGTTCTTTCACCATCTACTAAGTATTTTATGGAAAGAGAATCATAAGATTCTTAAGTTAACTTTGTGACTCTAAATCTTTTAAAAGAGTATTCTTATTTATCCTCTTCTATCTTACCGTTAATAACATCGATAATAATAATATCTTTACAAAATAATATTCATAATAAATTAATAAGAATAATAATTTTTTTAATACAAATAAAATAATTTAAGTAATAAATAGTATTTATAACTTCTTTGAAGACTTAAATCTTTTAAACTTTACTTCTAAACTTTTATTAATTACGGTTTAAATCTCAAGCTTTTAATTATTTTACTTTTAACTCAACATTTTTAGAAAACTACTAATTAGCTCTTTATTTGTTAATATTTATAGAAGTAACTCTGAGTTTTTATAAAAATACCCGCTCACCCCGAAACACTTACTTTTTTCTCAAAATACCTCTAAACTTATTTGTTTACAGAATCAACCTCAATTTTCATCAAAATATAATTTTATTCTCAAATTATTAATATCATAATGGTAATAAATATAGTTCTTTAAACCCTAAAAAAATATCTTTTTATAATCAGTTCGAAAATATATATAACTTTAAATCCGTTCTCGAGCTTTACGGTTACCGATTTTTTACAGTTTTTAATTTAATTTTTCGGCCATCAAATCTCACCAATTTCACTTGATCATCAATAATATTCCAGTCCCGAATTCATCAAAATAATTCGATTTTTGGCTACTCTTAAACTGACCGAACCCCAAACTAGTAAAAAATATCATTATATAACAAAACTTCAAAATAAACTCAATCAATTCCAATCAACAATCAATCACAACATCAATTCATTTATCCAATACATATTTAACGGGTGAGAAATTACTAAAATCCTACCTCTGTGAAGTACAGAACACACACAAGATACCGGAGGAGGTTTCTGATCAGTCAAACAGAGCGAAAACTTCGAAAGCTTGGTGGTTTCTACCCTCCTTTGGTTCAGTCGAACTGGTTCCCAGCAGAGACAGCTCTACTTTATGATTCCACCGAATAAAACACACGTCACTGTGTAGAGGATGAATATTCGGTCACTTCTATCGGATCAAAATTTTTATGGGGGCTGCGGATCTCAAGAAATCAAGCTCAGAAAGTCTGAAATTCAACAAAAATCCTCTATGCATGTCACGGATGAACTATAGAGAGAGAGAGAGAGAGAGAGAGAGAGAGAGAGAAGATTTGTGCTTATATATAATGTGTAATTAGTGACTAATGTCACTTAATTAGGTGGGGAAGGCATGTGTCATGACACGTGGCGCATTAAGCGCTGCGTGTCGCATTTTTGAGTTACTGAGTTAGCGAGGTTAAATTTTTAAATATCTTGGAAGGAAATTAAGGTAATTGGACATGGTAAAAACTCAAATAATTGTCTCTAGTGGTGGTATTTAATTAGAATAAAGATTGGGTAAATTACTAATGTAAATGACATTAGTAAAGCCGAGCTTTTTTAATCTTCTTGGTCCAATATCAAGTGACCATCCTTCATCAAATAAAATTAAATAATAAGATAATATTAATATTACATTATTATTTATTTTATTAAAGATTGCAGAAAGAAAAATTTATTATAGACGTTATGCGAATAAAACGCAAAACTCGCATACGCAACTCTAACGCGGAAACCAGGATGTTACATTCTACCCTCCTTAAAGAAAAAATTTCCCTCAAAATTTCCTTTTCTTGCAAACAGGTGAGGATAGTCTGCTTACATCTCATCTTCTAAGGTATGCCCAACTTCAGCGTTGCGTCCCCATGCTACTTTGACCAAAGAAACTGTTTGCCCTCATAGCTGCTTACTGCTCTTATCGACGATCTCGACCAGAGTTGCTGGGTATGTTTAGATCATTCTGCAATTGTATTGTCTCGGGTCCCCAGACATGACTCTCGTCGGGATTATATTTCTTATGTTGAGAGACATGGAAAGCATCATGAAGGTTGGATAGGGAAGGTGGAAGAGCGATTTATACGCGAATGGACCAATTCTCCTAAGGATCTGAAAAGGACCAACGTACCTAGGGTTTAGCTTCTTGGTTCTAAGGGTGCGACCTATACCGGTGATAGGACTCGCTTTTAAGAAAACATGTTCACTCTCCCTAAATTCTAAAGGCTTACGTCTATTATCAGCATAGCTCTTTTGTCGAGTATGTTCCGTCTGAATCTTCTCATGAATTTTCTTGATCTAAGTGGTTGTTTCCTGCACCAAATCCGGACCCAATGCACTATGTTTTTTTTCTTGGTGCCAACACAGCAGAGATTGGCACCGTCGTCCATAAAGAGCTTCGTAGGGGGCCATTCCAATACTCTGTTGATAACTGTTGTTGTAGGTAAATTCCACCAACGCCAATTGCTTGTCCCAGATTTCCTGCTATTCCATTACACATGATCTCAGTATATCTTCTGATGTTTGAATCGTTTGTTCTAACAAGTCAAGTATTTCGATACATATTCCGTCACATCCCCCATAAGTCTCGGCCACTAGAACATACTCTTCAAATCTTGGTACATCTTGGTTGTACCCGGATGCATTAAAAATTTACTCTGAGGGGCCTCCGTCAAAAACTCTTGATGCAATCTTCCTTGGTCGGGTACACAAATTCTATTCTTGAACCTCCATAATCCGTCAATGTCTTGTCGCACTTCTCCCAGTTTATCTGCCTCTAATTTGGACAACGGTTTTGACATCTCCGAATTTCTAAATTGCGCTTGTCGAATGGCTGTCTTGAAATCTGAAGTCAAGTGTAGATGTGCCATGACGACTCCTTCTGATATTTTCCTTCATTCCAAGCCTCAAATTCACAAAGGTTAAAATTAAATCGTTTTCGTTCATCATCATACAAGAAATACTCAAACTCTTACGACTCAGAGCGTCCGCAACTACGTTCACCTTTTCTGGATGATAACTCAGCTTGAAATTGTAATTCTTCAGAAATTTCATCCATCGCCACTGTCTCATTCCTCCATCCTTCTTCTTTACTAGTAATACTGGGGCTCTCCAAAATGACACACTCAGACAAAAAAATGATTCTCTAATAGTTCTTCCAACTGCTTCTTCAGTTCTGCTAGTTCCAATGGAGACATATGGTAGGGTGCTACCGAAATCGGTCCATCTCCAGGTACCAAGTCGATGTCGAACTCAATCTCTCTTCGAGAAGGAAAATCAGGTATGTCTTCCGAAAACACGTCGGAAAAATCTTGCACCACTCAAATTTGCTCTAGGTTTACTTTGCTGATACTCGAGCTAGCTGCTAATAAAATGTACCCCTCACATTCCCTCACGTTATAGATAACTCTCACAAAATCTAAGTATAAAGCATGAGAAACTACTGATCCAGTACGCATATTATTAGAAGGAAAGATAACAGTTTTATAAAAACAGTCAAGAAGAATGTGATTCTTAGATAACCAATCAAGCCCTAAGATAATGTCTAAGAATAGATTAGGTCATGCAAGAAAGATGTACCTTTAATACTGAAGGCTACCCGTCGACAAACAAGGTTGGTCAATGCTTTATGTGAGGTGGGTGTATTGACAACTAGGTCAAAACTCAATTTAGAGAAAACTAATCCCAACTCATGCGCAACAGTTAACGAAATAAAAGAATACGACGCGCCAGAATCATACAGTACAGTTAAGGAACGAGTCTTGACATAACACTGACCTTGGAGCAAGGGGTCAGAACCAGTAGGATTATCGGCCGACATAGCAAACACTCGCCCTTGTTGTAATGCTCTAGCAAGATCTCAATTAGGCTTCTTTGGACAATCTTTCGCAATGTGCCCTGTTTCTCTGCAAACAAAAAAAGCGTATGCTCTGAACTGGCACGGCCTGCCGAGGTGAACCATTCCACACTGCCTACATAATTGATCCATGCGGCTTTGCTAGGGTTGCTTGCCATGATTCTACCTCGGTTGGCCACCGTTTCCAAAAGCAGATCTACCAGAGGCATTCCCAACTCGTTAATTACCGCGTTGGGGTGCTCTAGGATTGTTGAAAGGTACCCTCTATTGAAATGCAGGTTAGTGAAAGTTGCTAGCATTCCTTTGTCGTAAGTTTTGATGACCCATCCTCGTTGCCGCCATCTTTTTCTCACAGTCTTCCATAAACTGGCTCTAATTGACGAGTTCTGCGAAATTCTAAAGCTCCAAAGGCATTAAAGAGTGCATTAGCTCATCCTGAAGTCCTCCTTCATACTGCAGACATTTCTATTCTTCAAAATTATAAGATCTCCTTGGCAAATCTTTGAAAAATGACACAAATTTTTAAACTTTCTAGTATACTCAACTACTGACATATTTTTCACCATGCCTCTTGACAAACCCCAATTTGACGGTCTATCTTGTATTGAATTTAGGGGATTTTATCACCTTTTACCCACATTTACTCAATGAAATAGCATGGTTTTGTATATTCTCCTTTAATTGTGCTTAAGAGTGAAAACATGCTTTTTAGGACTTAAAATAGCTAAATTTAATTCTCCTTGATTCCATTAGATGCCTTGATATGTTTGCTAAGTGATTTCAGATTTAGAAGGCAAAGATTGGATCAAGGGAATGAAGAAAGAAGCATGAAAAGTTGGAGAACTCATGAAGAAATGAAAGAACCGGAAAGCTGTCAAGCCGACCTCTTCGCACTTAAACGACCATAACTTGAGCTACAAAGGTCCAAATGATGCGGTTCCAGTTGGGTTAGAAAGCTAACATCCGGGGCTTCGAAACGATATAAGATTTGCTATAGTTGCTACACGTATGGTGGCGCGCACGCGCAAAGTACGCGCACGCGCCGTTGCTGCCACCTAGTTCACTTAAAGCAACATGTGGCCAGCGATTTTAGAAGCCTTGTGGGCCCAATCCAACTCATTTCTGATACTATTTAAGCCAAGGATTGAAGGGGATTCAACATACTCTCATACTTTACAAGTTAGTTACCAATTAGTATAGTTTAGTTTTAGAGTTAGTTTCTAGAGAGAGAAGCTCTCACTTCTCTCTAGAATTAGGATTAGGATTAGGATTAGTTCTTAGATCTAGATTTTATTCATCTTCTTCTACTTCTACCTTTCAATTACTTGTTGTTACATTCATCTTCTTCTATTCTTTTGTTGTAATTTCCTTTATGTTGTTCTTATATTTTGTTGTAGATCTAGTATTGTTCTTTCTACTTTCTTCCAATTCAATAAAAGATAATTCGTAATAATTGTTCTTCTTTGCTTTTCCATTGTTAATCTCTTGCCTTTGTAGTTAGATCTCTCTTTAATTCTTGCAATTTATGTTGTTTACTTCTATTGCACTTTATGTGTTTGTTAAAATGTCTCTTTTAGTTTTAGTGTAGATTTTGTTCCTCTTGGCCTAGGTAGAGTAATTAGTGACACTTGAGTTATCTAATTCCTTTGTTGATTGGTAATTGGAGAGATTGCTAATTGGTTTGGAGTGCACTAAAGCTAGTCTTTCCTTGGGAGTTGGCTAGGATTTGTGGCTCAAGTCAATTCATCCACTTGACTTTCCTTTCTTTAGTAAGGGTTAACTAAGTGGTAGCAATGAACGATTCTCATCACAATTGAGAAGGATAACTAGGATAGGACTTCTAGTTCTCATATCTTGCCAAGAGCTTTGTTAGTTGTTAGTTTATTCTCTTTGCCATTTATGTTTCTTGTCCAAAAGCTCCAAAACCCCAAAACAACTCAAACCAATAACAAGACACTCTATTGCAATTCCTAGGGAGAACGACCCGAGGTTTGAATACTTCGGTTTATAAATTTAGGGGTTTGTTTTAGTGACAAACAACTTTTGTATGAAAGGATTAGTGATTGGTTTAGAAACTATACTTTACAACGAGATTTCATTAGTGAAATTCTAAACCGTCAAAAATTCATTCGTCAAAATGGCGCCGTTGCCGGGGAAGTTGCAATGGTGTTGTGTTATTGGTTATTGTATATATGTGAACATTGTGAATAGCTTGATTTTTGGATTGCTTGTTAGTTTTTGCTAGTCTTAGTATTTTGTTTCATTATTTCTTATTAGTTTTTTTGTTTCTTATTTTCTCTTACTATCATGAATTCTCATTTTGGCTATGAGTGTGATTACAATTATGTTGTAGGTAATGAGGACTATAATGAAAATGTGTATCAAGGATGGGACACTCAAAGGTGGGAGGAGCCATATGCATATGATCAATCTTCATGGCAACAACCTCCACCCATGCACTATGAAGAAGAGCCATTCTATGATGCATATCAATCCAATGGCTATGGTGAATCACCTTGTGACTTTCAAGAACCACCACCATATGCCTATGAACCATATCCTCAACATAACTCTCAACCATACTCACAAGCCTCTTTTCACCAACCACCTTCATATGACCCTAATCCATATCCATCCTACCAACAACCATATGAGCTATATGAACCACACATAGAGCTACCACCACCCCAACATCAACATTTTCAAGAGCCACCCCCTCCATATTATTACCAAGATGAACCACCTCCAATATACAAAAATTTTCAACCACACGATGAATACTACTTTCCACCACAACCTCCCATGGAAGAATACTTATATCCATTGATCCAAGAGCCACATGATCCTAATCATATTATCCAAGAGGAACAAGAGTCAAGGGGTCATCTCAAGGAAGCATTGGATCAATTTCAAGCAACCATGAAGTGTGTTGTACAACAAGTGGAAAGAATGGAAAACATGAACCACCACAACTCTACCAAGAAGAACCACCTTTCTACTATGAACCCTTCCCCCAAAATGATGAATCCTTCCAACCACCCCAATCTCTAATGGATGAAACCCTTGGTGTCCTTGTTCAAGGGCAAGAAGAGATGGAAAGGGATGTGCAAAATTTCATGGCCGCCTTGGATGCGGTAACAAATCAATTAGCCTCCCAATGCTTGAACACTCAAGGAACTCCCATGGCTACATGTGGAGAATCAAATGAAGAACATAGCATGAAGGAGAGATTGGAAACTCCGGTGGGAGATGAGGGAAGTTGCTTTGTATTGGAACAATTGGAGGAAGCTTTAATTGTTGAAGACAAGGAAGAAGTGGTAGAAGACTTAGGAGATGCGGAGCCTCCATGGGAACATAGAATTGAAGAAAACCCCTCCAAGATGATTGAAATTGATGCTAGGGAGGAAGGTGCACACCTTTCAAGGCATACTCCATATGAAGACTTGGATGGGATAGAGAAAGAATTGAGTTCTCTTGGAGATGAAGATCAAGCATCAAGTCTTAGTGGTGAAGAATCCTTTGAGCATGAAGAACCTTCTCCGGTTGGATTTGAAAGCGTTGAGGAGGTAAATTTTTCTCACCCTCCCTATTATGATTTGAGTAAAGGAAAAGGTTTAGATAAAATCGTTGAACAAAGGATTGAGATCAAGAGATCTTGTGAAGAGGTGGAAGTCCCTAGAAATGGAAGAACGAGGGTTGGCTATGCTTTGTCAAGATCTTTGGAAGCATCTTTGCCTAGGTTGCCATCCACACCTTCATTTGAGTGGGTGAAATTCATTTCTATTAGCTTTATTATCTCACTTGAATATGGTTTGCTTGAAACGGATGGCCAACTTAGGAAAGTTTGTGGGATGAAGCGTAAGCGGAAAAGGTTTTGTGGTGGGCGTTGCAAATCAAGGCTCATTATGGTTGATGCATCAAACATGAGATATAAAGGATGGAGTAGTGCTCAAATAGATGGGTCTAAAAGGATTGTTGGGCACTTCATAGAGAATTCATCTTGTTCACCACCCGGATGGACCAATAATGATGATCAACTTCAAGACGGGTGTGAAAACAAAGTGTGGGATCCCGAATCACAAGAAGGGGATCAACTTTGGGAGCCCCAAGCTTGTGAAGAACTCCATCAACACTTGGCTCAATCCATGAGAAATCTTGGGGCACAATAGAGAACCAAGCATTGGTGGGAGTTCCAAGATGAGTACAAGCACAAGCCACCTTGATGAGGAGCTCCCCATAAGTCCAACTTAAGGACAATAAACAAAAGTGCTAGGTGGGAGACACCCCACCATGGTAAAATCCTTTCATTTTCTCTTTTGTACATATTGGTAGAACTAGTTTAATTTCATGTTTAGATTAGTTGGTTGAGTTTAATTAGTATTTTAACATGTTAAATAAGGTTTTAGGGTGTTTTGGTAGTAGCTTGGAGGTTTGAAATGCTTGGATTGGTGCAAAAACATAGCAAAAATTTTTGAAAAGCAGAATACCATCCACGCGTTCGAGCACATGACGCGTACGCGCACCTGAGCATTTTTTGACCATCCACGCGGACGCGCACTGTACGCGTACGCGTGGATGCAAAAATTCTACCCCAGCCAAAAACCCGAGAGTTAGGCCTGCGCTGTGCGAACATTGGGCCTAAGGCACAAGTCTATGCACGCGTGCGCGCACTTGGTGCGTACGCGCACATGACCTTAAAATCGCAATGCACGCGCACGCACACTGTGCGCGTGCGCGTCGATTGCGCGATCCACACTCCTGGTACTTTTACCAGAGAGTTGTGCCACTTTTGGGCCGACATTATGCCTCCGGCCTAACTCAACGCACGCGTGCGCGCACCTAGCGCGTACGCGTCCTTCGACCAATATACCCATCGACGCAAAAACATGCATGACGCGCACGCGTCGGTAAAAAAAAAAAAAAAAAGAGTTTTTTTTTCTCATCTTCCATTTTCTTTTGCTTATCACATTCGCATACTTCTACTCTTCCCATTTTCATTTAGTTTTTTTAGCATGTTTTTGTTTTTTTTTAATCGTTTTAATAATGGTGTTGCATCTTCCTACTCAATTGTTGAGGATTCATTGCATTACTTTGGTGCTTCTTGACTTGTTTCATATTGTTGGGTGATGTTTCTCTTCAAATCAATGCTCAATATTTTATGCACTTGTGTTCTTTGTGCATTGATATGACCTTCTATTGTCTTTCATGGCCCACTTTCTCTTATTCGAACTTGATGCTCATCATGCTCTTCATGCTTTGACCTTACTCTTGCATCAAGTATCATTGATATGCCATTTTCTCTTATTGTCTCCTCCTCTACATGTTGTAGCTACCATGTAGTAGAGAACCATAAACCTACTTGGCATTAGCCCCCGCCTATGTTCTAATTGCTTTGATATCTTTGTTATAGGCTCAACTTTCTTTCTTTTTCTTTTCTTTTAGGTTGGTCACCAAGAAGGGGGAAAGGAAAAGCTTTTAAATGGGGCAACAAACAAGTCATCCGCACAACCTTTTGAAGGAGCTCATCAATTGTAACAACCCGTCCACCTTGCTCTTCTTTGCATGCACCGAGGACGGTGCAATCTTCAAGTGTGGGGAGGTCGTTCGACCGATCTCCATGGGTAACAATTTCCTTTTCAACACCAATTCTTAGTTTTCTTTGTTAAATTAGTTATTGCATTGCATGATAGGTTGCATGTTAGTTAGAATTTGTACATATTTTACCACTTCTTTTTTGATTAGGACTACTTGGTTAGAGTGATGATTTCTTTTCCAAGAAACCATTTTAGGGCAACCTACCAATTTGAAAAATTTTTGTTGAACTTGCTTGAAAGAATGTATTTTGGAACATGGTTTTTGAGCTAAGAACACACAAGCAAGTGAGATTTGAGCCTAATGGTGTGGTTACATCCTATAACCACTTATTTTCCTTCTTGTGTGCATTATTCTCTTTCTATGAATGCAATCTTTGATTTGTTTGATTCTTTATGTCCATTATTTTGTGTATACATGTATTTATATGATTGAGGCCATCATTTCATTAGCTCACTTACCCAAATGGCCTTACCTTTTATCTTCCTTTGTTAGCCAACTTTGAGCCTACGCTTAACCCACTTTGTTCTTAATTTAGCACATTACAAGCTTAAAGCGAAAAACAATAAATGTCCTTAATTTGGATCTTTGATTAGCTTAGGCTAGTGTGTGTGAGTACCATTCAAGTGTGGGAACTCTTGGGACATTGGGTGAATAAAAGGGTAGTTTTGCATTTTTGTTGTTGTTCCGAGGGTAACCTGAAACTGTAGGTCGATCTCGGATGAGATCTTCTGTGCTGGTCGGAGCTGTTGTGTCCGACTTGTTGATGGTGGTCAGAGCCGCCGCGTCCGACTTGTTGATGGTGGCCAGAGCTGCCGCGTCCGACTTGTTGGACTGGTTGCACTGCTGATCCTTCGTCACCGGAGGGTGGGGGGTACCTGCAAGAGACTCCGATGCTTAAGTTAGCATGGGTATTAAACAGGTTTTATGTAGAATCAGAGTATGAGTTATACCTGGGTGCTCCAGTGTATTTATAATGGTGAGAAGTGACCTTCTTTAGATAAGATAAGTTAGTTATCTTATCTTATCTTATCTTATCTTTGGGTGAGGTCAGCTTATCTTCAACGGAACCGCCTTTATCTTTCAGCTGCCTTTGGATTGGGCTGTGTTCCTTCGTTTGGGCCTTCTTGGGCCTCTGTGGCGTTTTGGCCAAGCTCTTTGAGAAGAGGTCGGATATTGACCGAGCTCTTTAAGAAGAGGTCGGATATTGGCCGAGCTCTTTAAGAAGAGGTCGGATATTGGCCGAGCTCTTTAAGAAGAGGTCGGATATTGGCCGAGCTCTTTAAGAAGAGGTCGGATAGCCTGACTTGAAGAGGTCGGTTGGCTTGTTGCTAAACATCCCAGGTCGGACATCTTGACCCAGGGTATGAACAGTGCCCCTGCTTGAGTTCGATCTTTTCGTGAGATCGTGTTTTTCAGAGCTTCGATCTCTTTGGAAGTCGTGCTCAAGCATCTGTCTGGCTTTGATTCTTCATTGCTTTGAAATCTTTTGCAGATTTTCTAGAGGTTTGGTACTTCACAGTCCGTCCTCTTTTGAGTAGTAGTGTGGGTTTTCTACCCTTGCCTTCTGGATCACGCCTTGCTTTTGTGTTGACAACCCTCTGCTTTGGTGAAGTTATCCTTGCGGCTTGATATCCGGACTCTTAGTGACTTGTCTGATGACTTTTTAGTGTTCTTTGTATAGAACCTTTTTAGTCTCGGATGACGTACGTAGCCCTGTTTGAGATTGTGCCTTCTTTGAGTGGAGTTGTATCCCTTTTAGCTAAGCACTTTTGAGCCTTAAGGTTTTTTCTTAACCTTTTGGCTTGTTCTTTTTTGAGATTGTACTTGCGCCTCTTCTTAGCTGACGTCGACCTGTACGACTTTGCCCCTGCTTGAGTTCGATCTTTCCGTGAGATCGTGCTCTCTTTGGGGGAAGTCGTACTCAAGCATCCTGACTTTGGTCGATCTTGAGTAGTTTTATCTTGTGCGAGTTTGGCATTGCCTTTTTTAGTTTGTTGAGAGGTCTTTTCAGCCTTCTTCCGACTTGTTTGTCTTCACTGTTCGGGCTTTTTAGTCATAATCCAACAACTTTTTAGGTATAGTTCCTGATGGGAAACCTTTTATAGTCTGTTTGGATGACTTTTTAGCGCCGTTTTGATTTGTGCTTTTGCCTTTTAAGTAGTGTCTTTTTTCAAGACTTCGTACCTTTTAGCAAAGCATTCCTGGCATTCCTCTGGCCGTTGCGAGATGTCTTTGTCCCCTTTGTGGATCTTTGTAGAGTGTCGGTATTTTGTTGACCGACCTCTTTTGATCACTGCCGATTTTGTCCACTTTCTGCTTGGTTGAGGTGGTCCTTGGGGCTAACTTGTCCGACGACTTTTTAGTGTTCTTTGGTAGAACCTTTTTAGTTGGTCTGAACAATTTTGATAGCCTTGTCATGGAGCCGTGGCTTTTTGGGCAAAGCTATGTCCCTTTTAGCGCACGCTTTTCGTTGGTCCGATTTCTCGTGTCGACGAGCTGTAGCTTTCGTTGGTCCTTCTTCTTGTCGGTCCAAGCTGTGGTTTTCGTTGGTCCGACTTCTTCTTGTCGGTCCAAGCTGTAGCTTTTGTAGGAAACCGACTTCGTTAGGTCGATCTCTTCTAAGTTATAGCAATTCCTCTTTTATAGGGTTGTCCAGACCTCTTTCCAGGGATTTGCTGATAACTTGGGTTGACTTGGTCCGACTTCTCAACGTCGGCCAGTCTTTAAGTTACTATTTTAGCAATCCATAAGACCTCGTCAGGTTCTTTTTTGGATCACTTTCGATAACTTCTTACATTATTCTGTGTTCATCTTTGCCGATTTGTAGAAAGTCGTTGGCATCTCTAGCTCGTCCTTTGGGTGAATTGCGTTTTCACCTTTATCGGACGACTCATCTTTATCGTGGTCGTGCAGTGAAATTGTTTTTCACTTTCTGCCGACCTGTAGCTTTATAATCGGACGATGAACTCTGCTTTCACTTTTTTGCCGACCTTGTCGAAATCGGGCGATGAATTCTGGTTTCATCTTTGCCGAATTTTATCATGATCGTGCGGTGAATTTGGTTTTCACCCCGCCGACCTTGTCGTGATCCGGCAGTGAAATTTGCGTTTCAGATTAATGCGTCTTGGTATAGCAGTGAATTTTGTTTTCACTTTGTCGAAATCGAATGATGAATTCGTTTTTCATCGTGGTCGGGCGGTGAAGTTGGTTTTCACCTTGCCGACTTGTCGCTTTGTAATCGGACGATGAGTTTGGTTTTCATCTTGCCGACTTTGTCGTGATCGGGCGATGATTTTGGTGTTTCACCTTGCCGACCTGCCGTAGTCGGGCGTCTTGGTAGGAAACTTTTTAGGGAATCTGCAATCTTTTAAACAATAATATAAAGATAAGAGTGTGTACATGTTAGTACTTACCTTTCTAGGTCGGGCAATCTTTTTGGATCTCGGCCTGGCGCCCTTTTTAGATTGCAGGCATGCCATGACCTTGGTAGCTCTTGCCCTTCAAGTTCGGGCAGTCTGTAGCAACCTTTCCCCAGTTCTTCTAAACAACTTGGTATGGTCCTTTCCAGTTGGGTGCTAGCTTTCCTTCTCCAGGTCGAGTTGTTCCGATATCATTTCGGATTAGGATAAGGTTGTTGTTGGCAAAGCTTCGCTGTACTACCTTCTAATTGTATCTTGAGGCCATTCGACGTTTTAACGCCTCTTCCTTGATCGGAGCTCTCTCTCGAACTCTTGGAAGTAGGTCGAGTTCTTTCCTTTGGATTTGGGAGTTGACCTCTTCATTGTAGAAGATCATTCTTGGGGGATCCTTCTTCGATCTCTACTGGGATCATTGCCTCCATTTCGTAAATCAATCGGAAGGGTGATTCCCCCGTGGTGAAGTGTGGAGTTGTCCGATATGCCCATAGGACTTGTGGGAGCTCTTCAGCCCAAGCTCCCTTTGTGTCCTTTAGTCTCCGTTTTAACCTAGCTAGTATGACTTTGTTGGCAGCTTCTGCTTGTCCATTGGCTTGTGGGTGTTCTACGGATGTGAATTGGTGCTTTATTTTCAAGTTAGCCACTCTTTTCTTGAAACCTGTGTCCGTGAATTGAGTGCCATTGTTTGTGGTGATGGAGTAAGAAACCCCAAACCTTGTAATAATGTTCTTGTACAAGAATTTCTGACTTCTTTGAGCAGTGGCATTAGCTAGGGGCTCTGTCTCAATCCATTTTGTGAAGTAATCCACCCCTACAATGAGGAACTTGACTTGTCCCGATCCTTGGAAAAATAGTCCAAGGAGGTCGAGTCCCCTCTTTGCGAACGGCCAAGGTGATGTTACACTGATGAGCTCCTCTGGTGGGGCAATGTGGAAGTTGGCATGCTTTTTGATGTAAAGCTTTGACTTTGTATTTGGGTTTTTGCTCTGTTATTGCCTCCAAAGGGTGCCCTTGGACTTTTGTGTGAGTCCTGGGGTTTCCCTTTTACTGCCACGTCTGTCACTTTATGTTTTACTGTTATTGTCCGAGTTGTTTCCTTATTTGCCCGAGTTGTTTGGTAGTAATTCCATAGTCGACCTATGTCTTTAAGATGTCTACTAAGATCCTGGACAGCGTGTCTGATTAGCTGGATTTCATAGTTTAAATGCGTGTTACTGTGGCTGACCCTGAGTACATCCCTTATACCGCCTTCGAGACCGATTTGTTGTGGTCTTGTAATGTAGCTCGGATGAGGCTTCTGTTATTGCCCCTTGGTTGGCTAGTTTTGAAAATGCATCAGCTCGGGCATTCTGCTCTCAAGGTATGTGTCGGACCTCATATCCCCGAATTGTCCGAGCTGTTGGTGCTGGCTGGTTTTGAAAATGCATAAGCTCGGGCATTCTATGTGTCGGACTTCATTTTTCTCCGATTTGTCCGAGTTGTTGGTGCTGGCTGCATTAGCTCGGGCATTCTATGTGTCAGACTTCATTTTCCCCGATTTGTCCGAGCTATTTTCTGTTTTTGTCCAGAGTCCCCCGAATTGTCCGAGATGTTCTCTGGTTTTGTCCAAGGTCTCCCGAATTATCCGAGCTGTCCTCTGTAGGATTCTTCCAGCTAAGTTTGTTTTCTGCAGGATGCCCTTTATTGGCTGGTTGGTTGGAACTCTGATAGTGTGAGCTTGAAAGTATGGGTGGAGTCGTCGAGAGGTGAGTATGAGGGTGTAGGCGAACTTTTTCTATCTGTTGATAGGTTAGTTCGGTCCCTTGTAAAGCTTTGCTGATGAAGTAGACGGGTTGTTTCCCACTTTCGTCTTCTCTGACTAGTGCTGAGGCTATTGCCTGACTTCCCACTGCGAGGTATAATGAGTTCTTCACTTTCCCGTGGTCTGGAAAGGATGGGTGGTTGCCCCAAGAATTTTGAAATCTCGGAAGGCTTGTTCGTACTCCGTTGTCCTTTTCAACTCGTCCGACCTCCTTGGTGTGAGGTGGACGTTCAACTCGTCCGACCTCTTTAGTGTGAGGTAGATGTTTAACTCGTTCGACCTCTTTGGTATGAGGTGGACCTTCAACTCGTCCGACCTCTTAGTTGTGAGGTGGACCTTCAACTTGTCCGACCTCTTTGGTGTGAGGTGGACCTTTAATTCGCCCGACATCTTCGGTGTGAGGTGGACCTTCAACTTGTCCGACCTCTTTGGTGTGAGGTGGAGCTTAAACTCGCCCGACATCTTCAGTGTGAGGTGGACCTTCAACTTGTCCGACCTCTTTGGTGTGAGGTAGACCTTAACTCGCCCGACCTCTTCGGTGTGAGGTGGACCTTCACCTTGTCCGACCTCTTTGTTGTGAGATGGACCTTCAACTTGTCCGACCTCTTTGTTGTGAGGTGGACCTTAACTCGCCCGACCTCTTCCGTGTGAGGTGGACCTTCAACTCGTCCGACCTCTTTGGTGTGAGGTGGACCTTCAACTCGTCCGACCTCTTTCTCCTTTTTGCTTTTGATTGGGCGAGGTGGTGGGATCTTCTCCGATTGATCTTCTCTTTTCTTGGACTCTTTATCCTTGTCCCGTGGTGGGTTAGGAGAATTCGGTTTTTTAGCTTTCTCCTAGTCGAGAGTTCTCTTCCATGTTGATGTATTTCTGTTCCCGTTCCTGTACCTCGTTCAGAGATGTTGGGTGCTTCTTGGATATTGAGTGGCTGAGAGGTCCTTCTCTTAGGCCATTGATAAGTCCCATGATGGCCGCTTTTGTTGGAAGACTTTGTATGTCAAGGCATGCGTTGTTGAATCTTTCCATGTAGCTGTGAAGGCTTTTCTGATCTCCTTGTTTAATTCCCAGCAAGCTTGAAGTGTGTTTGGCTTTATCCTTCTGGATGGAGAACCTGGCGAGGAATCTTCTTAACAAGGTCGTCAAACTTGTGATGGATCTTGGAGACAAACTGTCGAAGCACCATATTGCTGTCTTCGTTAGAGTAGTCGGGAAGACTTTGCATCGAATGGCGTCCGATGTGTCGGTGAGGTACATTCTTCTGAAATTACTGAGATGATGGCTTGGATCCAATGTGCCGCCGTACGGGATCATGTCGGGAGCCTTGAAGTCCTTTGGGACTTTAGCTTTCATGATATCTTTGGTGAATGGGTCTTGATCTTTGTAGGGGCTGTCTTCGTGACCGGATCGAGTTGTTTTGGCCTTGAGATCTGCTTCGAGTTTTAGGAGCTTGTCCTTTAACTCGTGGCATCACCTAACTTCCCTTCGTAGGTCTCTCTCAGCTTCTTGTTGATGTTCCACCTTTTTTTCGAGTTGCTTTAAGCGATCTTGAAGTGCCTCCATAGCCTCCTCTTTTGGCGAATTCTCGCCTTTGGTGGGTTGAAGAGTATCTTTTGGTGTAGTATCCGCGTCTTTGTGCGGTGTTCTATCCTCTAGATCTGAATCATGGTCGTTGTCATGGTTGTCCGCCATGGTGATGGGATGACTTCCAGGTTCCCCGGCAACGGCGCCAATGTTCCGAGGGTAACCTGAAACTGTAGGTCGATCTCGGATGAGATCTTCTGTGCTGGTCGGAGCTGTTGTGTCCGACTTGTTGATGGTGGTCGGAGCCGCCGCGTCTGACTTGTAGATGGTGGCCAGAGCTGCCGCGTCCAACTTGTTGGACTGGTTGCACTGCTGATCCTTCGTCACCGGAGGGTGAGGGGTACCTACAAGAGACTCCGATGCTTAAGTTAGCATGGGTATTAAACAGGTTTTATGTAGAATCAGAGTATGAGTTATACCTGGGTGCTCCAGTGTATTTATAATGGTGAGAAGTGACCTTCTTTAGATAAGATAAGTTAGTTATCTTATCTTATCTTATCTTATCTTTGGGTGAGGTCAGCTTATCTTCAACGGAACCGCCTTTATCTTTCGGATGCCTTTGGATTGGGCTGTGTTCCTTCGTTTGGGCCTTCTTGGGCCTCTGTGGCGTTTTGGCCAAGCTCTTTGAGAAGAGGTCGGATATTGACCGAGCTCTTTGAGAAGAGGTCGGATATTGGCCGAGCTCTTTAAGAAGAGGTCGGATATTGGCCGAGCTCTTTAAGAAGAGGTCGGATATTGGCCGAGCTCTTTAAGAAGAGGTCGGATAGCCTGACCTGAAGAGGGGGGTTGGCTTGTTGCTAAACATCCCAGGTCGGACATCTTGACCCAGGGTATGAACAGTTGTAAATATTGGGAAATGGGTACATGCTCATGTATTGATTAAATGTATAGACCTTATGCATTGACGTTCTTGTATATGAAAGGAAGAAAGAAAAAAAACAAAAAAAGAAAAGAAAAAAAAAGAAGAAAAAAAATATAGAAAAAGAAAGAAATAAAAAGGGGACAAAATGCCCCAAAGTGAAGCTCAATAAGAATCAATGCATAAGTGTTGTGAAATGAAAAGAAAATGCATGAGTATGTGAAAAAGTGAGGAATGGGTAGTTAGATTAGTACTTAATTGCATAGGTCATTATATAGGTTAGGTGGAAAAGTTTCAGTTAATCAAAGATTCAAATCCTAAGTCCACTAGCCAAATATGACCCTACCTTAACCCTAGCCCCATTACAACCTAAGGAAAAGACCTCATGATAATTGTATACGTGCATTGAATAATTGTTGATTGTTAGATGAAAAACAAATCTTGGGAAGCATGATTAGGGGAGAATTGAGTGAATCAACCCCAAACACCGAGTGACTAGAGTGCAAACACTTCCGGTGAGGGTTCGATGCTCAATTCCTTGATTCCCGGCTTTCACGAGCGTTCTTCTTGCAAGTCTATTTGAACTTCAATTTTTATATTTGAATTGGTAGGATCCATGAATCGTTATATGATCTTGACCCTACTTGTGCATGAATGACTTGGAGGATTGATTTATTTTTAACCAAGTAGGTACAACCATTTTGCATCTAGTTGCATTCATGTAGATAGGATGCATATAGATAGGTTACATTGAATAAATGTTGATGCCCTTTGCTTTCTCTTGGCTTAAGCATGAGGACATGCTTGGTTTAAGTGTGGGGAGGTTGACAAACCCCAATTTGACGGTCTATCTTGTATTGAATTTAGGGGATTTTATCACCTTTTACCCACATTTACTCAATGAAATAGCATGGTTTTGTATATTCTCCTTTAATTGTGCTTAAGAGTGAAAACATGCTTTTTAGGACTTAAAATAGCTAAATTTAATTCTCCTTGATTCCATTAGATGCCTTGATATATTTGCTAAGTGATTTCAGATTTAGAAGGCAAAGATTGGATCAAGGGAATGAAGAAAGAAGCATGAAAAGTTGGAGAACTCATGAAGAAATGAAAGAACCAGAAAGCTGTCAAGCCGACATCTTCGCACTTAAACGACCATAACTTGAGCTACAGAGGTCCAAATGATGCGGTTCCAGTTGGGTTAGAAAGCTAACATCCGGGGCTTCGAAACGATATAAGATTTGCTATAGTTGCTACACGTATGGTGGCGCGCACGCGCCGTTGCTGCCACCTAGTTCACTTAAAGCAACATGTGGCCAGCGATTTTAGAAGCCTTGTGGGTCCAATCCAACTCATTTCTGATGCTATTTAAGCCAAGGATTGAAGGAAAATCAACATACTCTCATACTTTACAAGTTAGTTACCAATTAGTATAGTTTAGTTTTAGAGTTAGTTTCTAGAGAGAGAAGCTCTCACTTCTCTCTAGAATTAGGATTAGGATTAGGATTAGTTCTTAGATCTAGATTTTATTCATCTTCTTCTACTTCTACCTTTCAATTACTTGTTGTTACATTCATCTTCTTCTATTCTTTTGTTGTAATTTCCTTTATGTTGTTCTTATATTTTGTTGTAGATCTAGTATTGTTCTTTCTACTTTCTTCCAATTCAATAAAAGGTAATTCGTAATAATTGTTCTTCTTTGCTTTTCCATTGTTAATCTCTTGCCTTTGTAGTTAGATCTCTCTTTAATTCTTGCAATTTATGTTGTTTACTTCTATTGCACTTTATGTGTTTGTTAAAATGTCTCTTTTAGTTTTAGTGTAGATTTTGTTCCTCTTGGCCTAGGTAGAGTAATTAGTGACACTTGAGTTATCTAATTCCTTTGTTGATTGGTAATTGGAGAGATTGCTAATTGGTTTGGAGTGCACTAAAGCTAGTCTTTCCTTGGGAGTTGGCTAGGATTTGTGGCTCAAGTCAATTCATCCACTTGACTTTCCTTTCTTTAGTAAGGGTTAACTAAGTGGTAGCAATGAACAATTCTCATCACAATTGAGAAGGATAACTAGGATAGGACTTCTAGTTCTCATATCTTGCCAAGAGCCTTGTTAGTTGTTAGTTTATTCTCTTTGCCATTTATGTTTCTTGTCCAAAAGCTCCAAAACCCCAAAACAACTCAAACCAATAACAAGACACTCTATTAAAATTCCTAGGGAGAACGACCCGAGGTTTGAATACTTCGGTTTATAAATTTAGGGGTTTGTTTTAGTGACAAACAACTTTTGTATGAAAGGATTAGTGATTGGTTTAAAAACTATACTTTACAACGAGATTTCATTAGTGAAATTCTAAACCGTCAAAAATCCATTCGTCACCTCTGTTTTAGTATCTGTTCCGAGGGTTACCTGAAACTGTAGGTCGATCTTGGATGAGATCGTCTGTGTTGGTCGGAACCGACGTGTCCGGCAGGTGGGTATTAGCCAGAGCTGGTGTGTCCGACTTGTTGGACTTGGTGGTGGTGCTGATCCTTCGTCCCCGGAAGGTGGGGGGTACCTGCAAGAGACTCCGATGCTTAAGTTAGCAAGGGTATTAAGCAGGTATTGAGTAGAATCAGAGTATGAGTTATACCTGGGTGCTCCACTGTATTTATAATGGTGAGATGTGGCCTCCTGCGGATAAGATAAGTTAGTTATCTTATCTTTATCTTATCTTGAAGTGAGGTCATCTTTAAGGGAACCGCCTTTATCTCTAGGGGCTTTGGGCTACCCTTAGATTTGGGGCGCGTTCCTCTATTTGGGCCCTTCGTTTGGGCTTTTCTGTGACTTGGTCGAGCTCTTTGAGGAGAGGTCGGGTTGTCCCGTCCTGAAGAGGTCGGTTGCTTTGTCTGCTGAACATCCCGGGTCGGACAGCTCGACCCAGGGTTTGAACAGTGCCCCTGCTTGAGCTCGGTCTTTCTGTTGAGGTCGAGTTTTTGAATTCGGTCCTTTCATGATGAAGCCGAACTCAAGCATTTTGTCGATTTCTTCTTTTTGTAGAAGCTTTTGAATGTAGAACGTTTTCCTCTAAAGGCGCGCGTTTTTATATCAGCGCTTTGCTTTGGGAACGTGAGAGGGTTTAGTACCTTCATTAATTAGTATTAATTGCCCCGTTTTCTCCTGGCTTTTATTTTGAATCTCTCAATCAAAAAACGGTTTCTCTTCTTCACTTCTTCTTCATAACTCCTCTCTTTGCTTTCTCATTTTCTGTTTCTCGCCCAGGGTTTGTAGTTTCTTCGTCTGTTCTGCTACTGCATTTTTCGGAATAGGGCTGATTCCACGTTTTCTCCTTCTGTCTTTGCATTCTTCTACTTTCGAGGGGGTGGCTTTGTTGCTTCTGCTCTTCAGTTTTCTTCGAGGTTTTCTTCTATTCTCCAGGTTAGTCCCATTTCGTGTTTTCTCGTTTATTTTCTGATTTTGCGATGGAGTTTTTCCTTTTGATCTTCCTTTAGGAAAAAGTTTGGATCTTTCTGTTTTGACTTGTTGCATACTATAGTTTTTTCTCTTTTTCGGTGCGAATCTTTTTGTTTTGCTTGAATCTTTTTCTTTTGCATGTTGTCGCTGTTTCTGTTTGTGTCTTGGATGATGATTTTTTGCTTGGTTTTGAAAAGCTTGTGCTTTTGCTGTTTTTCCTTTGGTCTTTTTGGTGTTCTGATGAACTGTAGCAGCAGTGTTGGTAAACTGTAGGAGCAATGCTTTTCCTGATAAACTGTAGAAGGGTGGATTTTTTGCGTTTTTTGCTTCCTTCGCTTTCTTTTCTGGACTTTATTCTGATGAGTGCCGAGATATAGATTGTAGAAATGATTTTGAGGACCCTTCTTGTTTACTGCCTCCAAGGGATGCTCTAAGACTTCTTGAGTTTTGGGGTTTTTCCCTTTTTGGTTAATCCGTCCGTTTGAGATGTTTTGACCCATGTCCGAGATGTTTTTAAGTAATCCACTTTTCTTTTCTTTTTGTAGGATTTAGTTGGCCTCATGTCTTCCCGAAATAACGTTGTAGAGATGCCTTCCCAGGTTCCTGCGGGTATGGCCGATTGGGTGGACTCCATGGTTCTCCTGTGTGTCTCGCTGGCTGATTCTGAGTTTTGTGCTCAGCTTAGGCAGTTTCACAGTGTCTGTAGCAATTCTGGTGATGAGAAGAACTATGAACTTGTACCTCCTTCTTCTGACGAGAGAGTCTATTTTTAAACTCGGGTTATTGATGGTCGCCCTTTCTTTCATGTTTATGATTTTTTCTTTGGTCCGCTGGGTATTACTCTTCCTTTTACTCAATTTGAAACTGACCTGTTATGGTCTTATAATATTGCCCCCTCTCAACTTCACCCTAATTCCTGGGGTTTTATAAAGATTTTTCAATTGTTGTGCAATGGTTTTGGTATCCCTGCTTCCTAATCTCTCTTTTTCTATCTGTTTGTCTTGACTAAGCCCGGAGTGGTAAAAAAGAAGGCAGCTTGGGTCTCCTTTCGCTCTACCCAAGGAAAGAAGGTTTTTTCCATGTTTGACGAGTCATTCCGTGATTTTAAAAACTACTTTTTCAAGGTCCGAGCTGTTGAAGGAGCTCGCCCCTTTTTTCTGGACGAAAATGATGAGCCTGCCTTTCCCCTGGAATGGCAAAAAGATGTGAGGGTCTCCAGGTATTCTTGGGACATGTTGGATGAGGCTGAGCGGGCCTTTGTGACTGTTTTGGAAGAGCGCTGGGGTCAGCCTCCCCATCTTGATACAAAGAAATTTCTAACCAATCCTTCTCTTCTTCGAACTGAACTGGGTATCTTGTGTTTTCTTTGCTATCTGTTTATGTTTTACTTGTAGCTGTATTTCTGACTTGTTCGATTTGTAGCTTGACTTCTGTTTTATTTGCAGAGGCAATGAAGAATAACAAATCCATGAAGGCTTTTAAGAGGGCGCAGAAGGCGAATGCTGCCAGGAAAATTGCCGCCAAGGCGGCTGGAGAGGGGTCCCCCCAAGTGCGCAAGAAGCCATCAGTGCCGAGTTCCCTATAGTGAAGAAAGCGATTCCGACACCTCGGGTCCGCTTGGTGGATCCTCATCCTGCACCTGCCGTTCTATCTGCTGCCCCTCCAAGTAAGAAGCAAAAGACGGTTAAGCCCTTCGACCTTAATGCCCCTGACTTCAATGCCATCGAGTTCATAGATCAACAAATTGGGCCCTATGGTACCATTTCGATGGATGATGTGTCCATCCTCCATCATTTGGAATTTATGGCCCGGAATCACGTGCAGATGGCATTTATGGCGGCCGCTATACACCGGACTGCTCAAAATCTCCCTCTTCATGCCACCAAGGCATTTATAGAGGAGGCAAAGCAAAAGTTTGACCGGATGAAGGGGCTGAAGGAGGAGCTTGAATTAAAGGTGACCAAGTTAGAGAAGGATCTAGAGAATGAGAATGCGAGTTCCCTTTCATTGGCAGCTTCTTTGAGGTTGGCCGAGGACACAGCTCTGATGCATAAAGATAGTTATGTCACAACTTATCGGGAGGTGATGCGTCTGAGGGGGGAGTTGGACAGTGCTCGGGAGGATTATTCTGAGCTCCAAGGTCATCTTGTCGGCAGCGTGACTGCTGCTTATGAGAACTTGAAGGAGCAAGTTCGGGTCATTGCTCCCGAGGCCGATCTTACCCTTTTCAGTTTAGATAATGTTGTCAGAGATGGCAAGATCGTCCCTGATGACGAGGGTGATGATGATGCTGATCCTCCTCCTGTGTCCTCTGCCAAAGTGTCGACTACCTCTGCTCCCCCGGTTGCACCTGATTCGGATTGCCAAGTTCTGAACCGGGAGGATGGAACTGTAGATGCCGTGCCTATTCAGACTCGTCCTCCTTCTCCTTGTCCTGATACTGCAAAAGATGCTCCTGATGTTTGTTGATCTTTTTCTGGATTCTCATGTTAGTTGGCCCGGCTTGTGGGCTCTTAAAACTTTTTATTTATTTGCTGACATTTTCTGGTTGTTTTGTCTGGCAACCTTTTGAAAAACAAAAGTAGCTCGTTATCCTTTTTTGATGGCCTCCGAGGCTTTAAAACTTTGTAGATTATATCAAGGTTTTTTGATATTTTCTTCTGTTTTCTGAGAATGTTGGTCCTTGCAATTTTGACCTTTTTGGATTGCCTCGTGCTTGTTTGTAGCTTGGATCCTTCTGCATTTGTGTGGATCCGACTTGTTTTCTCATTTTTTGTAGGTATTTTTGGTGTTTCTCCAACTGATTTCTTTGTGTTGATTCCCTTTGTTTCTGTAATCCTCTTTCCTGGACCTTCGTTAGGTCTCTTTCAGGGATTACTTTGTTTGTAGGAGTCCGACTTCATTTAGGTTGGTCTCTTCTGAGTTATATTTGTAATCCTCTTTCTTGGATCTTTATCAGATCTCTTTCAGGGGTTACTTGCATATCTTTTTAGTAGCAGGAGTCCGACTTGGTTATATCGGTCTCCTTTAGGTTATTTTTCGTAGTCCTCTTTCTTGGATCTTTGTCAGATCTCTTTTAGGGACTACTTGTATAACTTTTTTAGTGATAGGAGTCCGACTTGGTTATGTCGGTCTCCTTTAAGTTATTTCTGTAATCCTCTTTTTTGGACCTTTGTCAGGTCTCTTCCAGGGATTACTTTGATAACTTTTTAATGGTAGGAGTCCGACTTGGTTATATCGGTCTCCTTTAAGTTATTTTTCGTAGTCCTCTTTCTTGGATCTTTGTCAGATCTCTTTCAGGGACTACTTGTATAACTTTTAGTTTTGGGTTGACTTTGTTATGTCAGGCCCTTCTAAGTTAAAGTAATCCTCTTTAATAGGGTTGGCCAGACCTCTTTCCAGGGTTTACTTATAACTTGGGTTGACTTGGTCCGACTTCTGAACGTCGGCCAGTCTTTAAGTTATTATATTAGCTATCCGTAAGACCTCGTCAGGTTCTTTTTTTTTGGATTGCTTTCGATAACTTCTTACATTATTCTGTGTTCATCTTTGCCGATTTGTAGAAAATGGTTGGCGTCTTTAGATCGTCCTTTGGGTGAATCGCGTTTTCACCTTTATCGGACGATTGTCTTTATCGTGGTCGCGCAGTGAATTTGTTTTTCACTTTCTGTCGACCTGTTGCTTTATAATCGGACGATGAATACTTCAGATTAATGCGTCTTGGAATCTTGTAGAATATCTAAATAAACTTTATTGAGAGAAAAAATGCATATATACATGTGGGAATTTCCTTGTTCCTTTAAGTCGGGTATGATCTAGGTCTCGACATGGTGCCTCATTAAAAAACCTTTTCAGGAAAAAGAGCGCATCCATTTAGTGAGATCCTTTACCTTTTCTAACTGTAGTACCTTCTTAGGTTGCAGGCGTGCCATGATCGAGGAAGCTCTCGTCCATCAAGCTCGGACAGTCTGTAGTAGCCCTTCCCCAGTACTTCAATGACTCGGTAGGGTCCTTTCCAGTTTGCTGCCAGCTTTCCTTCTCCAGGTCGAGTTGTTCCAATGTCATTTCTGATTAGGATGAGATCATTCTCTGCAAAACTTCTCGGCACTACCTTTTGATTATATCTGGAAGCCATTCGTCGCTTTAGAGCTTCTTCCCTGATCCGAGCTCTTTCTTGGATTTCGGGTAGCAAGTCGAGCTCTTCTCTCTGAAGTTGGGAATTTGCTTGTTCATTGTAGTGGACTACTCGGGGAGATCCTTCTTCGATTTCTATTGGAATCATTGCCTCCGCTCTGTATGCTAGTCGGAATGGTGATTCGTTTGTAGTAGAATGGGGGGTTGTTCGATACGCCCATAGGACTTGTGGAAGTTCCTCGGCCCAGGCTCCCTTTGCTTCTTGTAGCCTTCGCTTTAGTCCGGCCAATATGACTTTGTTGGCCGCTTCGGCTTGTCCATTGGCTTGGGGATGTTCGACGGAGGTGAACTGGTGTTTTATGTTCAAGTCGGCCACCAATTTTCTGAAGTCTGCCTCTGTAAATTGGGTACCGTTGTCTGTGGTGATGGAGTATGGTACCCCGAACCTCGTAATAATGTTCCTATATAGGAATTTTCGACTTTTTTGTGTGGTGGCGTTGGCCAGGGGTTCTGCCTCGATCCATTTTATGAAATAGTTTATTCCTACTATGAGGAATTTTACTTGTCCCGATCCCTGTGGGAAGGGTCCGAGAAGGTCGAGTCCCCATTTCGCAAATGGCCAGGGTGAGGTCACGCTGATGAGCTTTTCTGGTGGGGAAATGTGAAAGTTGGCATGCTTCTGGCATGGTGGGCATGTCCTTACAAATTCTGTAGCCTCCTTTTATAGAGTTGGCCAATAGAATCCCGCCCGGAGTATTGGTGTGCGAAATTGTGATCACTACAACTTCGCACAACTAACCAGCAAGTGCACTGGGTCGTCCAAGTAATAAACCTTACGCGAGTAAGGGTCGATCCCACGGAGATTGTTGGTATGAAGCAAGCTATGGTCACCTTGTAAATCTTAGTCAGGCAGACTCAAATGGGTATAGATGATGAATGAAACATAAAGATAAAGATAGAGATACTTATGTATATCATTGGTGAGAGCTTCAGATAAGTGTATGAAGATGCTTTCCCTTCCGTCTCCCTGCTTTCCTACTGTCTTCATCCAATCCTTCTTACTCCTTTCCATGGCAAGCTTATGCAAGGGTTTCACCGTTGTCAGTGGCTACCTCCCATCCTTTCATTGGAAATGTTCAACGCACCCTGTCACGGCACGACTATCCATCTGTCGGTTCTCAATCAGGCCGGAATAGAATCCAGTGATTCTTTTGCGTCTGTCACTAACGCCCCGCCCTCAGGAGTTTGAAGCACGTCACAGTCATTCAATCATTGAATCCTACTCAGAATACCACAGACAAGGTTAGACCTTCCAGATTCTCTTGAATGCCGCCATCAGTTCTTGCCTATACCACGAAGACTCTGATCTCACGGAATGGCTGGCTCGTTTGTCAGGCGAGCGCTCGGTTGTCAGGCGATCAACCATGCATCGTGTATCAGGAATCTAAGAGATAAACACTAGAGCCTTGTTTGCTTGTAGAACGGCAGTGGTTGTCAGTCACGCGTTCATGAGTGAGAATGATGATGAGTGTCACGGATCATCACATTCATCAAGTTGAAGAACAAGTGATATCTTAGAATAAGAACAAGCGGAATTGAATAGAAGAACAATAGTAATTGCATTAATACTCGAGGTACAGCAGAGCTCCACACCTTAATCTATGGTGTGTAGAAACTCCACCGTTGAAAATACATAAGAACAAGGTCTAGGCATGGCCGTGAGGCCAGCCCCCAAATGATCTAAGAACTAGATGTACCAAGATGATCTAGAGATCTAAAGTGATCAAAAGATCTAAAGATCAAACGATTCCAAAGATCAGAAGATGAAAATACAATAGTAAAAGGTCCTATATATAGAGAACTAGTAGCCTAGGGTGTACAGAGATGAGTGAATGACATAAAAATCCACTTCCGGGCCCACTTGGTGTGTGCTTGGGCTGAGCATTGAAGCATTTTCGTGTAGAGACTCTTCTTGGAGTTAAACGCCAGCTTTTGTGCCAGTTTGGGCGTTTAACTCCCACTTTGGTGCCAGTTCCGGCGTTTAACGCTGGGAAATCTGAAGGTGACTTTGAACGCCGGTTTGGGCCATCAAATCTTGGGCAAAATATGGACTATCATATATTGCTGGAAAGCCCAGGATGTCTACTTTCCAACGCCGTTGAGAGAGCGCCAATTGGGCTTCTGTAGCTCCAGAAAATCCACTTCGAGTGCAGGGAGGTCAGAATCCACTTCTGCAGTCCTTTTCAGTCTCTGAATCAGATTTTTGCTCAGGTCCCTCAATTTCAGCCAGAAAATACCTGAAATCACAGAAAAACACACAAACTCATAGTAAAGTCCAGAAAAGTTAATTTTAACTAAAAACTAATAAAAATATACTAAAAACTAACTAAATCCTACTAAAAACATAGTAAAAACAATGCCAAAAAGCGTACAAATTATCCGCTCATCAAGTATCTTTTTGGTGAGAGCTTGTGCTCCGAGATGATTTCCATAAATGCCGCTGTGTACTTCTTCCAAGACTTCCTTTGTGTTGGAAGTTGGTACGCATTTTAGTAAAGGTGTTGATATCCCTTTTTTGTACAACGTGTTGTTTATGATAGTGTAGTACTGTGCTTTCCTTTTCAGCCTCTTTGCCTCCTTTTCATCTGTAGGGAATTTTTTTGTTTTGAGGTAGTTTATTATGGTGGTCATCCATCCTTGATCCCGACCTATTATGGCTAGGATTCTTTCTTCTTCCGCTATTGACGGGTTCTGTAATACCTCCTGGATGAGGCTTCTGTTGTTGCCCCCTGGTTTGGTGCTGGCTAATTTTGAAAGGGCGTCAGCTCGGGCATTTTGCTCATGAGGTATGTGGTGGATCCTATATTCCCCGAGTTGTCCGAGCTGTTTTTTGGTTTTATCCAAATATTTCTTCATGGTCGGATCTTTGGCTTGGTAGCTTCCTGTTATTTGTGAGGTGATGATTTGTGAGTCACTGTAGATGTTGAGTTTTCGAGCTCCAACCTCCCTAGCCAGCTTCAGATCGGCTAATAATGCTTCGTATTCTGCCTGGTTGTTTGAGGCCGGGAATCCGAATTTAAGGGAGAGCTCAAGTTGAGTTCTTTGGTTGCTCTCAATTATCACACCTGCACCGCTTCCTGTTTTATTCGAGGATCCGTCTACGTATATGTTCCACTCTATGGGGATTTCTGGGATGTCTGTAAATTCTGCGATGAAGTCGGCCAGGTGTTGCGATTTGATTGCTGTACGCGCCTCGTATTGGAGGTCGAATTCGGACAACTCGATTGCCCATTGTAGGATTCTTCCTGCTAGATCTATTTTCTGCAATATCCCTTTTATGGGTTGGTTGGTTCGAACTTTAATGGTATGCGCTTGGAAATATGGGCAAAGCCGCCGGGATGTGAGGATCAGAGCGTAGGCAAACTTTTCTATTTTCTGGTAGTTCAGCTCGGATCCTTGTAGTGCTTTGCTAATGAAGTAGACGGGTTTTTGCCCATGTTCGTCTTCTCTGACTAGTGCTGAGGCTATTGCCCGGCTTCCTACTGCGAGATATAATATGAGCGGTTCTCCTTCTTGTGGTCGAGATAGGATAGGTGGTCGTCCTAAGAACTCCTTGAAGTTTAGGAAGGCTTGCTCACATTCTGTCGTCCATTCGAACTGTTTTCCCTTTCTTAAAGTAGCATAGAAGGGAAGAGATCTTATCGCAGCTCCTGCTAAGAATCGGGATAGAGCGGCCAACCTCCCGTTGAGTTGTTGTACTTCTTTGATACAGGTTGGGCTCTTCATGTTGAGTATGGCTCGACACTTGTCTGGATTTGCTTCAATCCCCCTTTGTGTGAGCATGAAGCCCAAGAATTTGCCGGCTTCTACTGCGAAGGTGCATTTTGCGGGATTGAGCCGCATGTTGTGTTTCCTGATAGTGTAAAACACTTGAGTCAGGTCGGATAACAATGTATCTTCGCTTTGTGTCTTTATCAACATATCGTCTACATAAACTTCCATGATTTTTCCGATGTGATCTGAGAAAACTTTATTCATTAGCCTTTGATAAGTAGCTCCTGCGTTCTTGAGACCAAAAGGCATCACGATGTAACAGTAGTTTGCTTTCGGTGTTAGAAACAAGGTTTTTTCTTGATCTGGTGGATACATGGGGATTTGGTTGTACCCTGAATATGCATCCATGAATGAGAGATACTTATATCCTGATGAAGCATCCACTAGAGCATCGATGCTTGGGAGTGGGTAGGGGTCTTTTGGGCAGGCTTTGTTGAGGTCGGTGTAGTCGGTGCACATTCGCCACTTCCCATTTGACTTTTTTACCAAGACGACGTTTGCTAGCCATAGTGGATATTTGACTTCCCTTATGAACCCGGCCTCAAGTAGCGCTTGTACTTGTTCTTCTACAGCCTGAGCTCGTTCTGGTCCAAGTTTTCTTCGTCTTTGTTGTACCGGCCGGGATCCCGGATAAACTGCCAATTTGTGGCTCATTAGTTTGGGATCGATACCTGGCATGTCAGCAGCTTTCCATGCGAAGAGATCAACATTATCTCGTAGGAACCGTATTAGTGATTCTTTTCTGTCTCCTTTCAAGATCGTGCCAATATTAGTTATTTTATCCGAGGTGTCTCCGATCTAGATTCTTTCTACTTCTCCTTCAGGTTGTGGTCGGAATTCTTCTCGCCTTTGGACTCCACCGAGCTCTATTGTGTGGAACTCTCCTCCTTCACCTCGGAGGTTTAGGCTTTCGTTATAACAGCGACGTGCCATCTTTTGATCTGCCTTTATTGTAGCTATCCCTTCTGCGGTTGGGAATTTCATACATAGATGTGGGGTTGAAACTACTGCGCCGAGTTGATTTAACGTTGTCCGACCTATTAAGGCATTGTAGGCTGAGCTTACGTCAACCACGATGTAGTCTATCTTGAGTGTTCTGGATTGGTTTCCCTTTCTGAAGGTTGTATGCAGCGATACGTATCCCAACGGTTGAACTGGGGCATCTCCTAGTCTGAACAGGCTGTTCGGGTATGCTCTTAGCTCTTTTTCTTCTAGACCGAGTTTGTCGAAGGCACTTTTGAATAAGATGTCGGCAGAGCTTCCCTGGTCAATTAATGTACGGTGAAGGTTGGCGTTTGCCAGTATGATCGTAATGACCATGGGGTCGTCATGTCCCGAGATGATTCCAGATGCGTCTTCCTTGGTAAACGTGATTGCTGGGATGTCTGGGGCTTCCTTTTTTCCTTCGACGTGGTATACTTCTTTGAGGTGTCGCTTTCGGGATGATTTGGAGATTCCTCCTCCAGCAAATCCGCCGTGTATTACGTGAACGTGTCTCGAGGTGATCGTTCAGATCGTCTAACATCCTCATCCCTTCTTCTTTTTCTTGGTTCATCATCCCGATTGGCCAAAAACCGATCTAGCTTTCCTTCTCTTACTAGTTTTTCTATGACGTTTTTCAAGTCGAAGCATTCGTTGGTGGAATGCCCTCGAAGTCGGTGATACTCACAGTATTCATTCCGATTTCCTCCTCCTCTTTTGCCTTTAAGTGGCCGAGTTGGAGGGATTTTCTCTGTATGGCAGACTTCTTTGTAGACATCTACCAAGGATACCCTAAGAGGAGTATAGTTATGATATTTTTTGATTTTCTCTCCGGAACGATCCTCCTTTTTCTTAGATTCTTTATCTCGGTAGGCAGAACCGAACCTTGAGGTTTCGCCAAGTCGAGAATTTTCCTCCATATTGATGTATTTCTGTGCCCGTTCTTGTACTTCATCTAAGGATGTCGGGTATCTTTTTGATATAGATTGGCTAAATGGTCCTTCTCGTAGGCCATTTATGAGGCCCATAATGGCGGCTTATGTTGGAAGACTTTGTATGTCCATGCATGTTTTGTTGAATCTTTCCATGTAGTTGCGAAGGCTCTCCCGTTCTCCTTGCTTGATCCCTAGTAGGCTAGGTGCGTGTTTGGCTTTGTCCTTTTGTATGGAGAATCGGGCCAGAAACTTCTTGGCCAGGTCGTCGAAACTCGAGATGGATTTTGGAGGTAGGTTGTCGAACCATTTGATGGCTGTCTTAGTTAGAGTTGTTGGAAAGGCTTTGCAGCGAACTGCATCTGAGGCATCAGTGAGGTACATTCTACTTCTAAAGTTGCTGAGATGATGGTTGGGGTCCGAGGTGCCGTCATATAGAGTCATATCCGGAAGCTTGAAATCTTTTGGAATTTTGGTTTTCATAATTTCTCTGGTGAATGGATCTTGATCTTTCTGAGAGCTATCTTCTGCGGAGGATTGAGTAGCTTTAGTTTTAAGATCGGCTTCGAGTTTTACAAGCTTATCTTCTAGTTCTCTGCGCCGCCTTATCTCCCGGCGTAGATCTTCTTCTTTTTCACGTTGATGTTGGGCTTCTTTCTTAAGTTGCTCCAGTCGATTTTGAAGTGCTTCTATTACTCCTGGATTTGATGAATTTTTGTCGCCATTGGTTTTTGGAGTATCTTTGAGTATCGTGTCCACGTTTTTATGTGGCGTTCTGTCTTCCAAACCTGAATCGTGGTCGTTGTCATGGTCATCCGCCATGTTAATGGGATGACTTCCAGGTTCCCCGGCAACGGCGCCAATGTTCCGAGGGTTACCTGAAACTGTAGGTCGATCTTGGATGAGATCGTCTGTGTTGGTCGAAACCGACGTGTCCGGCAGGTGGGTATTAGCCGGAGCTGGTGTGTCCGACTTGTTGGACTTGGTGGTGGTGCTGATCCTTCGTCCCCGGAAGGTGGGGGGTACCTGCAAGAGACTCCGATGCTTAAGTTAGCAAGGGTATTAAGCAGGTATTGAGTAGAATCAGAGTATGAGTTATACCTGGGTGCTCCAGTGTATTTATAATGGTGAGATGTGGCTTCCTGCGGATAAGATAAGTTAGTTATCTTATCTTTATCTTATCTTGAAGTGAGGTCATCTTTAAGGGAACCGCCTTTATCTCTAGGGGCTTTAGGCTGCCCTTAGATTTGGGGCGCGTTCCTCTATTTGGGCCCTTCGTTTGGGCTTTCCTATGACTTGGTCGAGCTCTTTGAGGAGAGGTCGGGTTGTCCCGTCCTGAAGAGGTCGGTTGCTTTGTCTGCTGAACATCTCGTGTCGGACAGCTCGACCCAGGGTATGAACAGTATCTATGTCTATCTAACTAAATGCAGCCTAAAAATTTTTTAAATTCTCATATTATTCCTCCTATATAGACAAATAATCTAATGCAAAAATTGATTTGTCAAACAAATTTAATTTGGTGATTTAAATTTATTGAGAACTAATGTGTTCGACTAAAAATTTTTTAAGATCTAATTTGAGTTTTTATTGTATTAGACAAATTTAACAAATTTTATTATAAAACAAATTGATCCTTAAAAATATAATATAAATTTGTCGGAAGAAATAATTCTGAAAGATTTTAAAAAATAAAAATTTGTTGAAATATAATATAAATTTTTAAAAAAATTAATTTGAGTGTTTATTCTTAACAATATTAAGCACGCTGAATTACACGTGTTGACAAATTCGAGCCGAAAGAGAAAGTCTTTCCGTATGCCGTTCAACAAACAAACAAAATACCAGCAAAATTGAAGGGTAATTGCCTAATTGGTGAAGACTTGAAATGGAAGCGTCCAGTGTAGATTTGTCATCATAAAAAAAATATTTGTTTAATAAAAAATTAAATTATAAATTTCTTAACATTATAATTTATAAATTATAAATAGTTACCTATGTTTTTGTTTCCCGTTGTCATCAGTCAAAAAATAGTTTTTTGAAATAATTTCTAATATTATTTTTGTTAACGTAGAAAATATTCGATGAGCTCTTTGGTAATTAAAACTATTGAAGAAAATATCGATCTTGTGTTTCAAAAATAAAAGTATGAAAATAATTTTAATTTGTGATTAGTGATTTATAGTTGAATATAAATAATAAATCATAAAAAATTTGATATTTTTACCAGAACAAAAAATAATTAGTAAACATATAAATTAATATTATCTTCATAAAAATACAATTACAAAAGTATCTTTTTTAATTTATAAAACAAGTGTAATTACCCGTGTCATACACGTAATAAGATTGAAATTATAATTTTAAATTATTTTTTAAAATTAATTTAAATTATAATAATTTGATTAATAAAAAATTAATATATTATGCATTGTTTGTTTTTTTTTTAAATTTAGTATTAATTGGATTAACTCTAAAATAGTTATTAATCGATTTTAATAATCTACTTTCTTTAATAAATCGACATATATACTGAATGTGATCATAAATAATATAGTAATAGTTAAATCTACCAACAAATATATTAGCTATTATCACACTTTAAAACAAATTAAATATAAAGGCAATTAGCACGCACTTATAAATCTATAAAATCGCACTGTTTTTAATTCGTGCAAGGGTTTATTTATCAAATAAACTTAAAATATAAACAAAAAATATTTATAAAATGGACCTAGCATCACTTGAAAGAATCATGGAAAATAATCAACTTACCTTATCATCCATAAGAACCATTTCTATGTAAGTCGTGTTGTTCTTGTCAAATTTGGATGAGACTTTTCATAACCTTATAATTCTTGTCTTTATTTTTCAAACTTTTTCATTACATAATCTATCATAGGTAATACTGTTGATAGAATCGTAGTTAGTATCCTTTAGGTATGAAAAATAATAAATAGAAGTCTATGTCTGAAGTACGAATTTTCTAGATGATAAATAATTGTAACAATTCATTATTAATCCTTATATATATATATACACACACTAATTATACACGGTAATAGTTAACAAATATTTTCAATGGAGATACTTACTCAATATATATGTTATCGACATTAATTATATGCCAATATTTTTAGGAAAGAGCTAAAAGAGGAGATATATAAATATATATATAATATTATTGCTATATAGGAAGCATATATAAATTGCTACATTTTTTATTATATTATACAACTTAAAATTATACTATCATGTTATTATTAATCCTAGATACTTGCTATAATTATATCAAATTTAATTATGAATCTAAATAAATAAAATAGATAACATTCAATATTATTATTTTCTTTTTTACATTCAATATTACTGTAAATATAAAAAGTAAAATAATTAGTGAAAAAATATGAGCAGAAAATAAAACATATTAATTAAAATTCAATTTGTTATCTAATTAATCTTGTGTCCATACATATAACTTTACAAAAATGTTATGAATTACAACCTTTTTTATTCTACAAAAAAGAAAAACACTATATGTAGTCTTTAGTAGTACAAAAAATAATTATAAAAATTAATTATTGATATTGATATTAATCATAATTGATTATTAATACTCTAATTTTTTAAAATATATTTTACCTTTTTAAAATATAATGCATGTAACGTGTAGATTTTATTATTATTATTATTATTATTATTATTATTATTATTATTATTATTATTATTATTATTATCCACTAATTGATATCAAATTAAATGGGTCACTATTAATGTGTGCATCAATTATCTCGTAATAAAATTATTGCACTTGAATGAGAATTAGAACTATATCAATTGATATAATTAGAATGATTAAAAATATCGATGATTTATAAGTAGTTTAATAATGCATTAAATATTAATTTGATATAATTATAATGAAGATATTTTCTTAAATTAATATAATCATGCATTATTCATGAGCTAATTGTAATATAACTAAAATAAATTTATTTGAGAAAAAAAATTCATGTATAATTTTCAGAAATTATAACAATTTTTTTATTTATATATACGTATATATTAATTTTGTTAAATAATTCTATATATATATATATATATATATATATATATATATATTATATACATATACATAAATAAAAAAATATATGAATTATATTTTGTTAAACTCTATGTTACCAACTATTAAAAACATTTAAATCACATGTATTAATTTTTTTTGTTATAATTATTTCGTTTTATATATATGATTATATTTTATTCTACAATCGTGCAATAATATTTTTTTATAATATTATTGCTATATATGAAGCAGTTTTATATTACTATAATTATATTAAATTTAATTATGACTGTAAATAAATAAAATAAGAAACAATCAAAACTAATTTTTTTATAGTCAAAATTTACTGTAAATATAAAAAATAAAATCACTAATGATTAAAAATTTGAGTAGAAAATAAAATTTCATAAACTAAATTCAATTTGTTAACTAATTAATTTTATGTTCATATAATATTATTATTATTATATATTGATTAAAATTGTGAATACATACTAATAAAATTATTACATACAAATGAGAATTAGAACTATATCAATTATATTAATTATAAAAATTCAAAATTATTATTATTATTATTATTATTATTATTATTATTATTATTATTATTATTATTATTATTATTATTGAGTAATGATGATAATTCATGTGATAATGAATATTACCTATAAAATATCTAAAATTAAATAATATTTAAGTATAATTATGTGACAATTATAATTCAAATATTATTGTATATAAAGTCACGTGAATTATTATTATAATTGATATAATAATTGCTATAATTGCTACATATTTTCAATCTTATCGATTGTATCAATTTAACTATATCAATTATATTCAAATTAGTAATCAATTATTTTTATGAAAATTCTTGTTATAATTAGGTTATACTTATGAGATTATCTTATATTAGTCGTTATAATTAATTTAATAAAGATATTTATTAAGTATATATGTTATCTATATTAATTATATGTCAATATTTGAAAGAATGAGTTTAAAAAGTGATATATAAATATATATATAATATTATTGTTATATAAAAAATAGATTTAAACAATATATTAAATATTAATTTGATATAATTATATATAATAAAAATATTTTTCTAAAATAATATAATCATACATTATTCATAAACTAATTATAATGCAATTAAATGTATAATATTATTCTATATTATTTATTTACCGTCATGATTTGATTTGATTGTTTTCTAGTTTATTTACTTACATAAATGATTAAAATATAAAACATAACTATCGTAATTATTATAACTTTATGATATAATTATAATTATCATATTTTATCATAATTAAATATTGATTTGATATACTTATAATGAAAAACGTTTTCTAAAATAATATAATCATACATTATTTATGAGCTAATTATAATACAATTAAAGATATTATTATATCATAATGTCTACTTACTATATTAATATAATATCAAAAGATACATGTTTCATTATTTTTTATAGATAAAATCGATTTTTATTGGCAACTAAATTGTGTTTAGGTCAACAAAAACTATATGTTTAGGTAGAGATTTTTTGTCAAATATAATGAAAATACAAATAAAGAAATAAAGGATAAAAATAAACTTAAATAATATATCTGGCACCACTTCATTTTATTAATTATTAAATTATTTAAAAATAGTACATCCATGAAAAATACTCATAATATATAAATTGAGGCAATAATTTAAAATTTTCTAATTATAATTTAATCAAATACTAATAAAAACCAAATTACTTAAACAATATTGAATCTATTCTAGTTCTTAGTCACGTATAATATAGAATCATTCTTGTAACGATAACCAACTGAAATAACATCGTAAATATCAACATTTAGAATTCGTGCAAATTCAAACTATCCTCTTGTTAAATAAGCTTCATCATCCGCTATCCATGCAATGCGATAAGGTATAAAATTGCCACACCAAGAAACCAAACTAACCCTTATTCCTCTCAATGGCATTGCATGCATGCAAAAGAAAGCCGGTAATTTCTGAAAAAAATCATATTATGTTATAAAATTATTCTAATAATGAACAACTTAAAATAAGAAAATTTAAATATATTATCAATCGTTGAAATTGCATATCTGAGTTTGTCACGAATTTAGCAAAACTGAACTTAAACTGAGAGAATTCAATCTCATTATGTGCTCCACTTTGAAGATTTTCGGGCAGACGTAAAAAGCATGGAGGGGATGGAACTTGAACTTGTCCTATAAAATTCTGTGGATGCAATTCCTCAATCAAAAATCAAGCTCCTCCCAAGAAAGCTAACTTTAACCACATTTCATTAGGTTGGTCATAATAGGTGAGTAGATCCAACCATCCTTCGGTAAAGTAGAGATTATTGCCCCTTCTTTGAACGCTTACATTCATGTAGTTGGAACCTGAATCAGTGAAGACAACTCGATGAGGTATTTCATGGATGTGATGCATTGTAAATGATTGTGGTAAAAGACAATCGAACTGGAACATTAGATGATAAGAATATCTTAGAGTAACAACAATTAATAAATTATTAAAAGAATAATATAATAGAATGAGTATATGAAAAATATTATAAAAAATTATAAATTGTACTTTAAAAGGATCAACTTCAATAAAAAATGAAGAATACATTATTATTCTATGAAGTAGTAAAAAAAATACTAAATATAAAATTATGAGCTGACTCTCAAATTTAGATTCATGTACCACAGAAAAATACTATTTATAGACCTTAGTAAAACAAAAATAAATATGTAAATTACTTATTATTAAAGCAATTTTTTATTATGTACAGTAATTACGCATTATAATTGATAAGTAGTTTAATAGTGCATTAAATATTGATTTGATATAATTATAATGAAGATATGTTCCTAAATTAGTATAATTATATATTATTTATTAAATATTAATTATAATATAATAATATAATTATAATAAAGGTATTTTTTATAAAATAATTTAGAATAGATGAAAAATTTCATTCGTTTTGGAGGAAAAACGGACTCACGAGAGATCGACACATCACCCTTATTAGTTGGGGGAAAACCCAGTTTTAATATATTAAGTAGATATCTAAGTAAAATTATCAGAGTAAAAATATAATAAATAGACAAAAGTACACATGAATAAAATTAACTTGTCATTAGAAGAGTTTAGTCTCTATTTAGTTTAGTGTATACATGGCCTAAAAAAAAGGGTGACTTAGCAATCTTTATCATTATTTTTTGGATTATTGAGGTGAAAATTTATAAATTTCTTCTTTTTTTTATTATACTCAATGTGGTCCCTTCCTCTATACTTAACCCTAAATTTCCAAATGTTCAGTAAGTTAATTTTTCTTTTTCTTCATCGTTGTTTTCCTATTCTTGTTGTTGCTGTTGTTCCTGGAGTTGGAAGTGAATATCCATGATGGGTGGTGGAAGCACTAGAGGTGGAAGCTCTATTAGTTCACTGTGCAGTGGCCATCGGATGAGAACGCAAAGTAGGAGCAGAAGATCCGGGGTGCTGGAATGGTGCGGTTGCGGCTGTCGGCCAGTTCTCAGGTGGTCTGGGACAGATTTAAACCCAAATAAACCATTTTTTTGTTGTCCCAATTATAATGTAAGTTATCAGTATTGCTTGTGTTGTTATGATTGCTCCTACCTACCTGACTGTTCTTCTCTTGTTCTTCTTCTCTGAAGTTTGAGCATGTTATATGTTTGCTTGATTACAGACAAGTGGAAAGAGATGGTGTGAACTTTTTGTGTGGGCAGATACTGGGCAGGATGAACCAGTTGAGAAACCAGAATCTTATGGAGATAATCATGAAGTGAAGATGAACTTTGATTGGAGGCTTGGGAGATTAGAAGAAGATGTCTGGAATCAAAAATTGGTTAAACAATTGTTGGTATTAGTTGTGTCTGTATTGATTGTGTTAATTGTTATCCTGTATTGTAAAGCCTGAGTTAAAAGAGTTGGTGGTGTATACCCTGTATTTATTAAATGAACAATATGTAAAAAATGATAACATGATTATGGTATTAGATGCTGTTGAATGGTGTTTGTTGATGGAATGTAAACTTGAATAACTCAATTAATTAAAACAGTAATATGCTAAAGAAGGCAGCATAATTGATTGAAAACCAGCCAGCACTGAATTAAGATAATGGTTCAAACTTAAAAGGTCTCCTAGATATACTATTTTTGTTGGGCTGCTTGGACTTGTTGGTTTTATCTGTTTTGGTGTTTTGGGTGGTCTTGATGGGCTTTGTGGGCTGGATGCTACCAGTGGATTTGTTTGGCTTGGCTCCACTGATTTTTTAATGGGTTTTTTGGTCTGATTTTGATTTTTTGAAACTGTTGATGGTGGTTGTGTACCTTTGGTGTTTGAGACAACTTTGGTGTTTGGGGGTAATGGTGGTGTTAATCTTGGAGAATTCTTTTTCTATTGTGTATTTTCCTCCAAAACCTTTGGCAGTGATGCTCCATGCTCGAAATATACATCAATAACTCCGTTATTGATCTTAGCACACTTCACCATCTCTCTTATCTCATTGTCATTATTCAAGCTTCTTAGTCTGTTCTCCAAACCTTTCCCAGGAACTTGCCACCAGCATTGCTTTATCTCATCATAACCAAGTTTTTTATAGTAGTTCCTTAGATAGAAGACATCTAACGTATCCACATCTAGGTCACCTAAACAAGCCTTATTATCCGGATAATATACCATTGTTCCTTCTTGATCTTCTTTAAAATCACCCCCGTGATGAAACATAATATCCAACATCTCTTCCATCTAAAAAAAAATTCAAAACCCATTACTTGACAATCACTATAAACACAAATAGATTTTTCTGTCCTATTTACACTAACTATTCAATAAAAAAATAAAAAGAATAATACATGTACACAAACAGATTTTAGTGTCTTACTAATATTTGCAAGATATAGTCACTTTATTTAGTACAAGACAAGTATAATATTGACTCCTAGACACGAAATTTTTATTTGAATATATATGTTTCAAGTTTCATAACATCACATCTTCTACAAACTTAATAAAGAGAATACTTTTGTGATAACATGTTGCTGTTTATTTCCAAAATTCTAATAAAATTAAAATGGCTTAAGTAAAATAGATCTTTTAAATATTCTCATCATTATACATAAGAACTGAATTAGACAAATTATATATTATACAGGATAACTGTAGCATAAGTATTTATAGTATTGTCTACATTACAAGTCATTGCAGTATTCACTCATATAACAGACATCAACAGATAAGAGTTTTATCAAACAGAACACTCATGACCATGAAACAGAGCATTATTTTCAAACATAGCATGACCGTAATCAAACAGAGCTTCTCATGAAACCCCAACCTAATCAAACCATAGAACCATAGTAACAAAAAAAAAACCCAAAATTCCAACCACACTCACAACACAAGCATATACAAAAATCATCATGCATTGCAAAAAAAGAATAAAAAAATTTACCTTTACAAATGGCAAAACCTCTTGTTTCTGACGCAGGAGGAAAAAAACGATGAAGTGAAACTTGATTTTGATGTCTTATGAGTGCAAGAATTTCAACCTCACCAATGGAGCCCTAAGGAAGTAACATAGCATTATTTTAAAACAGAGCATGACCATAATCAAACAGAGCATCTCATGAAACCCTAACCTAATCAAACCCTAGAACCATAGTAACAGAACAAAAAAAATCATAATTTCAACCACACACACAACACAAGCATATACAAAAATCATCATGCATTGCAAAAAAAGAATAAAAAAAATTACCTTTACAAATGGCAGAACCTCTTATTTCTGACGCAGGAGGAAACGAACGATGAAGTAAAACTTGATTTTGATATCTTCTTAGTGTAAAAATTTCAACCTCACCAATGGAACCCTAAGGTAGTGGCATTCATGAAGAGAGGAGGAAGAAAAAGAAGAAAAGAAGAAGACAGAGAGGGTAGAAGTGAAGAAGACAAGTGAAGATATGGTGTATTTTTGATGAAGCGCATTTCATATTTTTATTTGGGCCAAACGACGATGTTTTTGCCAAATTGGGGCGCCAACCCAAAACGCCAACGTTTTGGCTCTCCAACGTGGCATCTTCGTGACACATCAGATCGACGGTCATGACTCATCGCCGAAAACAGTCTAAGGACTATTATGGTGCCCGGAGCCGTATCTAGAGGATTACAATGGTGCAATTGGGATCTCACGGATCACATTGGGTAACGACCCAAATCTCAGGGACTATTATGGGGATTTACTCGGATAGAATGATAGTAAGTGCTTACCTTCGTTATTGTCGAGTTGTAAATGAAACGCTCTCATAAAGACCACACGAACCGTATCACTAGGATCACACATCCACAATAGTGCCTCACTAACCATGTTCGATGACACGTACAGACTCCAAATGATGAATGCTTTGATGGAAAGATGAAGGAAGACAATAATAGTTATGGATAAGGATAAATCAATTCTTCCAAGATTTTTTATTTATTTTTTTGGGACTTATACTTAATAAAGACGCTTTACTCTTTAATAATATTTTTTAATTCATTTTAAAAAAAGCTTAAGTTAACATGTGCCCTTATAACACATGATAAGTTTACTATTAGTAAAAAATTTGAAATGTTGTCAACGAGTTATAGTTCAAATAGCATAATCTTCTATCCTCATCTAGAGGTCTCACTTCGAATCTCACTTCGAATTTTAGAGAAAAATTTTTTAAATATTTTTATGTAATAAATTGTTCGTTAGACCGGATCTAGAACGGGTCGAGTTCTGCGTGTGAGTGGAATGTTGGGAGGACTCGCTGGGAGTGAGGTCCGAACGGGGTTCTTCCGAGCTGACGATGTGTGAAGAAGGGGAGTGCCACCTGCAAAAAGAACTCTGACGCTCAAGTCAGTGTTCATACAAGGGATGGCGATTAGGTATAGGGTAGGTGACGTAACTGGGGGAGCCCTCCCCTTATATAGTCTGTACCTAAGGCGGGTCCCACATGAGCAGACCCTCTTTCCTGGAAACTTCCTATGCCAGCTATCCAGGTTCACGCAAAGGGGGATGTGGTTCGGGTCACCTCCTGACTCGGACTCGATAACCCGTCAGGTTGGGTGGTCATCCGGGCCTAGGTCTTAGGTTTGATGGGCTGGGCCAGAACAGTGCCCCCAACGCGTTGACTATGGGTGCGTGTCGTAGTTAGCGCGTTCTCTCCAATTCCCTTCTTGGTGGGATTCTCAACAGGTCGGTCGTCCGTGATTAGGGTGTGCACCTTACACGCAAGTAATCCTTATCCGTTCCTAGGGACGTCAATCATCGCCTTGATTTCCGCACGAGGCATTTAATGCCTATCATGGCTGATTTGAATGGCCAAGGGAAAAGATTGTTATGCCCCTGCCTTTTCGCGCTTTCACTCTTGACAGTTACCATTCCTATTCTCCAAAAACCCCTTTTTTCTTTCCTTTTTTTCTCATTCTGAACTTATCTATATGCTTGTTACCGTTTATTGCTTTGGATTACTCTCGAGGAAATTCTTGCTTACAGTCCTTCATCTTATGACTATCTCCCATTTTACGTATTTCTTGGTAAGTGTCTCACACTTTTGATCACTATTTTGCTGTTTCTGTTTTATGAATGTTATTCCCTCAATGCATGCTACTTCCATTCTCGCTCTAGTTTAGTTTTTGCTTGAACCAAGGCAGTTTATGCTAGATAGTTGCTAGAGGGGGTACCATTTTAGGTGTTTGTTTCTTGATCCCAGGCTCTGGTTATTGATATAAGCATCGTGGATTAATGGCGTACTTAATTATAGATCCGTCTTGCTTACTGATAAACCCATATTTTATGATATATTTTATGCTTAATCTGAGTGATTTATTCAATCCTTCACCCACTTATTCATATTAATTGTATGGTTTTACTTCTCCTTCCTTAGTATGTGATGTATGTGAAAAACATGTTTCCTATGCTTTTAAATTAATTATTTTAATCACCTTTAATTCCATTCGATGCCGTTATTAGGGTGTTGAGTAGTTTCAGATCTTCTAAGGCAGGAATGACTTAAAGGATGGAAAAGGAAACATACAAAAATGGAAGGAAAGTGCAAATGGAGTTTCTGAAGGAACTGGCATCCACGCGATCGCATGGACGATGCGATCGCGTGCCAGAAGCGAAGAGGCAACGACGCGGCCGCATGACTGACGCAACTGCGCGACTTGAGCAAATCGCATACGACGTGGACACGTGACCAACGCGACCGCGCGACAAAGAGAACTCCGAATGACGCGACCGCGTGACCCACGCGGATGCGTGACAGAGGCCACGCACCAGAAATTGCAGAAAACGCTCATAGCGGATTCTGAAGCCTTTTTGGCCCAAATCCAAGTCCAGAAGTCATAGACCAGAGGTTATGAAGTGGAGGAATGCATCCATGGGGAGAGACTCCGAATTTTCGGTTACTTTTCCATGATTTAGATCTAGTTTTGAGGGAGGTTCTCTCCTCTCTCTCTTAGGATTAGGATTTAGGATTTCTCTTAGTTTTACGAGTGACTCTCAATCACAGGTTCTTTATTTTTATTGAATTTACGAACTCTTCCATGTTACAGATTACTCTTTTAAATTAATGTTATTTGAGGTATTTCAGTTTAATATTGCTTTCTTTTATTTACATGATTATTACTTTCCATCTAAAAGCATTTTTATTCCAGCAGCTTCAATTTCCTTTCCTTTTGGTCTTGGTTAAATAATTGGTAACTCTATAGTTATCAAACTCATTATTGATTGAAAATTGGATTTCTTCATTTTATAAATTCATATTCCAATAACTCTAGCCTTTCCCAAGGAAAGACTAGAACTTGAGGATTTGAATTAATTCATCCATTTAACTTACCTTCATAGTTAGAGGTTAACAAGGTGGGAGAAGAATCCAATTCTCTTCATAATTGATAAGGATAACTAGGATAGGACCTCCAGTCTTTATACCTTGCCAAGAGTTTATTTTACTGTTAATTTATTTTACTTGTTATTTAAATATGCTTGTACCCATTGCCCAAATTCCAAAATCCCCAATTTTACCTTTTTCATAGCCAATAATAAGAACATACCTCCCTGCAATTCCTTGAGAAGACGACCCGAGGTTTAAATACTCGGTTATCAATTTTAAAGGGGTTTGTTACTTGTGACAACCAAAACGTTTGTACGAAGGGATTTCTGTTGGTTTAGAAACTATATCTACAACGCGACTAGTTTTGTAAAATTCTTTACTAGAAAAAATCCCAACGTCAAAATGGCGCCGTTGCCGGGGAATTGCAAACGTGTGCCTTATTATTGGTTATTGTAAATATTTTTCAAAAAAAAAATTTTCAGATTTTTATTTTTAAATTTTTTTTATCTTATCTTATCTTTTTCAAAAATCATATCTTTTTCAAAAATATTTTCATATCTTTTTCAAAAATTATATCTTTTTCAAAATATTTTCTTTTTATTAATTTTTGTTTTTATTTTCTCTTACTACCATGAACTCTTACCCCTTTGGCTATGAGTCTGGTTACAATTATGTTGCAGGAAGAGGAGATTATAATGATAATATGCACCATGGTTGGAACAATCAAAGATGGGAGGAGCCACAAGGATTTGATCAACCCTCATGGCAACAACCACCTCCAATGGACTATCAACAACCATTCTGTGATGCATATCAAGGCAATGGCTATGGTAAGCACTCTTTTGATTATCAACAACCACCACCATATGCCTATGAACCCCCTCCTCAACATGACTTTAGACCACCATACTCACAAGCCCCTTTCCGCCATTCACCTCCATATAACTCTAACCCTCAACCACCATACCAACCACCTTATGAGCCATATGAGCCATATATAGAACCACCCCAATTCCAACCCAATTACTCACAAGAACTACCACCTCAATATTCCCCATCTCCATATAATTATCAAGATGAACCACCTTCCTATTATGAACCCTCTCTCCCAACCAATGAATCCTCATATCCATCCCAACCTCCAATGGATGACAGACTTCGTGTTTTTCTTCAAAATTCTTCAGAAAGGCAAGAAAGGAAATAAGAGTGTGCAAGATTTTATGGACACCTTAGGCGAGTTAGTAAATATAATAGCTTCCCAATATCTGAGCACTCAAAGAACTCCCATGGCTACATGTGGAGAATCAACAGAAGAGCAAAGCATGAAGGAGATACTCGAAACTCCGGTGGATAGTGAGCAGCACGATTTGATATTGGAACAAGTGGAGGAAGCCGAAATTATTAAAGAAGAAGAGGAGGCAGTGGTTGAAGACTTAGGAGATGCTGAACCTCCATGGAAAAGTCAAGACATAGAGCCTCCGTCCAAGACAGTTGCATTTGATGTTGAGGAGGGTGTACAACCTCCAAGGCATATCACAGTTAAAGACTTGGAAGAGGTTGATCAAGAGATGGAGATTCAAGAAGAAGAAGCACAACCTCCCATGCCCTTGGTGAGCAACGAAGAAAAGATTGAATTGGAAGAAAGCTACCAAGAGAAAGAGGTTGAAATTGAAAAAGCTTGCAAAGAGGTGGTAATTATCAGAGAAGAGCACAAGGGAGTGGAGCTTGCAATTTCATTAAAAACACCTCCCCCTAAGTTGCCATCATCCTTCACAACATTCAAGTGGGTAAAATTCATATCCCTTAGCTTTCTAATTCCACTTGAATATGGGCTACTGGAGACGGATGGTCAACTTAGAGCTCTTTGTGGCATTAAGGGTAAGAGGAAGATGGTCAGTGGTAAGAATTGTCCTGCAAGGTTCATTATGGTTGGAAGCTCAAGGTTTAAACGCAAAGGTTGGTGCAAAGCTCAACTGAATGGGTCTAGGAAGTTGTTTGGCCACTTTAGTGAGAATTCAGATTGGCTGCCACCCGGTTGGAACACTAATGATCAACAAGAAGATGGGTGTAAAGGCAAGATTTGGGATCCTGGAATCTGCTCTGACATTTGTCACCCCGGGAGCATGAGAATCTGTTTGAAGCTTCTTAAGGGCTTTACATGCCTAGTTTGAGATCCCGGAGGACACTGGAATCACAAACATTGGTGGAGATTTCTGGATGAGTTCAAGCACAAGCCACCATAACAGGAAGCTCACCAAATGTCCAACTTAAGGACTTTAACTAAAAGTGCTAGGTGGGAGACAACCCACCATGGTATGATCATTCCTTTTTCATTTTTATTTAGTTTTATTTGTTTTCTAGTTTTATTTTATGTTATTATATTGAACCTGAAGTTTTGCATCACATTCATATTAACACTGCATTCTTCATTTTTCAGATGAAAAAAAAAGAAAGAGAGCACGCGACGCGACCGCGTTGCGAGGAGAGGGGAGAAAATAAAAAACGAACAGAGAGTCACGCGAGAGCGTGGCTGGAGGCGTGCCAATGGCACAAATCGTCCCACGTGACCGCGTCATGTGGAACTTTGGCCTCCCACGCGACCGCGTCACCCACGCGGCCGCGTGCCCTGAAAATCGACGTCAAAAAGGTGCATGGCCGAAAGTTGTGCTGGAATTGGGCTGGACTCGTGCTAGAAGCCCGAGCCCTCCCACGCGAACGCATGCCCCACGCGGCCGCGTCATTTTTCAAAAAATGGCCATCCACGCGATCGCGTCACCCAAATTTGGCAAAATAAGATTTTGAACAGAGAGTTGTGCGAGCGTGAGGCTGCCCTCGCGCCAGTAGCATAAATTGAGTCACGCGACCGCGTCGATTAACTTACAGCGCAAGTCGCGCAACCGCGTGCCCCACGCGTCCGCGTCGCTTGCGCCGCACAGCTTATCCTAATTTGCCAAATATCTTATCTTTTCTTCCCAAATCCTAATTTCTTCTATCTTTTCTTCTTTCTTCTTTCCTTCTTACTTACCTCTTCTTCCTTTCTTTCACTTCTCATTCTTCTTTTCTTTCATTTTCATTTATTTGCATACTTTCATTCATTGCATTATTTTCATTGGTGTTGGAATTTTATTTGGGTCATTATTTTTATGTTGCTTATGGATTGTTTGGGATTTGTTTAAACAATTACATATTATTATAAGGGTTAATTGCATGTTCTAATCAATATTTTCCATACCTTATTTAACATGCATGCTATGTGTTTGTGAAAATGCCCATATGGCATTTTGCACTATTTTTAGATTTCTTCTAAATCTACTACTCTATATGCCTGCTTTTCACAAAACCCCTTTTCTATTTTATTACTTAGATATAATTGTTTTTACAAACATCTTATTAATTTGAGCGACTTGGTAATCTAATTTGGACATTGAATGCTTGACCTATGCTTCTCATGCCCTTTGCCGGCATGCCAATAAACACCTTGCATTCAATTTTCCTCACATGCACTTGCTATATTTTTACTGTTGATTTGCCACATGTAGTCATGACCATGTATTCACATCATTATCCATACCTGTGCATTGATTACCACCTTTCCTATTCTTCTCCTTGCTATAAACCTTGAATGCTAATGTCTTTTCTCGTTTCCTTTCAGGATGGCCACCAAGAAAGGTAAAGAGAACGCTACTCTTATACCACTGGCAAGGAAAGGAACACAAAGAGCACAAGCTGCGGAGCCACCCGCCCACCTGTATATCTCAGCATGCACCGAGGACGGTGCAATCTTTAAGTGTGGGGAGGTCGATACCGATCTCCATGGGTTAGTACTTTCTTGTCTCAAACACCAATGTTTAAATTTTCTTTGTAGATTAGTTGTTGCATTTGCATATTTGTTTGATTTTTGCATATTTTACCACTTGGTTAAAGTAATATTTTCTTTTTCAAGAAACTTTTTAGAGCATTTCACTAATTTGAATAAAATTTAATGTTACACTTGTTTGAAGAAATATTATTTTGGAACATGGTTTAAAGCTTGAACACACAAAACTAGTGAGATTCTGAGCCTATTTGATTGGTTGCATTCTATCAACCAATATTTTTATTTTTGGTGTGTGTTTTTCTCTCTAAAATTATGATCTTTGTCTTGCTTGATTCTATATTTCCATTATTTAATGTATGCATACACTTATATGATTGAGGCCTTGTTTCACTGAGCTTACATACCCATATGGCCTTAACCTTTTCATTATCTATTGCAAACCAATTTTGAGCCTATTTTACCCCTTTGTTCTTTATTTTAGCACATCATTAACTCTAAGTGAAAAACAATAATGTCCTTAATTTGAATCTTTGGTTAGCTTAGACTAGTGAGAATGCTTATGAATTAAGTGTGGGGAAAAGTGGGTTTGAAAACATTTAGTTTGAGAATTGAGTATGTTAGAATTTTCTAAAAATGTGAAAGAAATGTTTAGGACATGTTCATGCATTCAATAAATTAATCATATGCATTGAGAAAAAAAATATATAAAAAAAGAGCAAAATAAGTGAAAGGGGACAAAATGCCCCAAAGTAAGTGGTGAAAGCAATGCATATGAATTGTACTTGAAATTAGAATGCATGAATATGTGGAAAACATAGTTAATGGGAAGTCAGATTTTATATTATGATTACATGGATTGTCCTAAGTTAGGTGGAATAGTTTATGTTAATTAAGGATTCAAATTTTAGTCCACTTGGCCAAATACAATCCTACCTTGACCCTAACCCCATTACAACCCTTAAAAGACCTCTTGATTTGTGTATTGGTGCATTAATTTTTTTGTTGATTGGTAGATGAAGAGCAAGTCTTAGAAAGCAAGATTAGTAGAGAATTGAGAGAATCGAATCTCAAACACCTGAGCGATTAGAGTGATATACACTACTAGTGAGGGTTCGATGCTTGATTCTTTGTTCCCAGCTTTCATGAGCTATTTTCTTCTACAAGTCTATTTGTACTTCATTTTTATAATTTGAATTAGTGAAATCTAGTTCATATTTATTCTTGGAGATTTATTTACTTTTAACCAAGTAGGTAGAAACATTTCGCATGTAGTTGCATTCATAGGTTGCATTTCATGCATTCTACCATTCCTCTTCATTCCTTTATAGTTTCTCTTGAGCTTAGCATGAGGACATGCTTTTGTTTAAGTGTGGGGAGGTTGATAAACCACTATTTTATGGTTTATCTTGTGCTCAATTGAGTGGATTTTATCAACTCTTTACCCACTTATTCATACTATTTGCATATTTTACATTTGCCTTCCTAATTATGTGCTTTGATTGAAAACATGCTTCTTTGATTTTATATTTGCTTATTATTAATCCTCTCTTATTACCATTAGATGCCTTGATATGTGTGTTAAGTGTTTTCAGAGATCACAGGGCAGGAATGGCTCAGAGGATGGAAAGGAAGCATGCAAAAGTGGAAGGAATACAAGAAGTTGGAGAACCTGCTAAGCTGTCTAGCCTGACCTCTTCGCACTCAAACGGCTATAACTTTAGCTACAGAGGTCCAAACGACGCGGTTTCAGTTGAGTTGGAAAGCTAACGTTCGGGGCTTCGATTTGATATATAATATGCAATAGTGGCCCTGACGCTAGGCGACGCGACCGCGTGCTCCATGCGGCCGCGTCGCAATGACGAAAAACTAGCGTGGCAGATTTCCTCTCCAGCGATTTCTGAGCTGTTTTCGACCCAGTTTTCGGCCTAGAAAACTCAGATTAGAGGCTATAAAGTGGGAGAATGCACCCATTCATCAAAATACTCTCATAATTTTATTTTTATTATTTTAGATGTAGTTTTCAGAGAGAGAGAGGTTCTCTCCTCTCTCTTAGGATTAGGATTAGAAATTAGGATTTTTAGAAACTAGGATTTAGGACTTCTCTTGGTTTTTAAGAGTGACTCTCGATTCAGGTTCAATGTTCCTTTTTATTTATTTTTTCAATTAAATTTATGAACTTTCCCATGTTATGATTTGAATATTTTATTTAATATAATTGAGGTATTTCAAAATTGTGTTTGCTTTCTTTTTATTATCCCCAATCTGAAGATATTGTTACTCTAGTAGATACAATTTTTTTTCCTTTTGGTATTGGTTAAATAATTGGTGACTCTTGAGTTATCAAACTCATTGTTAGTTGAGAATTAGAATTAATTCATCCACTTAACTTACCTTCATAGTTAGAGGTTAACAAAGTGGGAGAAAAATCCAATTCTCATTACAATTGATAAGGATAACCAGGATAGGACCTCCAGTTCCCATACCTTGCCAAGAGTTTATTTTATAGTTATTTATTTATTTTTCTTATTATTTTTTGTGCAACATATTGCCCCCTTACTTCCAAAACCCCAATTTTACCTTTTTCATAGCCAATAATAAGAACATACCTCCCTGCAATTCCTTGAGAAGACGACCCGATGTTTAAATACTCGGTTAACAATTTTTAAAGGGGTTTGTTACTTGTGACAACCAAAACGTTTGTACGAAGGGATTTCTGTCGGTTTAGAGAATATATCTACAACGCGACTATTTTTATGAAATTCTTTACTGGCAAAAATCCCAACGTCAGCTTTTCCCCCAATATGGTGTCCACAGCATCCTTCACGAACTTCGCCTAAGACGTAACCCGTCTGGTCGGGCCGCAAGCACTTTAGTAGGGGTTGACTGAGTCCCCGTTTGTATAGTTGGCCTTGTATGACCATGTACTTGGCTGCTTTGCTTCTTATCTTCTTCTCTTCCTCCTCATATCTAGGGAAGTTACCATCTTTCAAGAAGGCGAGAATTGAGTCCATCCACGAGGGGGAGTTCGTTGCTTGCGCCACGTATAAGGTCACCGTTGGTTCCTTAATCAATCCTTGGATTAGGGATCGATTTCCCGACCCTGGCTTCGTTCTTGCCAACCTCGATAAGAGGTCGGCTTGGACGTTCCTTTTCCTGGGGACATGCTAGATCGTGAGTTCATCGAAACCTTCGATCAACCTCCTCACCCTCTTTAAGTATTTCTGAAGCAAAGAATCTCTGGTCTGGTAAGTTCCATTGATCTGGGAGGTAACGATTTGGGAGTCACTGTTGACCTCTACTCGCGAATCCTGGACCTCTTTCGCTAAGAGTAGGCCACCAATCAAGGCTTCGTACTCCGCCTGGTTATTTGAGACCAAAAAGTCGAATTTGATTGACTGCTCGTAAATCATTTCGATCGAGCTTTCGAGTATTATTCTTGCCCCTCCGAACGTCCGGTTGGAGTCCCAGTCGACATGGAGCTTCCACCGTGTGTCCGGGTTCTCGTGGGGTCCCCCGCTACCTCTACCAGGAAATCTACCATTGCCTGAGCCTTAATCGCATGCTTGGGTTCATAGTTCAAATCATACTACGATAGCTCGACCGCCCATGTCATCATCCTGCCCGCCAGATCAGGCTTTTGTAAGATATGATGGAGAGCTTGGTCAGTTCTTATGAGGATCTGATGCCCCTGGAAGTACTGCCTTAATCTCCGAGAGGAGGTTAGGAGTGTATAGGCCAGTTTTTTCAGCTTGGTGTACCTTAGTTCTGTGCCCTATAGCACTTTGCTGACGAAGTAGACTGGCTATTGTGTTTTGCCCTCTTCACGGACGAGGACGGCTGCTAAGACCTCATCTGAAACTGCTAGGTACAGGAACAGGACTTCACTGTTTCTGGGCTTGCCCAAGACTCATAGGGTTGACAATATCTGCTTGAAATGATTGAAGGCTTCTTCGCATGCTGGCGTCTATTCGAAGGCTATTCCCTTCTTCATGAGATTGAAAAAGGGGAGAGCCTTGGCGGCCGAGGCTCCGAGGAAGTGGGATAAAGCCGTAAGTCTTCCGGCCAACCTCTGCACGTCTTTGATACATCCTGAGCTTGTCATCTGTACAATAGCTTTGCACTTGTCTGGGTTGGCCTCGACCCACCTCTAGGTTATCATGAAGCCCAGAAACTTTCCGCCTTCCATGGCAAAGGCGCATTTGAGAGGGTTGAGTCTCATGTTGTGCTTACGAAGGGACGCAAACACGGTCTCTAGATCACCGACAAGGTCTCCTGATTGGCTGGTTTTTACCAAGATATAATCGACATAAACCTCCCCCGACTTGCCGATGAGGTCACCGAAGACTTTGTTTATTAGCTTTTGATAGGTTGCTCCTGCATTCTTCAGACCAAACGGCATCACCCTGTAGCAGTATGTGCCTGCTGGTGTTATGAACGCCGTCTTTTCTTCGTCGAGTTGGTGCATCGGTATTTGGTTATACCCAGAATACACGTCCATGAAGCTCAAATACCGATACCCAGCTGTTGCATCGACCAAGGCGTCGATGTTTGGGAGAGGGAAGGAATCCTTGGAACATGCCTTGTTGAGGTCCAAATAGTCAACACACATCCTCCATTTCCCGTTGGCTTTTTTGACAAGGACTACATTTGATAACCAAGTCGAGTACTCGAGCACTCTAATGAACCCAGCTTCTAACAGCCTGGCCGTCTGCTTGGCCACCTCGTTGGCCCTCTATTGGGACATCTTTCTTCGCCTTTAGGTGATGGGCTTGGCGCCTGGGTTTACAACAAGCCGGTGGGACATGAAATCAGGATCGACCCCAGGCATGTCAGCTAGAGTCTAGGCAAATAGATCACCATTTGCCCTGATGGCCTCCATGAGGGGCTCTTTTAAGTTATGGGGGAGGTTTTTATTCACGAAAGTGAATTTATCCTCCGTACTTCCTACTCGAAACTTTTCAAGGTCTCCCTGGGGTTCCAGCCTCGGTTTGTCGTCTATCCTTGTGTCGAGATCAGCTAGGAAAACCCCAGATGCCTCTTTCGACTTCCTCCTCAACGACAAACTGGCATTGTCGCAAGCGACAGCCGTCTCCAGATCTCCCTTGAAAGATCCGACTGATCCGTTGTCGGTAACAAACTTCATGACCAAGAATTTGGTGCATATCACCGGGGAGAGCTCGTTTATCGTCTTCCTTCCTAGGATGACGTTGTAGGCCGTGGAGTCCATCAAGACAGCGAACTCCGCCATTACCAATTTCTTTCCTTCGTCCGACCCCACGCAGACTGGGAGTGTGACTATTCCATCAGGCTTTATATAGTTGTCCCCAAAGCCGATGACTCCGTCTTGGTGGGTCTTGAAGTCGGCTTTCCTAAGTCCCAAGGCATCGAAGACGTTCCCGAACATGATGTTCGAGTCTGCGCCCGTGTCGATGAGAATTCGCTTGACAAGCCAATCCTGACCCTTGCCGTGATCACCATAGGGGGTTCTCTAGGAAGTCACGAATCCATTGGTCCTCTTGGCCAAAGGATATCCTAGGTAGTTCTCTGGATTGCGTCCCGGGTCTACACGACGACAACGCCAAGACTTTGGCGTCCTTCCTTGTTGCCGACTTCGACTTGGGGACCATGTCTCGCCCCACTATCACATTGACAACTACTGTGGGGGTGTTATTAGCGTTCTCCGTCGGTGCTGGCCTCGGTTTCACGGCCCGGCTTCGGTTTTCCTCAGATATTTCGCGTTCCCTTCTCCTCGGCTCCCTGATGAATTGGGAGAATTCGGAGAACTTACCTTCGCAAATAGCTTGCTCTAAGGCGTCCTTCAGATCGAAAAAACCCTGAGTCTTGTGGCCAAAACCCTTGTGGTAGTCATAATACAGGCTCTTGTTTCTGCCCGTCCTATCCTTTAGCTGGCGGGGTTTTGACAGAATCCCAATGTCCACTATCTACTGGTATATCTCCGTTATTGGGCTGTGAGGGGTATAATTTGTAAATTTCCCCACCCGGGGAAACGATTTGGGCTGTTTGTCGATGCTCCTTCCTTGGCGACCTCTCGTGGCTTATCCGAATAAATGGGTTGGCGCGGGAGGACGGGGGGGAGGGGGAGGTTAGCGGGCTACCGTTTATTGGTCGTGACCACCTGGCTAACCTCCTCGTCGTTGATGTATTATTTGGCCACGCTTTGAATTTCGTGCATCGTCCAGACGGTTGTTTGGTGGTGAGGTGCTTCCTAAAGTCCTTGTTTGATAGGCTGTTCGTTAAGCACAGGCTGGCCACCGAATCTGTCAAGCCATTTATTTTTAGGCACTCATCATTGAACTTATCCAGGAACCTCCTGGTTAGTTCTCCAGGTTTCTGAGTGATCCCCAGCAAGTTGATGGGGAGCTTTGCTTTGGCTATGTGTGTGGTGAACTGGGCTAAGAAGCTGCATGATATGTCCACGAAAGCTATAATGGACTCTTGCGGAAGCGCATTGAACGCACCGACCCAATAAGTCTGTTGTACAACCAGGGCAACACATCGGCCTAATAATTTACAAAATATGAACAAAATACAAGCAAGACAAAGCAATAAAGGTGCAGCTACTGAGGGGCTCCCGCCTTCTTCAGGATGTCCACAATCTTGCCATCTTGGACCTTCTTAAAAGCCCCAACCAAAGAAGTGTCAACGTCGGGAGCAAGGACAGCGATTTGAACTTTGATCCTTTCCTCGATAGCCCGGATAACTTTCTTCGCATCCCTCACAATTTCCTTGTTCCTTTTTTTCATGGCAACGACCTCCTGTTGGGTAGCCTGGGCCGACCTCTTGATCTCGCTCTGTTTCTCGCCCAATTCCTTCAGCTGGCGGGGTTTCAACAAAATCCCCTTGTTCGCTATCTGTTGGTATACCTCCATTATGGGGATGTGAGGGGGGTATAATTTGTAAATTTCCCCACCTGGGGGAAACGGTTTGGGTTGTTTTGTCGATGCTCCTTCCTTGGGGACCTCTCGCGGCTTATCTGAATAAATGGGTTGGGGGGTTAGCCGGCTGCCATTTATTGGCCGCGACTACCTGGCTAACCTCTTCGTTGTTGATGTATTCTTTGGTCAAGCTTTGAATTTTCTGAATCGTCCAGACGGGTTTGGTGGTGAGGTGCTTCCTAAAGTCCTCGTTTGACAGGCTGTTCGTCAAGCCATCTATTTTCAGGCACTCATCGTTGACCCTATCCAAGAACCTCCTGGTCGGTTCTCCGGGTTTCTGAGTGATCCCCAGCAAGTTGATGGGTTGCTTTGCTTTGGCTATGCGTGTGGTGAACCGAGCTAAGAAGCTACGCGATATGTCCACGAAGGTCGTAATGGACTCTTGCAGAAGCGCGTTGAACCATCGGATCGCCGACCCTGCCAACGTTACCGGGAACGCGCGGCATCTTACTGCTTCGCTGACTCCCTCAAGATTCATCTTGGCCTCGAAAGTCGTTAGATGCTCTTGGGGGGTCCTTGGTCCCAGCGTACTTCATATCCGTTGGTTTGTCGAAGTGCTTGGGTAGGCAGATCTTGAGGATGGAGGGATATAAAGGGGTCGCGCCCATGATGACGGGGTCCTATTTTTTCCTTCCTCCATTTTCACGTATTTCCCCGTGGCCCTCGGTCCTTTCGGGTGTGCAGGAGCGGGCACGAGTGTTGGTCTTGACCCATCTGCCATCCTCTTCTCGACTCCTCTCGCCACCATCAGCCCTCCTGAGCGGGGATCGGGTGCGGGACATGCTGGGCCGAGTGTCCCTGCTACGGGAGGGGCGATATCGGTCTCGTACTGCCAGCTCGCGTTCGAGATTCTGCACCGTGCCTAAGCTCCTACATGATCCTCGCATGGTTGTCTCCTATCCCCCTGAAAGGGCGCCTTTCAAAAGATCGGGAGCGTTGTTTTTCTCTTTGTGTCACGGGTCTCGACTGCTCACGAGAAGTGCCCACAGAGCTCACCCTACTCCTCAGGCGGGCTCCTCCTTCTTCGTAAAGCTCATTAGAGTGTGGGAACAACGGCGCCATTCAATCGACGTCCCCACAGACAGCGCCAAAGTTCGTTAAACCGGGTCTAGAACGAGTCAGGTTCTGCGTGTGAGTGGAAGGTTGGGAGGACTCGCTGGGAGTGAGGTGCGACGGGGTTCTTTCGAGCTGACGATGTGGGAAGAGGGGGAGTGCCACCTATAAAAAGGACTCCGACGCTCAAGTCAGTGTCCGTACAAGGGGTGGCGATTAGGTATAGGGTAGGTGACGTACCTAGGGGAAGGGTAGGCCCCTCCCCTTATATAGTCTGTACTTAGGGCGGGTCCCACATGGACAGACCCTCTTTCCTGAAAACTTCCTACGCCAGCTGTCCAGGTTCACGGAAAAGGGGATGTGGTTCGGGTCACCTCCTGATTCGGACTCGGTAACCCGTCGGGTCAGGCGGTCATCCGGGCCCAGGTCTTAGGTTTGATGGGCTGGGCCAGAACATAAATGTAAAATAGATACATTGAAAACTTAAATCTTTTATATTCTAATAAAAATCTTTTATACAAAATAAATAAATATTTTTAAAAAAAATTGAGAAAATACTCAATTTGGTCTCTGAAATTACACTCGAACTTCAATTTAGTCCCTGAAGTTTCAATTGCCTCAATTTAGTCCATAAACTTTTCAATTGATTTTGTGACGGAAACCACCGCAGGCACTAATATGATTAAAGTTTAAAAAGTTTAGGAACTAAATTGAGGCAATTAAAACTTCAAAAACTAAATTAAGACTTGAGTGTAATTTGAGAGATCAAACTGAATATTTTTTTAAAAAGAAATTGTTAATTTCCATCTCAACTATTGAAAATAATGATAATAATAATAATAATAAGGACTAAAGAGTGTCAAATAGACCACATATACACTAAACTAAATAAAAATAGAACTCCTCAAATAATAGATTAATTTTGTCTATTATTAACCATTTTTGATGTATACATTAAAATTTTGATTCTATTATATGTATTTTTATGATCTTAAAAATATTTTTTTGTATACTTTTGTCTATCTCATCGTAGAAGCATTAGAAGTGAAAAAGGGGTGATGGGTTGAGAAAGAAAGTTGGAGTTGTGATCCGATAGTTCATCCAAAATTGTAGGTGAAAGATGGTTGCTGATTCTGACACTTGTCATCACCCGACCCGAAACGGGTTGCATTTGGACCGCAATTTGCCCGAAATTTGGCGTTCATTTGCGTTTGTTTTGATCGTTTTTTTGGTTTTGTCCGTACTCTCTTTCCAAGTGCAGTGTCCACCATCACAGTCCGGTTTTTCTATAAATACTCCACGCTTTGTGCTTCATTCCTCGCTTTCTTTTTCCTTTTCTTTTAGTTTCAATTAGAGAGAGAGTGACTTTCCTAGAGAGAGAGTTAGGTTTTTTTGTTTTTCATCAATTTTTGTTGTTTGTTTTTGTGGTTTTGGTTTGTGTTTTCTATCCTTGTTTTGTAGGTACTGAGGAGGAAGAAAACTCGGGAAGATTGATTTTGGTTGAACAGCGTGTGAGTTTATTTTTTTGACTTTTTTTTTCTCTCTTTTCTTTTTTTTTTTTCTTTTTATTTTTTTTGGCTTTTCTTTGTGTTTGGTTCACTTGTGATCCTAAATAGCATAAATTTATACTTGTAATGCTTATGTGTTTTTTGAATTTTGCCATGAGTTGTTGTGGGAATTGTTATCCTGGGATTGTGGACAAAAACGGTAGTGTTGGTTAGGTTTTCACTAATGGATAATTACTATTTTATTGTTTATTTATTCATTATTGCAGTGGCTGTGTCAATTTTCATATCGTATTGTTTTTGAAATTTGAATTCTCCATGGTTTAGGTCTGATGGATGTGGCTATTTGTGTGACCCTATTTGTATGGTTTGTCAAAAGCTTGTTAATGTTTTGTATAGGTTGCATTCAATGATTAAAGTCGAATTTATTGAAGCAGTTTTTAATATTCCATGTGATATAACCCTTATTTTCTTTTTCCTGAAAGGGAATGAATAGTTACATAAGAGTGTGAAATTAGTTCATTGTTTGCGAGAAAGGTTAAGCAAAATTAGTTTGTGAATCAAGAAGAATGCAGTCGTTGTTATATTCTTTAAAGACAGGAAGGGCAGTTTATGTTGAGTTTGACTCCATTCTGTTTTGTTGTGGTGGGGCTGCAGACGATTTGGGAAAGGCCTTGAAGTTGGAGTGTATTAGATTGGAATCTTAGAAGTTGCTGTTTGGATTTTCGATCGAAAGAATGGAGGTATATGGCAAATCTATGGTTGCAGCTCCTGCAAATGTTATTTATCTGTCAAGTATTTTGGGCCAAGATGGTCCTGTTCCTGTTCACAAATGTGACTGGAAATGTCAAAATGAAAATGTTTGCGGGAACATGTACCGCTGCAAGCTAACAGGGCTGACTCACATCTGTGATAAAAACTGTAACCAGAGAATTCTGTATGATAATCATAGCTCTCTTTGCCTAGCAAGTGGCAAAATTTTCCCCCTTTCGCAAGAAGAGGAACAAGCTGTGAGAGGTGTTCGCAGAAAGCTTGATGCAGAGAATTCGCTCGCTGATAGCTGTGGTTGTAAGCGGAGGCGTGATGCACAATTCCACCCGTCTCCTTTCGAGAGATCCTTCTCTGCTGTCAGTCCTATCTGCAGCCAAGTTGGAGATGGCATGGATATGAGCTAGATATCTATTATTCAACTAAGAAGACTCTGTCATTTGACTCATTTTCTCTTATCCTTTTGAAATTGCTTTTTTACTTTTTCTATCGATAACAGAACTTGATCGTATTTGGTGGACTTGATGTGTCCCCATGTGCTGTAGGAAGTACTTACTTATATTTCTAGCATTAATGTAATGCAGTATTTGAGGTAGTTTTGCTTGACTGTTGAATGGGGATTTGAGCAGTATCTATGCACTAGTTTATGGCACATGAATTGACTTTGGTTTCAGTTTTGGGTTAACCTTATTGAGAGTCAGACTTTGAAAACTGACAAAAGGATGTGTTCTGGCATTTTAGAATGCTTGAATTTGATTATTGACCCGAATGATGTATACTCGGGAAATGTATTCAAGTTTCTACTTTATCTGTATTCTCAAGGCAGCCATATTATGGTAAGGCAGCCATATTATGGTATTAGTGTACTCATTAATAATGCTACTGTCCTGAATTGTATTATTTAACTTCTAGGGTTATGATAGACACCGAGTTTTGTAAGTTCAGGTTCCCTCCAGTTCCTCATATGAACAAGGTTGTCGGTAGGTTATCTGGTGAAATCTGATATAGTTTTTCACATGTTTATTTGTTTTAATTCTCTTTTGATTTTCTTTTCAGCTTGATGTCTGTGGTTAGATGTAACCCATGCAGGTTTTTGAAGCTTGTGCTGCAAAGGAACACTCGAAACATGCGTTGCATACTGACTACTAACTAAATTCTTTTGATATAGAATCCCTATACATTATAACCTGAAATGTTAAGGAATATCATTTTCTTGATGCAGGTACAGGGGCTTGCAAATTCTGCTTGAGTCTGTCTTGGAATATGGAGGAAGAGGACAGTTATGTGATGAGCTCAGGCAAATAATCATGATCTTGATATGCTAAGTGGAAACAAAAGGATTGAGTTGAGAGCAGTTATGATGTGGGTGAGTGATATTAAGTTATTAACAATTTAGAAAGCTGAAACTATAGGCATGATCAATCTTAATTTAATTGGAATTATCTGCCATTATTAGAGATATTGTAGTGTGTGTGTTATATCTTGTAAAGTAGTTACTAGTAGGTGGCATAACCATCTTAATGGTAAACTACTTCCCTTGTTTAATCATCCTTTCACTATTTTAATATGTTTTCTGATTCTCAGTATTCCTATCAGCTGTATCTTTATTCTCTGATAACCATGATTAACAAACATTAGGCATTTGACTTTCATTTATATTATCTATTTATCTTCTTTTATTTCCTTTTTCTTTCTTAGATTGTGGCATTGAGCAAATAATTGGGACCTTAGCGGGATACTTATCATCATCATCATCATCGCCATTTATCTATCAAAAACTGATAATTAGACCTCTATATAGAAAGCAATACAGCTGGTTTCTTCTCAATATTTTCTGGTATGTTTTTTAAGCTGATGTAAATTTTTTTGGTACATAAGCAGGTGGATAATTTAATGTCTTCGAATTCAGAGGTTTTGTGATGTATGTCTTATTCTGGGTTATGGTATTCTTCAACCAATGAAATTTGGAGGATTATTATTCGAAGTGGTTTTTCTGTTCTGTGACGGGAGAAATAGGCTTAAAAAATTTCTTGATAATGATGATTTTATAGAAATAGATGGATGATATTTTATAGTTTGCTTTAAATTATGAAGTATTCTTTTAAAATTTGGCATATGTGATGTACCTAAATCATAATATTGTTGTTTCACACACAAATCACGTTAATATATTATCATGTAAAATTATGCTTAGGCAGATACATGAATCTACCTCTGACTTGACACACACTAACCTTTTCCACCGAAGTTTTGGCTTTTACGATGAGGGTTGTCTTGGTGGAGTCTGTTATGCTTTATATAGCAGCTATAGTATTCAACAATTTTTGTCAACAGTAATTATCACTAGCATATATATACCTGAAGTGAGATCTTGGTCAATGTAAAACTATTCCTTTGCTTCGCATGAAAGGTCAATAGTTGTTACATGTCAATGTCCCGAAGTCATTGCTCTCCGAGGTCAAGGAGTGTGTTAGGTGTGCTACCGAAGAAACAATTAAATACTCTAAAATATATTTATGTGACGTGATTCAAAAGTGTATTCAATATATGATCTAAAAATATCAATAATGATTTCTTTTTCATTTATAGTTCTTAAATGAAATGAGATTTAGAGTAAACTACAAAAAATGTATGGTATTATTTTGTCATTAAGAAAATATTTTCAAATTTTGTTATTAATAAAAATATTTTTAAATAATTTAATAATCTGTCAAAAACATCCAACTGTAATTAGAGACTTCTTCTGATAACGGAAAATCATTTTTCAATGTGATAATCTAATTTGTCATATAAGACGTTTACACTTTATAGAAGGTGTATTTTTGTCACTTTTTTTAAATAATTTGATGGTTTTTTTATAACAAAATTTACAGATTAGTTTACCTAAGATTAAATTAAAAAAATTGAATATATCACATTAAAGTATAAATATACTACCAACGCAAGTTGGCAGGTCTGTGGAGAATGGAAATGGAGCTTGCTTGTTTGGGAGGGTTGCCCACTTTGTATGCCTTTACAGTATCCGAGAAATTAGTTATTGGGTTTTCGGCTTGATGTATACCTGCTGCAAACTAAACAAAAAAAATTATAAATATACTAATATTTTATGCTACGAAGGGAAAATATGCACAGAAGTTTGCATCCGAGGTATTCCCTAGTCAACATGCTTCCATGTATGAGGAATCCTATGTACATCCTTTTAGGATCATCCTATGTCAACATCCTAGAGCAAGATCAGAATCTGAGTCCTGACGCCGATTCTCCAATCATATGGGTTTCATAATATAAATTTTCTTTTTCCATTTTTTGTACAATTCCCATGAAACTGCAAAGAATAGCTTCTAGATTAGGCCATCCACAATATTAAGAAATACTAAACCCATAAAGTACATCTTGCGGCTGAGAATTTCATCAAAGTAAAGTAACGTTTTGTTGGTTTTTGTAATGCATGAATCATAAGTCATACATAGCATATAATGAGGTTTGGCCATTCCTTGGCTTATCAATTCTAATTTCTATCCGTTCTAATTTTCTACAAAGGGTACCATACAAATTACAATAATTAAAAATGTCAATATGGAAATTCCCAACTTTCTTTCTTGTTATGTTTACGTTCTTCTCTTGTTCTTTCTCTAGCATTTTCACAATAACCAACAACTGTCCCTATACTATATGGCCCGGTACCCTCTCCGGCGCAGGCTCGCCGTCACTTGCAACAACCGGATTCCGTCTAGATCCCGGCCTAAGTGTGAAACTCACAAGTGTTCCTGGGTGGTCCGGCCGGATATGGGCAAGGACTGGTTGCACTTTTGATGCAACCGGAACTGGCAAATGCCAAACCGGCGATTGCGGAGGAAGGCTTGAGTGTGATGGAAATGGTGCTGCTCCTCCTACCTCCTTGTTTGAGATAACGCTTGGTAAAGGCACTGATCAAGACTATTATGATGTGAGTATGGTAGATGGTTACAATTTACCATTGCTTGCTCAACCACGAGGTGTATATGGGGGTGCTGCTTGTAATGCCACAGGTTGTGTTACTGATATTAATAGAGGTAAGAATGTTAATTTAGAGTTCAAGAAATAATTTTACACCATGGTTCATTCGCATAAAAACATGTATATATTTATCTAAAAGGAGTCAAGAGAAATAAGAAAAATAATCATTTCTGAATTTTATCTTTCAACGATCAATGAAACAAATTTATCTTTGACCAACTATCCCTCCTCCCACAAAATAAATAGAGAATTTGATATAAATTAATTAATTAATATTTTATTACAATTGTTAAATTATAGTTAATTTAAATCTAAAATGACAGTTAATATGGAATAGAAGGATGATATAAATTATCAAAAATATCATGTACATACTAAAATTCAACTACATTATATTTGTGTATAAATATTAACTAATTTTTAATGAATATTTTATGCTTCAGTATATATTTTATATGAATAACTAATTTGTTGATTAAATTTTGATATACAGTTGATAACTTATATCATGCATTCATGCTTCCTTAATCCTTAAGTACTACCCTATATTTCAAATATTAAGCAATCATGCTAAAAAAAATTGACACCGTTCTGTAATTTTAATAATTTTGAATTATCTAACCATGATCCCTTAATCTTAGCAAAGTTTTTCAAGTAATTTTAACTTTGAATCATATTCTAATTAAAAAAAAGGGACTAGTAGCTTTTATCTTTTTTGACACAAAATAAATGAAACTTATGTAGGTTGTCCAAAAGAACTTCAAGTGGTTGGTGGAGATGGATACCAAGATGAAGGTGGTGTAGTAGGCTGTAGGAGTGCTTGTGAGGCATTTGGGTCAGACCAATACTGCTGCAGTGGAGCATTTGCAAACCCAACAACATGCCAGCCCTCTTATTATTCCACCATTTTCAAGAGGGCTTGTCCAAGAGCCTATAGCTATGCATTTGATGATGGAACAAGCACCTTCACTTGCAAAGCTTATGAATATGACATTGTTTTTTGTCCTAGCAGCTATAGGTATGCACAAAAACACATTTCTCTCCCTTCAATTCAATTCCTGATTAGTAGTCTTGTATGCTCTTAGCCACTTTAGAACGATGTTTCATAATAAAATATAAATACTTTAAATTAAAATATCATAAGTAGTTAAAAGTATATCTGACACGATGAGAATAGATCCTCTCATATTGATTTTTCTGATGACTTTTGTCATGTGTGATATCTCACAATTCATTTAAAATATGAGACCCAAGTGAAATGTCATACATGATAGAATCATGTGAAAAATTATCGAGACGATCTATTCTCCTAAACATGATTATTTTTGCATTCTCTTTAAGTTATTTCCATACACGTGCAAGCAATTCAACTAATCAACTAATATCTTACAACGACACAGGAACAAAAAACCAAAGGGTACAGTTCTTCCTCCACCAATTACAGTTCCTCCTCCACCACAATCTATAACAGAGCCCTACGAGAAATTTCAGCAGGACAATTCTTCTTCAAATGCTCCCTTGTCCTTTGGAGTTCCAACCTTTCTCTTGGTCACCAGGCTCTTCGCAATTCTGGCAATGACACAGCCATTGATGTGAAAAGAATGCTAGATGGTGTAATAGGTGTTTTTGAAGGGAATGGAGAAAAAGAAAGACCAAGTGAAGAAGCAAAAAAGTAAGGAACCAAATTAATGTGGAAGCTGCTTCTAATGCTCTTTTCATATGCTTGGAGATTATTAAGAACCACTGATTCTCTGCTAACAGCACTTACTGCTAATTTTATATTTACTTTACTCCTGTCCTCTCAAGATAAGTTTTAAATGCTTTAATCAGAAGAAGAAAAAAAATGTTTCCATAAGCACACTTGGTCATTAGCAATGTAACATGGAGAAGTATTAAAACACTCATTATTTGAAATGTAATATCCTCAGCATGTGATGTACAAATTTGGATATCCAGAATTAAATGTTTATGGAACAGAGATGCAACCACTTGTGTATAGTAAGGCACTAAACCTAATATTAGATATTTTAATTGTATTGCAGTTGTAATCGACATAATTCAAGTGACCAATATCTCACTCAGCATTAGCAATTTAGTTTCTTAGCACAGGGTAATTCAGTAAATAAAAACATCTGATGAATTGTTCAACAATTTTGTTGATTTTCCTTTCAACAACTAAATTTTACCATATCCATTTAGATGCAGAAGATAGCAACTCAATTAATCTGCAAACAGAAATAAGTTCCCTAAACCTGATTTTAAAATTTACCAGATATTTGATTTTGCCTTGATAGAATTTCCTGCAAAAATCTTAGTATGCTACAGCAGCATCTCTCAAGAAAAACTTGGGCACATAAAAACCAATACAATTCATTGAAATCACAAAAGGGAAATATATTTCACATTGTTAACATACAAAGCTAAACTACACTAAGGTCATCTCAGAATAATTGTCATCAAACTAGTGGCACAGAAAACCTATATTCTATATCAAGTTCTTTACAAAATCAACAATTAGAGAATTATGGTTACTCTCTCAACTCAAAGTTCACTGGGCTTGAAGGCAGTTCCAAGTGTTCTTCATTGTTGCAGTGTTCTGGAGAGCTGATCCCACTCCAATGCCACATCCGGGACTGCCCTTCAGGAATCGACAGCTCAGGTTCCTCGTCAGATTCCCAGTGCTCGCTCTCAGACTAGAAACGACAGAGAGTTAGATAGAAACATGACAAGGAGAGAAAGACCAAGACCAGGATAAAAGTTAAGGATCTACAATCGAACCTCAATTTTGATATTCAAAGGTGGTTCAGCTGAAACCTTCAAGTCCCTAAAACAATCTGATCAAATCAAGAAAATTAAAGAATAAATATGTAAACTATGTTCCAACCTGAACTTCACAATAAAAAATAAAATTTAATTTTGATGTGATGTGAATATAAAGCAGCTTTACACATGTATCCAATTACCTAAAGTCACCTAGCAAAAATAACTTCTTTTCACATTGACAAAAGAACGGAAGTGATTGGACCACTTGCTTAAGTGTTAAGTGCATCAAAATTCATGTAATAGAAAAACTAGCATTCCCTTAGTCAAGCAACAACAAAACACAATAACCGAACACGAACTTGTAATCATTACCATTCATTATGAAGCGAAAATCCAGAGCCTTAGATTGTGCTTCGACACACCTCCGATGATCGTGCCGGCACATCTCTTCACCAATTGCAGTAGGAAAAAGAGGTTCCTCCTCTCTCAATGACTTCAGGGTTTTCTTTTCCTTTATCTCCAGAAGAGGCAACTTCCCTGTGTTTGAAATGTCAGAAAGAACCTTCCTACTGCCACCACCACCGGTCTTCGATTTCCCAGAAGCCGTGTTATTCGCTGTCCTGATGTTACTGGATTCAAGATTCTTTGCCTTTGCAGAAGAAGAAACAAAAACGGCTCCATCGTTCATAATAACAGAGATGTTATTATTATTATTATTATCGAGATTAGACTTAATAATCTGTTTGGATGGACGAGTAACCGAAACAGAGGGTTTGGCTGAGGCATCGAGGGGTTTGTTCCCTGCATTATTGGATACATCAGAAAGAGGCTTTCTTCCCGAAACCCTAACTTTCCTGGGAGCTGCATAATCAAGAATCAGAAAGAAACAGTTAACACACCAAGAAATTTGTAGTTTTTGATTTTGCGAGAAAAAAAAGTGGAATCGGCCAAGAGTCAAGTTTTCGATAATATGATTCGAATTTTCAGGAGTTCAATATGATAAAAATAACTTAGATTATTGGTAGAAAACTCGGTTGAAAAAAAAAAAAAAAAGAAACGAGAAAGAGTACCGTAGGCGTTGGTGTCTTGAAACAAGCGCCCAGTTCGTGGTGGCGCTGCCATTTGTGTTGTGCTCAGGAGGTTGGAGGTCAGGCAACCAGCACAGTGTGGAAGTGAGACTGGGTGGCGGAAGTGGCGGAGGTATGGCGGTGCCGGCGGTCAAAGTAAGATTGTGAGAAACCGAAAGTGTTAATACTTAATTAACACTCATCTTCCCCGTTTTTAAATCGAGGGATTGAGTTTATGACCGTTGTGGCAGTGAGAATGTCATAACTGCCCTCTACGCATAGTTGGGTCAAGTTACAAATTTATTAACTTATTGGTTTAAATGAGAAATTATTGGTTGAATAAGTAAAATCGATCTCACGTAAATAAAAAATATAAAATAATAAAAAAATTAAAACTAAATTTAAAATACATATTTTCATTAATATTTTATAAAGAATCAAGTCTTAAATTTTAAAAATAACTAATATAAAATTTATCTATACTATTACAATAATATCTTAATTTGACATAATAAAAATAACAAATTTTATAATATCAATAGATTTTAACATTAGCATCAAAACAAATAACTTTAATCATAATACTAGCATTGAAATAGATCAAGTAAATTAATAAATTTTTAGTGAAATTTATATTTATATTAATAATGATACATCGTTAAAATATCATTAATTTGAAAAATAGAAAATACAAAATTAAATTAAATTAGATATCTATAAAATTATGTAACTATATAATTATTATTTGTCATATTTAATTATAAGGAGCATGATGGCTGAGTAGCAACGGAAAGATACTACAACACTAAGGTTCTTGGTTTGAACCTTGGTTCACACCAGTTTTCTTCCTTGAACAGTCCAAGGAGCAAACCGAACCGGCTAAGGATTTGGTTCACCAATTTTTCGATCGAACCGGCCAGTCCAGTTCGATTTTAATTCATGCTTCTTTGCTTTTTCAAGATCGAATTTTGTTTTTCACCAATAATGGTTAGAACTATTGGAAAATACTCTGATTCTGTCTTGGATTCTGATTTTATATTTGGAAAATTAATTTCAAAATTAGCTTAAAACTCATCTCACAATCTTCAATTTTCTATATCTAGTTTGAATAAATGACATATAATTCAGCTAGTGATAATTCTTGAAGATTGTATGGCTTAAAATTGAAACCGTTCTTCACCTTTTCTCTTGATTAGTTGTCCAAGGAATTGGCAATTACATGGGTTGAGAGAAATTAAATCACCAAGGGATTGAGGTTTGGTTATAAATGACTTGTTGTGAAAAGTTTTTTGCATGAAGTAAATAAGAAAGTATAAGCATTGTTCTTCCAAGAATTAAACATCTTCGAGACCTTCAACATTCTCTTCTATCGATTTTCTTCCAACTTCAAAATATTCTCTCATTCTCTTCCTCTCTGTTTCTTCTTTTCTTTAAGATCTACAATCCAAAATCTAAGGTTTGATCAATCTAATTAGAGATTTAATTAGATGTTGCTTGCCTCAATCCGTTAATCCTCGTGGAAACGATATCCACTCATCGTAGTATTACTTCAACGATCTTGTGTACTTGCCAGCATTCGTGAGCATTAGTTTTCGCTCATCATCCTGTCTATTATTCATTCCTATTGTGCAGATAGCATGTGCACGATCGCGTTGTTAGTCTATTTTGCATTCCATGCCTACGACATAGGATAGGTTGAAAAATAATGAGATAATGCTTAAAATGGTAAAAAAAAAGTTGAAAATGATGTAAAAGTGTTGCTAATTTTTTTTACATTAGAATGTTATTAGTGATAACTCCACCTATGCTACACCTACGGTACATAGCCAGTCCTAAACCCGGATAAAGAAGGAGGGTTGTGTTAGGCCTTCGATAGCCAATATAAAAATTTAGTCAAATCTTCATGACATGGATCAAAGGCATTATTGCGCTAAAGCTAGATCGTTGTCCGAAAGTAACGCGCTGTATAGCTCGCGTACAGTGTCAAATGAGCGAGAGCTGCTGCATCGGTACCCTGGTGTAGTGTTAAATGAGCAAGGGTTCCCGCGTTTTCGTAAACGGACGAAAGTAAATAAGCTAGTTCACAAAGAAAATGGTAAAAGTAAATGTCAGAGTGACATAAGGTTGAGATTTAGGACATGGAACATAGGCACTCTAACAGAAAAATCCATGGAGGTGGTGGATACCATGATGATGAGTTTGGAAAAGTTTAAGTTAATATTAGTGATGACTAAACATTATTAATATAATTAATTACAAAATTATTAATTTGATTCCAATTCAAATATGTTAATTGAAATAATTTTGCTATGCAGGTTTTTATAATTGGGCCGAAAAGAAAAAAAAATTATAACAAGACCAATTGTGTCAAAAATATATTCATCCTTGGTATTAAATTGTTGTGATTATGGTGGCTGAAATTATGGTTATGTTACTTGGGCCAAAAAGAAAAGAAAAATTCCAAGCCCAATATAAATCAACCATAGAAGCTTTTGCAAGCTATCAAGAAGAAGCTAGAAGCAAGTTAAAGATCATTGTAATGATGGCAAGAAAAAGAAAACAAAAAGTATGCTGTGGCTGAGATTTTCATCACAAATGGTAAGATTTGGTGAAGATATCTCAACTTCTCCATACCAAAAATGGAAGAAGAAGATTTCGGTCAGAGGAAGAAGATCTTGAGGGATGGCTCGTCTCTGCTTTTGGGTTCACTCATCACAGAAGGTAGCTAGGGAGGCTACATGAAGGAGGAAGCAAAAGTGGAGCAGGAGGAGCTGTCATGCATCAGAAAACTCATCAAGGGCTAAGGATCTTTCTTGGTTGCAAGACAAGATGGAGGGCTCGGATTGGTGGAGTTTGGTGCAAAAGAAAGACACAGAGGTAATTGCATGTTGGTTTAAGCATTCGGTTATCTCTCCTCTCTCTCTGGCCGAACCGGATTGCATGAAGAAGAAGAAGTTTAGCTTGGTTTATTTGATTTCAACCGTGGAGGCTTCCCCTTATATATAAGGGAGAATAGCCAGGGTTTGAAGCAAGGAGCAAGGAGTGAGAGTGCAAGGCACAGTGTTCACATAGCTACCTAAGCTAAACAGAAGTTCTTCTCCTTCAATGTTCTCTATTTTGTAATTTTCTATTTAATTTTGTCTATCTTGAGTCTCATGGAAAAAAGGCAAACAATGAGGTTTCTGTGAAAAAGCCATAGAGCGAAAAAAGGCAGAGCGTGCAAAATTAAAAGAAAAAAATCCATAGATGTCCTTAGAGTTCCTTTGTACATTTGTGCTGTGTTTCATGATTCTGTGGGAATCCCCTTGCAAGTTGGGTTAGCACTTAGTAGTTGAAAGCTTGGCAGTAACTAAGTCAAGTTCAGGGTTGGGATTTAGATTCTGGACTTGTCCCAGATAGGAAGGGTAGTTCCTAGGGAGAATTGGTGTTTGTAATCAAAGATGATTATAGTGAAATTCCATCATTGTTGTGATGGAGACTGGATGTAGGCTGCACTGCACTTAGCAGCTGAACCAGGATATATCTGGGTGTAATTTTTCTCTCTTCTACTCCATTTCTGTTTCTGCTGTACAGGAGATAAAACTGAAAAATATCTCATGCTGGGTAACGAGATAAAAAGAAAAAGTCTTGTGGCTGGGAACGAGACAAAAATAAAAAAGTCTCCAGAAGTTGTTTCAAAGACCAGCAAGTGTTATTAAGTGAAAAAGGGGCTAAGATTCAACCCCCCTTCTCTTAGCCACTGAAAACCATCAATTGGTATCAGAGCTTGGTCTCAAAGAGATCAAGTTTTACAGCTTGGAGAGAAAATCCAGATGGTAGAAAACAGTGGCTCAAATATGGTTTCCTACAACCTGACAGAGGGACAGTCAAGCAACAGACCTCCTCTTTTCAATGGGAAAAACTACACCTATTGAAAGGAGAGAATGAAGATTTTGTGCAAGCAGTAGACTATAGACTTTGGAAGATCATCCTGGAGGGTCCCCAATTCCCAACCACCACAAGTGCTGAAGGAGTAATCTCTCTTAAACCCGAAGCAAGCTGGACCGAGGAAGATAGAAAGAAAGTGGAGCTCAATGCCAAGGCTGTCAACTTGCTCAACTGTGCTATCAGCTTCGAGGAATATTGACGAGTATCACGATGCACTTGCAAAGGAAATCTGGGACAAACTTCAAATCACCCATGAAGGAACCACCATAGTGAAGAAGACCCGGATAGATATGTTGAACAGAGAATATGAAATGTTTGCAATGAAGGAAGGAGAATCTATTGATGAACTGTTCGAGAGATTCAACATCATCATTGTTGGCTTAGATGCTATGGGAATTATGTATCCTGATTCTGTGCTTGTGAGAAGAGTTTTGAGATGTCTCACAAAAGAGTGGGAAACAAAAGCTTTGATCATATCTGAGAGCAGTAGTTTAGATTCCATGACATGTGATGACTTGAGAAGAAACTTACTTGCTTTTGAAAACACTTATTTGAAAAAGGATTCAAAAAAGAAAGGAATTGCTTTTACATCTGTTACTAACCCCCTAGATGATGAATCCAGTGATAATTCCTCTGAAAATAAATTTGTGTTGTTTGCCAAAAAATTCAGGAAAATTGTGAAGCTCAAGGAAAGAGGCAAGGGAAGCAGCTCAAGAAAGCAAAAGAAAGACTTCAGTAAGGTAACATGTTTCAACTGCAAAGAGATTGAACATTTCAAGTCCGATTGTCCCAAGTTGAAGAAAGAAGAGAAGCCAAAGAATGGAAAGAAAAAGGGGACTGATGGCTTCTTGGGAGGACTTAGAAAATGACTCGGAAGATGATGAAGAATCTGAAACCAAGTCTCAACCATGTCTCATGGCAGATCACATTGAACAGGTAGTCTTTCATAACCCTAACACCGAAGATCTCCATCTTATGATAGATCACCTTTTTTAAAAAATTAGATGTTTCCTACTTGATAACCAAGATCTTGAACAACAAATCACCATTCTTAAGGCAGAAAATGGTTTTCTCAAAGATAAGCTAAGGGAGGCCAAAACTGCTTCTGATCTTGTTGAAGAAAATAAGCAGTTAAAAGCCCAACTTAGAAGCTGTGAAAGTGACCATTCTGTTATTGCATATGTAAATTGTTTTAAAGAAAATGAAGAGTTGCTGAAAAAGATTAAAAATCTTGAAAATGACTTAGCCAAGTTTACTCAAAGTTCTGAAAATTTAAATCAAATCATGGCTAGTCAAAAACTATTGTATTATAATGCTGGCTTGGGATTTCACAAGAATTTCAAATCTGTTGAAAAACCTTATTTTGAAAAAATAGCCTCATCTTCAAATGATACAAGGTTTCAAAACCCAATAAGCTTTAACAAAATAGCAACTCCAGGATTTTGTAGACTATGCAACCGAAATGGCCACTTTCCCATTCAATGCTTTTTTGGTGAAAGAATGATTGGTGACAAAATTTACAAAGTTGTTTTTTACTACAATGGCTTGGGACATAGGAGATGGTTTAACGTGAAAGGATCCAAGAAGATTTGGATACCTAAGGTCACTTGAGCTCATTTTGTAGGTTTGCCTAGCATCCAAGCGGAAAGACAATATGTGGTATATGGACAGCAGATGTTCTAGGCATATGACCGGAAAGGCAACCTTCTTCATAAAGCTTGATGAATATGATGGAGGGTTTGTCACTTTTGGTGATGATGGTAAAGGAAAAATAGTGGCCATTGGAGAAGTTGGTAAAAGTTTTTCTTCTTGTATAAATGATGTTCTTCTTGTTGATGGTTTAAAACATAATTTACTTAGTGTTAGCAAATTGTGTGATCTTGGCTTTGAAGTTGTTTTCAGAAAGTTTGTGTGTTTGGTTGTATGTGAAAAATCCGGGGATATTTTGTTTAAGGCTAAAAGGTGTAATAACGTGTATGGATTAACTCTTGAGGACTTGAAGGATCAAAAAGTAATATGTTTTATCTCTCTTGAATCTGAAAAATAGCTATGGCATAAGAAATTGGGTCATGCTAGCATGTACCAAATTTCTAAGCTAGTTAAGAAAAACTTGGTAAGAGGAATTCCAAATATTAAATTTGATAAGGATCTTACTTGTGATGCTTGTCAATTAGGCAAACAAGTAAAATCCTCTTTAAAAACAAAAGATAGAATTTTAACCAAGAGGTCATTAGAGATGTTACACATAGATCTTTTTGGACCAACAAGAACTCAAAGTTTAGGAGGTAAACACTATGGCTTAGTGGTGGATGATTACTCTAGATTCGGTTGGATACTTTTTCTTACTCATAAAAATGATGCTTTTTGATGAACGGATATTTTATACGCTTTTGGGGGTAATTTCATGTAGTTTTTAGTATATTTTAGTTAGTTTTCAGTATATTTTTATTAGTTTTTAGGAAAAATTCATATTTCTGGACTTTACTATGAGTTTGTGTATTTTTCTGTGATTTCAGGTATTTTTTGGCTGAAATTGAGGGAGCTGAGCAAAAATCTGATTCAGGCTGAAAAAGGACTGCTGATGCTGTTGGATTCTGACCTCCCTGCACACGGAATAGATTTTTTGGAGCTACAGGAGTCCAATTGGCGCGCTCTCAATTGGGTTGGAAAGTAGACATCTAGGCTTTCCAGCAATATATAATAGTCCATACTTTGCTCGAAGATAAATGACGTAAACTGGCGTTTAACGCCAGTTCTATGTTGCATTCTGGCGTTGAACGCCAGAAACAGGTTGCAAGTTGGAGTTAAACGCCAGAAACAGGTTACAACCTGACGTTTAACTCCAGAAACAGCCCAGGCACATGAGAAGCTCAAGTCTCAGCCCCAGCACATACCAAGTGGGCCCTAGAAGTGTATTTCTGCACTATCTATCTTAGTTTACTCATTTTCTGTAAACCTAGGTTACTAGTTTAGTATTTAAACAACTTTTAGAGACTTATTTTGTACCTCATAACATTTTAGATCTGAACTTTGTATTCTCTGACGGCATAAGTCTCTAAACTCCATTGTTGTGGGTGAGGAGCTCTGCAGCGTCTCGATGAATTAATGCAATTATTTCTGTTTTCTATTCGAACACGCTTGTTTCTATCTAAGATATTCATTCGCACTTCAATATGAAGAAGGTGATGATCCGTGACACTCATCACCATTCTCAACCTATGAACGCGTGCCTGACCACCACCTCCGTTCTACATTAGATTGAATGAGTATCTCTTAGATTCCTTAATCAGAGTCTTCGTGGTATAAGCTAGAATCCATTGGCAGCATCCTTGAGAATCCGGAAAGTCTAAACCTTGTCTGTGGTATTCCGAGTAGGATTCAGGGATTGGATGATTGTGACGAGCTTCAAACTCGCGAGTGTTGGGCGTAGTGACAGACGCAAAAGGATCAATGGATCCTATTCCGACATGATCGAGAACTGACAGATGATTAGCCGTGCGGTGACAGCGCATTTGGACCATTTTCACTGAGAGGACGGATGGTAGCCATTGACAACGGTGATCCACCAACACACAGCTTGCTATAGAAGGAACCTTGCGTGCGTAAAGAAGATGACAGTAGGAAAGCAGAGATTCAGAAGACAAAGCATCTCCAAAACTTCAACACATTCTCCATTACTGCGTAACAATTACTCATTTCATGCTCTTTCACTTTTTATAATTGAAACTAAAGAACCCTATTGGTATCCTGACTAAGAATAATAAGATAACCATAGCTTGCTTCAAGCCAACAATCTCCGTAGGATCGACCCTTACTCGCGTAAGGTATTACTTGGACGACCCAGTGCACTTGCTGGTTAGTTGTGCGGAATTACATAGTGTGAGTGTAATTTTCGTGCACCAAGTTTTTGGCGCCATTGCCGGGGAATGTTTGAGTTTGAACAACTAACGGTGAATCTTGTTGCTTAGATTAGGAAAATTTTGTCTTTTGGGTCAGAGCCTTTTATCTTCTTTTCAAAAATTTTTTAAAAATATTATTTTTCTTTATTAATTTTTAGTTTTTCTGTGAGTTTAGTATCATGTTTTAAGTTTGGTGTCAATTGCATGCTTTTCTTTGTCTTTCAATTTTCGAATTGTATGTTCTTTGTTCTTCCTTGATCTTCAAATTGTTCTTGTCAATTTTTCTTGTTTGATCTTTGGTTTGTCTTGTTTTGTGTCTTTTCTTATTTTTCTTGTGCATTTTCAAATTTTTAATTTTCAAAAAAAATATTTTCTTTTTATTTATTAAATACCTTATTAAAACACGTTAAATTTATAGCTCAGTTGGCTAGAGCGTGGGCTTGTGTTCTTGGTAATTGGGTATCTTCCTTTTAAAACTTTTTTAAAAATAAATTTTTTTTGATTAAATCTTGTACCAAACTTTAAGTTTGGTGTTCTCTTGTTAATTTTTCTTTAGTTTTCGAAAATTTTAATTTGGTTTTCTAAAAATTTTAAGTTTGGTGTTCTTTCTTTTGTTCTTGGTGTTCTTGTGAGTCTTCAAGGTGTTCTTGAGTCTTCTTTGTGTTTTGATCTTAAAATTTTTAAATTTGGTGTGCCTTGGTATTTTCCCTCCAAAATTTTTGAAAACAAGGAACATTTTAATTTAAAAATTTTAAGTCTTGTGTCTTTTGTGTGTTTTTCTCTTTCATAATAAAATTCAAAAATAAAAAATATATTTTCTAACTATTTTTAAGCAATTATTTCGAATTTTTTTTATAAAAATTCAGATTTCAATTTCAAAATTTTTCAAATCTTATCCTTTTAAGATTTTAAAAAAATCACATCTTTTTCAAAAATATCCTAACCATTTTCTCTCTCCTCACTTTTTCGAAAATCTTCATAAAACATTTTCAAATTTTTTATTTTAGTTTTTATTTTATTTTATTTTATTATTTCAAAATTTTTCTTATATAATAAAATAAATAAAATAAATCCACGTCATCTCCCTTTCTCCATCATGGATCTAAGTGGAAATGAACAGTCCAGAAGGACTCTGGGGTCATATGCTAACCCCACTACTGCTTCATATGGGAGTAGTATCTGTATACCCTCCATTGGAGTAAGTAGTTTTTAGTTGAATCCTCAGCTCATTATCATGGTGCAGCAAAGTTGCCAGTATTTCGGTCTTTCACAGGAAGAACCTATAGAGTTTCTGGCACAGTTTTTACAAATTGCTGATACAGTACATGATAAAGAAGTAGATCAGGATGTCTATAGATTATTACTGTTTTCATTTGCTATAAAAGACCAAGCTAAGAGATGGTTAAATAACTAACCTAAGGCTAGCATAAGGACATGGAAACAGCTGTCAGAAAAATTTCTGAATCAATATTTCCCTCTAAAACGGATGACACAGCTAAGGCTGAACATCCAAGGCTTTAAACAAGGAGATAATGAATCTCTTTATGATGCCTAGGAGAGATACAGAGAGATGCTAAGAAAATGCCCCTCTGAAATGTTTTCAAAGTGGGTGCAGCTAGACATCTTCTATTATGGGCTTACAGAGAAAGCTTAGATGTCTTTGGACCACTCAGCTGGTGGATCTATACACATGAGAAAGACAATTGAAGAAGCTCAAAAGCTCATTGATACAGTTGCCAAAAATCAGCATCTGTACCTAAGTAGTGAACCCTCCATGAAAGAAGAGGCTAAAATAGTAACTGCTGAACTCAGTCCTGCAGAACAAGTTACTGAATTCAATCAGCAATTAGATTTTCTAACAAAACAGCTAGCCGAATTCAAGGAGATACTACAAGACACAAGAATGGATAATATGAACATGGAAGTACAGTTGAAGCAAACAGAACAGCAGTTATCAAAACAAATAACAGAAGAGTGCCAAGTAATTCAATTAAGAAGTGGAAAGATATTAAATACCTCACTTCAAGGCAGCAGGAAGCCAAGAAATAAACAAACTGCTACCCAAAATCCCTCTGAGGACAGTAAGAGCCCAGAGAGGAACAATTTTGGCATTCAAACACCAGAAAAGGGTGAAGGGCTGGCATTAAACGCCCAACCCATGCTCAGTTCTGGCATTCAAACGCCACAAACAGGCAAGGAAGTGGCGTTAAACGCCCAAAAGAAGCTCAGTTCTGGCGTTCAAATGCCAGAAACAGGGAAGGAATTGGCGTCCAACGCCAATTCAGCTTCCAACTCTGGCATTCAAATGCCAGTGAGGGATCAGACACATACAAGTGCTGATAGCAATCCCTCTAAGAAGGCTTTCCCAACCACCTCTGTAGGAAATAAACCTGCAGCAACTAAGATTGAGGAATACAAAGCCAAGATGCCTTATCCTCAGAAACTCCGCCAAGCAGAATAGGATAAGCAATTTGTCCGCTTTACAGACTATCTTAGGACTCTTGAAATAAAGATTCTGTTTGCAGAGGGACTTGAGCAAATACCCTCTTATGCTAAGTTCATGAAAGAGATCTTAAGTCATAAGAAGGATTGGAGAGAAACTGAAAAAGTTTACCTCACTAAGGAATGCAGTGCAGTCATTCTGAAAAGCTTACCATAAAAGCTTAAAGATCCCGGAAGCTTTATGATACCATTTATCTTTGATAAGGAATGTCTGCAGGCATTTGAGACTCTGAAAGCTAAGCTGGTCACAGCACCAGTCATCTCTGCACCAGACTGGACATTACCATTTGAACTAATGTGTGATGCCAGTGACCATGCCTTTGGTGCAGTGTTGGGACAAAGGCATGACAAGCTTCTGCACGTCATTTATTATGCCAGTCGTGTTTTAAATGACGCACAGAAGAACTATACAACTACAAAAAAGAGTTACTTGCAGTGGTTTACGCCATTGACAAGTTCAGATCTTATTTAGTAGAATCAAAAGTGATTGTATACACTAACCATGCTACTCTTAATTATCTACTCACAAAACAGGATTCAAAACCTAGACTCATAAGGGTGTTGCTTCTGCAAGAGTTTGATATAGAAATAAGAGACAGAAAAGGGACAGAGAACCAAGTAGCAGATCACCTATCCCGAATAGAACCAGTAGAAGGGGCGTTCCTCCCTCTTACTGAGATCTCTGAAAACTTTCCGGATGAGCAACTCTTTGCCATCCAGAAATACCATGGTTTGCATACATTGCAAACTACAAGGCTGTGAGATTCATACCCAAAGAGTATAATAGGCAGCAATCAAAGAAATTGATCACGGATGCAAAATACTATCTTTGGGATGAACCATATCTCTTCAAGAGATGTATAGACGGAGTAATCCGTAGATGTGTGCCTAAAGAAGAAGCACAGAAGATCCTCTGGCATTGCCATGGATCACAATATGGAGGATATTTTGGAAGTGAGCGAACAGCCACAAGAGTCCTCCAATGTGGCTTCTATTGGCCTACTCTCTATAAAGACTCCCGAGAGTTTGTACTTAATTGTGATAGTTGCTAAAAATCTGGCAATCTGCCTCACAGTTATGCCATGCCTTAACAAGGGATCTTGGAGATTGAGTTATTTGATGTATGGGGTATTGACTTCATGGGGCCTTTCCCACCATCATACTCAAACACTTATATTCTGGTGGCAGTGGATTATGTATCCAAATGGGTGGAAGCTATTGCAACATCCACTAATGATACTAAGACAGTACTGAAATTCCTCCAGAAATATATCTTCAGCAGATTTGGTGTCCCTATAGTACTAATCAGTGATGGGGTGCTCATTTCTGCAATAAACAGCTTTACTCTGCTATGGTTCGATATGGAGTTAGACACAGGGTGGCAACTCCATATCATCCACAGACAAATGGGCAAGTTGAAGTCTCTAATAGAGAACTTAAAAGAATCCTGGAACGGACTGTGATTAACCGTAGAAGGGATTGGGCAAGAAGCTTGGATGATGCTCTGTGGGCATACATAACAGCTTTCAAGACTCCTATAGGGACCTCTCTATACCAGCTTGTGTATGGAAAAGCCTGTTACTTGCTAGTGGAACTGGAACATAAGGCCTACTGGGCAACCAGATTCCTAAACCTTGATGCCAAGTTAGCTGGAGAAAAATGATTGCTCCAGTTAAATGAGCTAGAGGAATTCAGACTCAATGCTTTTGAAAATGCAAAAATTTAGAAAGAGAAAGCAAAAAGATGGCATGATAAGAAGCTGTCATCCAGAGTCTTTGAGCCAGGGCAGAAAGTTCTGCTGTTTAATTCTAGGCTCAGATTATTCCCCGGGAAATTAAAATCCCGGTGGAGAGGACCATATGTGATTACAGGTGAGTCACCATATGGATACGTAGAGCTTCAGGATAATGATTCTAACAAAAAGTTCATTATTAATGGACAGAGAGTCAAACATTATCTTGAAAGTAATTTTGAGCAAGAATGCTCAAAACTGAGACTTGATTAAAGCTCACTAATAGTCCAGCTAAAGACAATAAAGAAGCGCTTGCTGGGAGGCAACCCAGCCATTAACAAAGCTTATTTGTTAATTAATTGAATTTTACAGGTTCATATTAATTATCTTCAAGGTAAAATAGCAATTTCATGAGTTCACAGAGTTACAGAAGGATTCAGAGGATAAAACAGCAAAAAGAAACTCGTTGGTGCGAAAAAGCCAGTAAGAGCTGTTTTGGGCGTTAAACGCCCAAAAGAAGCATCTAATGGGCGTTTAACGCCAGTAGAGATAGCCATCTGGGCATTAAACGCCAGAAAGAAGCAACTTCTGGGTGTTTAACGCTAGATTTACAGCATCCTGGGCGTTCAGAAAAACGCCCAGTGATAAAGGAGTTTCTGGCGTTTAACATAAACGCCAGCTAGAAGCAACAGCTGGGCGTTAAATGCCCAGACCAAGCACCAACTGGGCATTAAACGCCCAAAACATGCAGCAATTGGGCGTTTAACGCCAGGATTGTGGAAGGGAGGAAGTTTTTGTTCCCAACTTGATTTTTTTCAAATTTTCATGTTTCCATCTATTATTTCTTGCATAAACATATTACAAATCCTAATTTTTCAAATCCTTTTTCAAAAATATCAAATGTATCTTAATTCTAAACATAAATCTTTTTTAATCCTCTTCAACTTCTTTTCAAATCTTTTTCAAAACTCAATTATCTTTTTGAATTATTTTCAAATCTTTTCAAATTCTTCTCAAATCTTTTTAAACTCATCATATCTTCTTTTCAAAATTCAGATTTATCTTTTTCAAATATCTTTCATATCTTTTCAATTTTAAATTGCATCTTTTTCCTATCATACTTATCTTTTACAAATCATATCTTCTATCATATCCTCTTCAAAATTTTTGAAAACCCACCCCTCCCTTTAAATCCACGTTCGGCTCCCTTCCCTCCTCCATCATTCGAACTTAGCTCTCCATCTATCCCTCTCCTTTCGTTTCTTTTGCTTGAGGACAAGCAAACCTCTAAGTTTGGTGTGTTTATCCGTGATCACTAAACCAATAGCCACTAAGATCATGGCTCCTAAGGGAAAACAAACCACTCCAAGAGGCAAAAAAGAGAATATTCTAAAACCACTTTAGAATCTAGGGAAGTTCTTAACCAAAGAACATTCAGACCATTACTACAAAATAATGGGTCTAAAGTCAGTGATCCCGGAAGTGAAATTCGATCTGAAAGAAGACGAATATCTGGAAATCCAAGAGCAAATTCGAAACAGGAGCTGGAAAATCCTAGCAAATCCTGAAACAAAGGTGGAAAGAAACATGGTTCAGGAATTCTACTCTAATTTGTGGCAAACAGACAGGCAGAGAATAGCTTGAAACTGCCTTTTATGACTATCGGACGCTAGTCAGAGGAAAGATTGTTCACCTCCACCCTGACAAAATCAGGGAGATCTTCAAGCTACCTCAACTGCAAAATGACCCAGATTTCTTTAATAGAAGAATGATGAGAATAGATAAGAGCTTGGACAAAATTCTATAGGACATATGCCTCCCTAGAACCAAGTGGACAACTCAAGAGAGAAGATCTCAAACCAGTCGCCAGAGGCTGGCTGGACTTCATTAGGCGTTCTATACTGCCCACTAGCAACCGCTCTGAAGTCACCATCAAAAGAGCAGTAATGATCCATTGGATTATGTTGGAAAAAGAAGTGGAAGTTCATCGGCTGATCTCTTGTGAACTTTACATAATTGTAAACAAGAACTCCAAAGATGCCAAATTGGCTTATCCAAGCTTAATCTCTATGCTATGTAAAGATGCTGGAGTGAAGATGGGAGTAACTGAGTATATCTCAGTTGAGCGACCAATCACCAAAAAGTCAATGGAAGGACAACAAGTGCAGGACGACCCCATCAAGAGGAAAGCACAGGAGTTCCTCCCAGAAATCCCTCAAATTGAATACTGGGAGCATCTTGAAGCATCTATTACCAAGTTGCAAGAAGCCATGGACCAACTAAAGGAAGAATAGAAAAATCAAAATAGCATGCTTTGCAAACTGCTTGGGGAACAAGAAGAGCAAAGGCGTGAACTGATGGAACTGAAGCGTCAGAAGCTGTCTCTTGAAGGACCACGCACTCCACAAACTAAGGGAGCATCCACCTCCCAAAATAAAGGTTGTTAAGTCCTAATCTTAGCCTTAACTCTGTGATAATTATTCTTATTAGAAATTTACCTTAGAAGTTATATATGAGTAGTAGTAATTAGTATATCTATTTTGATTTTATCTCCAATTAAGCTATAATTTATTTTTCTCATCATCATCAAACATAAATAAAATAGCAGATTTTTAGAATAAGGAGGCAATATTTTTTCGAGTTTTTAATAAGAAAAATTCTAATTATTTATATGTGGTGGCAATACTTTTTGTCTTCTGAATGAATGCCTGAACAGTGCATATTTTTTGATATTAAATTTTATGAATGTTAAAATTGTTGGCTCTTGAAAGAATGATGAACAAGAGAAATATTATTGTTGATCTGAAAAATCATGAAATTGATTCTTGAAGCAAGAAAAAGCAGTGAAAAAAAAAGAGAAGGAGCAGTAGAAAAAGCCAATAGCCCCTTAAACCAAAAGGCAAGGGTCAAAAGGATCCAAGGCTTTGAGCATCAATGGATAGGAGGGCCCAAGGAAATAAATCCAGGCCTAAGCGGCTAAATCAAGCTGTCCCTAACCATGTGCTTGTGGCATGCACGTCCAAGTGAAAAGCTTGAGACTGAGTGGTTAAAGTCATGATCCAAAGCAAAAGAGTGTGCTTAAGAACTCTAGACACCTCTAATTGGGGATTTTTGCAAAGCTAAGTCACAATCTGAAAAGGTTCACCCAGTTATGTGTCTGTGGCATTTATGTGTCCAGTGGTAATACTGAAAAACAAAGTGCTTAGGGCCACGGCCAAGACTCATAAAATAGCTGTGTTCAAGAATTAACATACTAAACTAGGAGAATCAATAATACTATCTGAATTCTGAGTTCCTATGGATGCCAATCATTCTAAATTTCAAAGGATAAAGTGAGATGCTAAAACTGTTCAGAAGCAAAAAGCTACTAGCCCCGCTCATCTAATTAGAATCTGAGCTTCACTTGGAACTCTGAGATATTATTGCTTCTTGATTTCTTTTTATCCTATTTTATTTATCTAGTTTCTTAGGGACAAGAAGCAGTTTAAGTTTGGTGTTGTGATGAGTGGATATTTTATACGCTTTTTGGGGGTAATTTCATGTAGTTTTTAGTATGTTTTAGTTAGTTTTCAGTATATTTTTATTAGTTTTTAGGAAAAATTCATATTTCTGGACTTTACTATGAGTTTGTGTGTTTTTCTGTGAGTTCAAATATTTTCTGGCTGAAATTGAGGGAGCTGAGCAAAAATCTTATTCAGGCTGAAAAAGGACTGCTGATGCTGTTGGATTCTAACCTCCCTGCACACGGAATAGATTTTTTGGAGCTACAGGAGTCCAATTGGCGCGCTCTCAATTGGGTTAGAAAGTAGACATCTAGGCTTTCCAGCAATATATAATAGTCCATACTTTGCTCGAAGATAAATGACGTAAACTGGCGTTTAACGCCAGTTCCATGTTGCATTCTGGCGTTGAACGCCAGAAACAGGTTGCAAGTTGGAGTTAAACGCCAGAAACAGGTTACGACCTGACATTTAACTCCAGAAACAGCTCAGGCACGTGAAAAGCTCAAGTCTCAGCCCCAGCACACACCAAGTGGGCCCTAGAAGTGGATTTCTGCACTATCTATCTTAGTTTACTCATTTTCTGTAAACCTAGGTTACTAGTTTAGTATTTAAACAACTTTTAGAGACTTATTTTGTACCTCATAACATTTTAGATCTGAACTTTGTATTCTCTGACGGCATGAGTCTCTAAACTCCATTGTTGGGGGTGAGGAGCTCTGCAGCATCTCGATGAATTAATGCAATTATTTCTGTTTTCTATTCGAACACGCTTGTTTCTATCTAAGATATTCATTCGCACTTCAATATGAAGAAGGTGATGATCCGTGACACTCATCACCATTCTCAACCTATGAACGCGTGCATGACAACCACCTCCGTTCTACATTAGATTGAATGAGTATCTCTTAGATTCTTTAATCAGAGTTTTCGTGGTATAAGCAAGAATCCATTGGCAGCATCCTTGAGAATCTGGAAAGTCTAAATCTTGTCTGTGGTATTCCGAGTAGGATTTAGGGATTGGATGACTGTGAGGAGCTTCAAACTCGTGTGTGTTGGGCGTAGTGACAGACGCAAAAGGATCAATGGATCCTATTCCGACATGATCGAGAACCGACAGATGATTAGTCATGCGGTGACGACGCATTTGGACCATTTTCACTGAGAGGACGGATGGTAGCCATTGACAATGGTGATCCACCAACACACAGCTTGCCATAGAAGGAACCTTGCATGCGTGAAAAAGATGACAGTAGGAAAGCAGAGATTCAGAAGACAAAGCATCTCCAAAACTTCAACACATTCTCCATTACTGCGTAACAATTACTCATTTCATGCTCTTTCACTTTTTACAATTGAAACTAAAGAACCCTATTGGTATCCTGACTAAGAATAATAAGATAACCATAGCTTGCTTCAAGCCAACAATCTCCGTGGGATCGACCCTTACTCACGTAAGGTATTACTTGGACGACCCAGTGCACTTGCTGGTTAGTTGTGCGGAATTACATAGTGTGAGTGTAATTTTCGTGCACCACTTTTCATGCCTTTTCAACTCTTTGCAAAAGAATTCAAAATGAAAAAGATTTAAAAGTTTCCCATTTGAGAAGTGATCACGGAAAGGAATTTGAAAACCAAGACTTTAAAAAATTCTGTGATGATTTTGGAATTGCTCATAACTTTTCATGCCTTAGAACACCTCAACAAAATGGGGTTATTGAAAGAAGGAATAGAAGCCTTCAAGAGTTGACTAGGGCTTTGTTATGTGAAAATGAGGTTCCAAAATTTCTATGGGCTGAAGCTATAAATACAGCTTGTTATATTTTGAATAGGACCATCATTAGAAAAGGGTTGAAGAAAACTCCTTATGAGCTATGGAAAGGAACCCCTCCTAATCTTAAGTATTTTCATGTTTTTGGATGAAAATACTTTGTACTTAACAACAAAGAAAATCTTGGTAAATTTGATCCAAAATCTTATGAGGGAATGTTTGTTGGATACTCCACCACTAGCAAAGCTTATAGAATTTACCTCAAAGAGCATAGAACCATAGAGGATTCCATATATGTATCATTTTATGATTCTAATTCAATTCCCAGTACTGTGATAGATAATTAGGGGTGTTCAAAACCGATCCGGACCGAATAAAACCGATTGACCGAACCGAAAAAACCGAAAACCGAATAAACCGAAAACTGAAAAAACCAAAAAAAATTGTGTTTTGCTATTTTTATTGCGGTTCGGTTCGGTTTTCGGTTCTGACAATGAAAACCCTAACCAAACTAAACCGAACCGGTTAAAAAAAACTAAAACAAAACAAACCCTCCCCCTACTCCCACCCCTCACAACCTGACCTAACCTAGCCGCCAACCCTCACATTCACTCTGCGCTCTCTACTCTCAAAACCGACTCCCACTCTCGCAACAGCCAGCACCTCCCACTCCCAACCTCTGTGAACCTCTTCCTCCCACCATCTCCCTGTGCCGACGAACCCCTTCCTCTCCCCACCTCCCAGTGTCGCCAAACCCTTCCAGCTTTCACACAGCGCCGCCGAACCCTTCGTCCCAGCACCTCCTCGCAGATAGCACCAGCCAACACCATCGTCACGGAGCCAGCACCACCCTCGCCACCACCCACAGCATCGTTTCTGGCCTCACAGAGACAGCACCACCCAGCCACCCACAGCATCGTTTCTGGCCTCGCGGAGTGATAAACCCCGTTTTTAGGGTTTATCTTGTATTGAATTTAGAGTATTTTGATAACCTTTTCTCGCATTTAACCTATGAATTGGCATGGTTTTGTAATCTCTCCCGTATTTGTGCTTAAGTGTAAAAATATTCGTTTTAAGCCTTATTTTGATGAATTCTAGTTCCTCTTTGATTCCATAAGATGCCTTGATGTGTTTGCTAGTAATCTCAGGATGAAATAGGTTAGGCATGGATCAAGGGAGCAAGGAAGAAAGCATGCAAGTGGAGAGAAGCACAAAAAGCCAAAGAATTGATCTAGGCCATGCACGCGCACGCGCACAAGGCGCTCGCGCGCACATTGCGAAAAAAGCTAGGGACACGCACGCGTACCGTGCGCGCACGCGTCGATGACAGCACATGACCTCATTAATGCAACACGTGCCTCGCGATTTGAGGGGGTTTCTGAACCCATTTTTGGCGCCTATTGCTAAGGGAAAGGAATAAAAGGATGAAGGATTAAGGGGAAGGCATTAGTCAATCAATTAGGAATCAAGCATAGAGGACATACTGAGGATTAGTTTAGAGTTTTAGAGAGAGAAGTTCTCACTTCTCTCTAGAATTAGGATTAGGTTTAGTTCTTAGATCTAGGTTTTGATTCATCTTTTCTTATACTTCTACTTCCCAATTCATTGTGGTTACATTCATCATTCTTCTACTCTTTTGTTGTAATTTCCTTTATATTGTTCTTATACTTTGTTGTAGATCTACTATTGTTACTTCCATTTTCTTTCAATTCAATAAGAGGTAATTCATAATAATTTCTCTTCATTGCTCTCTTATTGTTGATTTCTTGTTTTTGTAGTTGTAGATTCCTTTAATTCTTGCATTTAATAATGTTTACTTATATTGCACTCTATGTGTTTGATGAAATGTCTCTTCTAGATATAGTGTAGGTTTTGTTCCTCTTGGCCTAGGGAGAGTAATTAGTGACTCTTGAGTTATATAATTCCTTTGTTGATTGATAATTAGAAGTTGCTAATTAATTTGAATATCTCTAAAGCTAGTCATTCCTTTAGGAGATGATTAGGGCTTGAGGAATCAAATTGATTCATCCACTTGACTTCCCTCCATAGTTAGAGGTTAACTAAGTGGCAGCAATGAACAATTCTGATCACAATTGAGAAAGGTAACTAGGATAGGATTTCTAGTTCTCACATCTTGCCAAGAGCTTTGTTAGTTGTTAGTTTATTTTCATTGCCATTTACTTTTCATGCTTCTTATCCAAAACCCCAAAATAACTCATAACCAATAACAAGACACTTTATTGTAATTCCTAGGGAGAACGACCCGAGGTTTGAATACTTCGGTTTATAAATTTTAGGGGTTTGTACTAGTGACAAACAACTTTTTGTATGAAAGGATTATTGTTTGGTTTAGAAACTATACTTTACAACGAGATTTTATTAGTGAAATTCTAAACCGTCAAAAATCCAATCATCAAAATGGCGCCGTTGCTGGGGATTGCAATGGTGTTATGTTATTGGTTATTGTACATATGTGAATAGTGTAAATATCTTGCTTTTTGCTTTATTTGCTAGTTGTAGAATTTTATTTTCTCTTTTCACCATGAATTCTCACTTTGGCTATGAGTGTGATCACAACTATGTTGTAGGTGGTGAGAACTTCAATGAAGATGTGTATCAAGGATGGGACAATCAAAGGTGGGAGGAGCCATATGCATATGATCAACCTTCATGGCAACAACCTCCACCAATGCACTACGAAGAAGAGCCATTCTATGATGCATATCAATCCAATGGCTATGGTGAATCACCTTGTGACTTTCAAGAACCACCACCATATGCCTATGAACCATACCCTCAACATAACTCTCAACCATACTCACAAGCCTATTTTCACCAAAAGCTCCCATGTGAACCCAATCCATATTTACCACACCATCCAACTTTCGAACCATATGAGCCATACATGGAACCAAAATTCCAAGATCACTACTACCAAAAACCACCTCGATGCACACCACCTCCACAATTTCACCAAGAAGAACCACCTTCCTATTATGAACCCTTTCTCCAAAATGATGAACCTTCTTACCCACCACAAGCCCCAATAGACGATTCTCTCACTTTGTTACTTCAAGAACAAGAGGCCATGAAGCGGGATACACTTGAGTTTGTGACCAATTTGACCAAGGTGGTGCACACTTTAGCCCACCAATGTTTGAATACTCAATGTACTTCCACGACGACATTTGAAAAGTCAAAAGAAGAGCAAAGTATGAAGGAGATATCGGGCAACACGGTAGAGAAGGAGAAGCCAAGTTTTATGTTGGAACAATTGGAGGAGCCAATGATCATTGAAGAAAAGGAAGAAGTGGTTGAAGATTTGGGAGACGTGGAAAGTCCATGGGAATGCAGCATCATGGAGCACTCTTCCAAGAAGCTTGATATTGATGTTAAGGAGGGTGCGCAACCTCCAAGGCATACCATCGTTGGAGGTTTGGAAGAAGCTTATCAAGAGATAGATTCAATCATGGATGAGTTTCTCTCTACAATGGAATCCTCTTCCCTTGGATATGAAGTTAAAATTATAAAAGAGTGTGCACAACCTCCCAAGGAAGACGGAAATGGCATGGTGTATATTAAAATTGAAGAATATGAAGAGGTTGATCGAGAGATGGATTCATCTATCCATGAATTCCTATCCCAAATTGAATCACCTCCCATTGGCCAAGATGAAGTTATTAAAGACAACACCAAGCCAAGCGAAAAAGGGGATAAGGTTGAAATCAAAGCAGTTTGTGAAGAGGTGGAAACAATCAAAGAAGAGCCTAAAGAAGTAGACCTTGCATTGTCTAAGTGTGGGGAGGTCCCCCTCCCTAAATCAACTTTCAAGTGGGTAAAACTCTCATCCCTAAGCTTTACTCTCTCACTTGAATATGGTTTAATTGAAAATGATGGTCAACTTAGAGCTCTTTGTGGAATTAAGAATAGGAAAGAGTTGTGTAGTGGTTGGAATTTCGGTATAAAAATCATAAAGGCCAAGACTCTACGGTGTATGAATAAGGATGGTACAGAAATTACCATATATGGGCTTAGAAGGAAGCATTGGCGGAATAAAGAGAATTCTATGTGTCAATTACCCTTATGTCAACCACCCATCCGACAAAATCATGAAACTCAACTAACGGACGGATGTGAAGATAAGATATGGGATCCCGGCTCGCTTTGTGAAGACCAACTAAGGGAACTCATATCTTGGGTAGAACTTTGCCCAAGCTTGATGAAGATGGTTAGAAATTCTGTCAACCAATTGAGAAGCATGGATCCTTGGAAATTCAAGGATGAGCACAAGCATAAGCCACCATGACAACAAGCATTTCAAAATGTCCAACTTAAGGACTTAAACTAAAAGTGCTAGGTGGGAGACACCCCACCATGGTAAACTCTTTCCACTCTCTTTTAAATTTGCTTAATAAGTGACTTGAGTTACCATTCTAGGTAGATGTTTCACATAAATTTGTTTGTACAACTCAATTGTTAGCTTAGTCACATGTATGTTGTGTTTAGTAGTAGATGAATAACATCATATTGCATTTTTATGAATTGCATTCTTGTGTTTAGTAAGTAGATGCATAAAGAATTGTGAATAGTATGGGGAGCACTTCAGCATATTTCTCTAAAAAAAAAAAAGGTGGACGCGCGCGCACCATGTACGCGCACACGTCCCTTAGCTGATACATCATCGCCCACGTACCCGAGAGTTGGGCCTCTCTTGGGCAAACATTATGCCCTGAGCCCAACATGACCCACGCGGACGCGCAGTACGTGCGTGCAAGCAGATTATGAGAACAGGGAAGTTCACGCGGACGCGCACCTGCCGCGTCCGCGTCGATTTGCTGCCGCAATTTTTGAGCCAAGCCCCAGAGAGTTGAGCCAGCTCTGGGCCAACTTTAAGCCCCTGGCCCAACTCAATCCGCGCGGACGCGCACTTGCCGCGTGCGCGCCCCTATGCCCAAGGAGGAACAGACGCGAGCGCGCGCATCATGCTGGCGCGCCTTGTCACAAATCATCAATGTACGCAGACGCGCACTTGCCGCGCGCGCGTCCTTACGTGCTGCCACCACTCTAGGCCTTTGCCCCGAGAGTTGGGCGTGCGTCAAGCCCACTCTAAGCCTCAGGCCCAACTACATGTACGCGTGCGCGATCTGTACGTGCATGCGCCGTTGCACAGTCTGCCAATCCACGCCCGAGAGCACTGTACGCTCACGCGTGGGTCCCAAATTTTCATCAATGTACGCGGACGTGCATGGTGCGCGCGCGCGTCGATTCAAAAATAGGATAACCCTAATGCGCGAAGCGCACTGCGCAGTCGCGCACCTTCTCTCTTCTCCCTCGCCATCTTCTTCTCCCTTCCACCTTCAACCTTGTCGCAGCTCCGCCACCGCACAACCAACCGCCTTGACCATCAATTCTCTCTCTCTCTCTTCTCCACTCACTCTCTCCTCCTCCCTTCGGTCAAGCACCCAACCACCGAAACCACCATCTCCGCCGCCACCCCATCATCACCGCCGGCGACTCTCTCTCTCTTCCCCCATCTCACATTCGCCTATCACTCTCCTTCTATCACCACTGCCAGCTTCTTTTACTTAGTCTCTCATCCTTCCGCAACACCACCAAACGGCCAAACCACCGCAGCCGGCTGTCTTCACCGCCACCATCCATGGCGGCGTAAATCCCTGCTCCTGCTGCCCCCACCCCTATCCTAGTTCCCCTTTCCACTCCTCCCAGCTCCCAGGTTCCTGCTCATTTTCTGTTTTTAATTGTTCATTTCTGTTAGTTACTATAATTGTCTGTTAGTTAGTTTAAATTCAAATGTTGCATGTTAGGTTAGATAGAAGTATTTGCTGTTAGGTAGCTAGGACTGGATAGAGGATTCTAGGTCTTATAAGTGCTCCGTATGTGCATCTTTGCTGTCTGTTTTCTTGGGTGTGTATGCTGCTTTTTGGGTTGCTATTTTGTGCAAATTGTGTTGCCTGCATGCTAGACCACTACTGCTGTACTTGATTGATGTTGTGATCATGCTATTTGTGCTATTTTCCTATTCGGGAATGTCCAATTTTAAGCCAGAATGCTGCCCGATTTTCAAGAAAATTAGTTTCATTTTGGTCTTTATTTCAATTTTGGGCTAATTTCCGTTGCCTTTCCACTTCCCGGATTTGCATCATTCATTGTGAACATGAACCGCAACTTCTCTTTTCTTTGAGCCTATATATCATCATAGCACTAATCCACCTTTCTAACTCACTAATTTCTTTAACCATTTAATTTCCACTCACCTTTAACCCTCTTTAACAATTCTTTCAACAATATGATGATATTATTGCCTTTTGAATAAGAGTTGTTGCCTTTAATGAAGATTACATTCTTGGTTTATTTGTTCACTTATGCTTACTTGTTACCAATTCTTTTCAAGTTCATTTCAACATCATGATTGTTATTAGCCAATTGTATCCTGAACATGCCTTCTTTGTTACATGCTAAGTGTTTCATTGCTTATACTCTATTATATTTCTCTTTCAGGATGTCGGATAAAGGAAAGGCTATAGCCACCTCTTCCAAGAAAAGAAAACACTCTGCACCTTCTATCCCCTCCATCTACAAGCATTATGCTAAGAATCCTTTAAATGACAAAGAAAAAGAAAATCAGCAGTTACCTTCTACCAATCCGACTAAGTTTCCCAATTTCTACTGTGAGCTTTGATTTTCCAAATATCGAACAACAAAGCTGAATACTGAGAAGAAATTGCTCCTACCCAAAGATGTGAGATGGTCGATTACTAGTCGCATCCTAGAGTTGGGTTTGGACTTTGTTGATAGAGATTTGGGAGATATCAACATTTCTTGGGTAAAGGAATTTTACTGCAACTTCTTCCGTCCGACTTTGGATTCGGTTCAGGTTAGGGGTAGAGAGATCATGATTACTGAGACTGCCATTGGAGAGGCGTTACAGTGTCGACACATTCCTAATGACATGTGTGCCTGGTGGACGAAATTGTGATCCATGTTCTAACTATTTTGGATGAAATCATTATTATGGCACCAGTTGAATTCACAACTCCGTTCAACTAACCAGCAAGTGTACTGGGTCGTCCAAGTAATAAACCTTACGTGAGTAAGGGTCGATCCCACAGAGATTGTTGGTATGAAGCAAGCTATGGTCACCTTGTAAATCTCAGTTAGGCAGATTAAATTGTTTATGGGTTCGAAAATTTAATAAAGAAGAAAATAGATAAAATAATAAAAGGGATAGAACACTTATGCAGATTCATTGGTGGAAATTTCAGATAAGTATATGGAGGTACTGTATGGCTCAAGGACGCCTGCTCTCCTACTGCTTCAACTCAATCCTTCTTACTCCTTTCCATGGCAAGCTGTATGTAGGGCATCACCGTTGTCAGTGGCTACATCCCATCCTCTCAGTGAAAATGGTCCTCTGCGGCTGTCACTCGCATGGCTAATCATCTGTCGGTTCTCAATCAGGTTGGAATAGAATCCCTTGATTCTTTTGCGTCTGTCACTAACGCCCAGCCTTCAGGAGTTTGAAGCTCGTCACAGTCATTCAATCCTAGAATCCTACTCGGAATACCATAGACAAGGTTTAGACTTTCCGGATTCTCATGAATGCCGCCATCTATCTAACTTATACCACGAAGATTCTGTTGGGGAATCTAAGAGATACACATTCAAGCTCTGTTGCATGTAGAACGGAAGTGGTTGTCAATCACGTGCGTTCATGAGTGAGAATAATAATGAGGGTTATCTAATCATCACATTCATCATGTTCTTGGGTGCGAATGAATATCTTGGAATAAGAATAAGAGAGAATTGAATAAAAGAAAATAGAACTGTATTAATACTTGAGGTACAGCAGAGCTCCACACCCTTAATCTATGGTGTGCAGAAACTCCACCGTTGAAAATACATAAGTGAAAGGTTCAGGCATGGCCGAATGGCCAGCCCCCAAAACGTGATCACCGGATTCAAAATACAATCCAGGATGCGATTATGATAGTAAAAAGTTCTATTTATAATAAACTAGCTCCTAGGGTTTACATGAGTAAGTAATTGATGCATAAATCCACTTCCGGGGCCCACTTGGTGTATGTTTGGGCTGGGCTTGTTCAATCCACGAGCTGAGGCTTCTTTTGGAGTTGAACTCTGAGTTATGACGTGTTTTGGGCGTTCAACTCCAGATCATGACGTTTTTCTGGCGTTTAACTCCAGACAGCAGCATGTACTTGGCGTTCAACGCCAAGTTACGTCATCAATTTCCGAATAAAGTATGGACTATTATATATTGCTGGAAAGCCCTGGATGTCTACTTTCCAACGCCGTTGAGAGCGCGCTAATTGGAGTTCTGTAGCTCCAGAAAATCCATTTCGAGTGCAGGGAGGTCAGATTCCAACAGCATCAGCAGTCCTTTTGTCAGCCTTTTTCAGAGTTTTGCTCAAATCCCTCAATTTCAGTCAGAATTTACCTGAAATCACAGAAAAACATACAAACTCATAGTAAAGTCCAGAAATGTGAATTTAACATAAAAACTAATGAAAACATCCCTAAAAGTAGCTTGAACTTACTAAAAACTGCCTAAAAATAATGCCAAAAAGCGTATAAATTATCCGCTCATCACAACACCAAACTTAAATTGTTGCTTGTCCCCAAGCAACTGAAAATCAAACAGAATAAAAAGAAGAGAATATACTATAAATTCAGAAATATCAATGAATATCAATTATAATTAAATGAGCGGGACTTGTAGCTTTTTGCCTCTGAATAGTTTTGGCATCTCACTTTTTCCTTTGAAGTTCATAATGATTGGCTTCTCTAGGAACTTAGAATTTCGGATAGTGTGATTGACTTTCCTAGTTAAGCATGTTGATTCTTGAACACAGCTACTTATGAGTCTTGGCTATGGCCCTAAGCACTTTGTTTTCCAGTATTACCACCGGATACATAAATGCCACAGACACATAACTGGGTGAACCTTTTCAGATTGTGACTTAGCTTTGCTAAAGTCCCCAGTTAGTGGTGTCCAGAGCTCTTAAGCACACTCTTTTGCCTTGGATCACGACTTTAACCACTTAGTCTCAAGCTTTTTGCTTGGACCTTCATGACACAAGCACATGGTTAGGGACAGCTTGATTTAGCCGCTTAGGCCTGGATTTTATTTCCTTGGGCCCTCCTATCCATTGATGCTCAAAGCCTTGGATCCTTTTTACCCTTGCCTTTTGGTTTTAAGGGTGATGAGCGGATAATTTATACGCTTTTTGGCATTGTTTTTAGTATGTTTTTAGTATGATCTAGTTAGTTTTTAGTATATTTTTATTAGTTTTTAATTAAAATTCACTTTTCTGGACTTTACTATGAGTTTGTGTGTTTTTCTGTGATTTCAGGTATTTTCTGGCTGAAATTGAGGGATCTGAGCAAAAATCTGATTCAGAGACTAAAAAGGACTGCAGATGCTGTTGGATTCTGACCTCCCTGCACTCGAAGTGGATTTTCTGGAGCTACAGAAGCCTAATTGGCGCGCTCTCAACGGCGTTGGAAAGTAGACATCCTGGGCTTTCCAGCAATATATGATAGTCCATACTTTGCCCAAGATTTGATGGCCCAAACCGGCGTTCAAAGTCACCTCAAGAAATCCCAGCGTTAAACGCCGGAACTGGCACCTAAATGGGAGTTAAACGCCCAAACTGGCATAAAAGCTGGCGTTTAACTCCAAGAAGAGTCTCTACACGAAAATGCTTCATTGCTCAGCCCAAGCACACACCAAGTGGGCCCGGAAGTGGATTTTTATGTCATTTACTCATCTTTGTACACCTTAGGCTACTAGTTTTCTATAAGTAGGACCTTTTGCTATTGTATTTGAAATCATCTTGGTAGCTATCTTCTAATTTTATGCTATCTTAGATCATTTGGGGAGGCTGGCCTCACGACCATGCCTAGACCTTGTTCTTATGTATTTTCAACGGTGGAGTTTCTACACACCATAGATTAAGGTATGGAGCTCTGCTGTACCTCGAGTATTAATGCAATTACTATTGTTCTTCTATTCAATTCCGCTTGTTCTTTGTCCAAGATATCACTTGTTCTTCAACTTGATGAATGTGATGATCCGTGACACTCATCATCATTCTCACCTATGAACAAGGTGACTGACAACCATTCTTGTTCTACAAGCATTCGAGGCCCTAGTGTTTATCTCTTGGATTTCTGATTGCATGATGCATGGTTGATCGCCTGACAACCGAGTGCTCGCCTGACAAACGAGCCAGCCATTCCGTGAGATCAGAGTCTTCGTGGTATAGGCAAGAACTGATGGCGGCATTCAAGAGAATCCGGAAGGTCTAACCTTGTCTGTGGTATTCTGAGTAGGATTCAATGATTGAATGACTGTGACGTGCTTCAAACTCCTGAGGGCGGGGCGTTAGTGACAGACGCAAAAGAATCACTGGATTCTATTCCGGCCTGATTGAGAACCGACAGATGATTAGCCTATGCTGTGACAGAGCATCAGGGACGTATTTTCAATGAGAGGATGGCAGGTAGCCATTGACAACGGTGAAACCCTACACAAGCTTGCCATGGAAAGGAGTAAGAAGGATTGGATGAAGACAGTAAGAAAGCAGAGAGACGGAAGGGAAGGCATCTTCATACGCTTATCTGAAGCTCTCACCAATGATATGCATAAGTATCTCTATCTTTATCTTATTACTTTATTCGTTTACCACTATACCCATTTGAGTCTGCCTGACTAAGATTTACAAGGTGACCATAGCTTGCTTCATACCACCAATCTCCGTGGGATCGACCCTTACTCACGTAAGGTATTACTTGGACGACCCAGTGCACTTGCTGGTTAGTTGTGCGAAGTTGTGTTTATGCCATGGTATTGAGCACCAAGTCTTTGGAGCCATTACTAGGGATTGTTTATGTTTTGAAAAGTATTGATCACAATTTCGTGCACCAAAGGGCTATTGGCTTTTTCTACTGCTCCTTCTTTTTCTATATACTCTTTTTTTTTTCGAATGCTTCTTCTTTTTCACTGCTTTTTCTTGCTTCAAGAATCAATTTCATGATTTTTCAGATCCTCAATAACATTTCTCTTTGTTCATCATTCTTTTAAGAGCCAACAATTTTAACATTCATAAACAACAAGATCAAAAGACATATGCACTGTTTAAGCATTCATTCAGAAAACAAAAAGTATTGTCACCACATCAATATAATTAAACTAAATTCAAGAGCTATTTTCGAAATTTATGTACTTCTTGTTCTTTTGAATTAAAACATTTTTCTTTTAAGAGAAGTGAAGGATTAATGGAATTTATTCATAGCTTTAAGGCATGGTTACATACTAATGATCATGAAATAAAGACACAAAACATAGATAAACATAATACTAAAAACCGAAAACAGAAAGAAATAAAGAACAAGGAATGAATCCACCTCTAGTGGCGTCTTCTTCTTGAAGGACCGATGATGTTCTTTAGCTCTTCTATGTCCCTTCCTTGCCTTTGTTGCTCCTCCCTCATTGCTCTTTGATCTTCTCTTATTTCTTGGAGAATGATTGAGTGCTCATGATGTTCCACCCTTAATTGTTCCACATTGTGGCTTAAATCTTCTAAGGAGGTGTTGAGTTGCTCCCAATAGTTGTTTGGAGGAAAGTGCATTCCTTGAGGTATCTCAGGGATTTCTTGATGATGAACTTCCTCATGTACCTCTTGAGGACCGTGAGGAGCTTCTCTTGCTTGCTCCATTCTTTTCTTGGTGATGGACTTGTCTTCTTCAATGGAGACATCTCCTTCTATGATAACTCCAGCTGAGTAACATAGATGGCAAATAAGGTGAGGAAAAGCTAGCCGTGCCATAGGTGAGGGCTTGTCGGCTATTTTGTAGATTTCATTGGAGATGACCTCATGAACTTCTACTTCCTCTCTAATCATGATGCTATGAATCATGATGGCCCGATCTACAGTAACTTCCGATCGGTTACTAGTAGGAATGATGGAGCGTTGAATGAACTCCAACCATCCTCTAGCTATAGGCTTGAGGTCCAGTCTTCTTAGTTGGACTGGCTTGCCTTTGGAGTCTCTTTTCCACTGAGCTCCTTCCACACAAATGTCCATAAGGACTTGGTCGAACCTTTGATCAAAGTTGACCCTTCTAGTGTAGGGGCGTTCATCACCTTGCATCATAGGCAAGTGGAATGCCAACCTTACATTTTCCGGACTGAAATCCAAGTATTTCCCCCTAACCATTATGAGATAATTCTTTGGACTTGGGTTCATACCTTGGTCATGGTTCCTAGTGATCCATGCATTGGCATAGAACTCTTGAACCATTAAGATTCCGACTTGTTGCATGGGGTTGGTTAAGATTTCCCAACCTCTTCTTTGAACTTCATGTCGGATCTCCGGATACTCATTCTTCTTGAGCTTGAAAGGGACCTCAGGGATCACCTTCTTCTTTGCCACAACATCATAGAAGTGGTCTTGATGGCTCTTGGAGATGAATCTTTCCATCTCCCATGACTCGGAGGTGGAAGCTTTTGTCTTCCCTTTTCCTTTTCTAGAGGATACTCCGGCCTTAGGTGCCATTGGTAATGGAAAAACAAAAAAAAATCTTATGCTTTTACCACACCAAACTTAAAGTATTGCTCGCCCTCGAGCAATAAAAGAAAGAAGAGAAGAAGAAGAAGAAGAAAATGTGGTAGAGAGGGAGAGAGGTAGTTTCGGCTTTAGGTGAAGAAGGAGGGGTTGTGTTGTGTGAAAATGAAGTAGAATGGAAGGGTATTTATAGGGAAAGGGGGGGAGGTAGGTTCGGCCGTTTGGGTGGGAATGGGAGGGAAATTGGTTTGAATTTTTGAAGGTAGGTGGGGTTTATGGGGAAGAGTGGGTGGATGTGAGTGGTGAATGGGGTAATTTGGGAAGAGGAGTTGAGGTGATTGGTGAAAGGTGTTGGGAAGTGTGACATGGGGAAGAGTGATTTTAGATTAGGAGAGTGTGATTAGGATTAAAAGGTAAGGTGGGAATATGTTAGGTGGGGATCCTGTGGGGTCCACAGATCCTGAGGTGTTCCTGTGGGGTCCACAGGATCCTGAGGTGTAAAAAAATACCATTCCTTCACCAAATAGGCATGTAAAATGCCTTCGTGCATCATTCTGGCGTTTAAACGCCCGTTGGTGCACGTTCTGGGCGTTCAACGCCCATGTAAAGCATGTTTCTGGCGTTGAACGCCAGTTTCATGCTTGTTACTGGCGTTCAGCGCCAGTTTGTCTCTTCTAGGCACATTCCTGGCGTTCAACGCCAGAATGTTGCTTGTTTCTGGCGTTCAGCGCCAGAATGGTGCTCTGTTCTGGCGTTGAACGCCAGCCAGATGCACCTTACTGGCGTTGAACGCCAGCCTGTGCGTCCTCCAGGGTGAAAATTTTTTTTTCTTCTGCTGTTTTTGATTCTGTTTTTAATTTTTATGATTTTTTCGTGACTCCTCATGATCATGTACCTAATAAAACACAAAATAACAATAAAATAGTATAAAATAGAAATTAGATAAATAAAATTGGGTTGCCTCCCAACAAGCGCTTCTTTAATGTCAATAGCTTGACAATGGCTCTCATGGAGCCACAAGGTGATCAGGTCAATGTTGTGTAGTTGTCCACACCAAACTTAGAGTTTGGATATGGGATCTTAACACCAAACTTAGAGTTTGGTTGTGGCCTCACAACACCAAACTTAGAGTTTGACTGTGGGGGCTCTTCTTGACCCTGAACTGAGAGAAGCTCTTCATGCTTACTCTCTTCTGTCACAGAGGGATGGCCATGTGCCTTAAACACAAGGTAGTCCCCATTCAATTGAAGGACTAATTCCCCTCTGTTGACGTCTATCACAGCTCCTGCTGTGGCTAGGAAAGGTCTTCCAAGGATGATGCAATCATCCTCTTCCTTCCTAGTGTCTAAGATTATGAAATCAGCAGGGATGTAAAGGCCTTCAACCTTTACTAACACGTCCTCTACTATTCCATAAGCTTGTCTCAATGACTTGTCCGCCAGTTGTAATGAGAACAAGGCAGGTTGTACCTCAATGATCCCCAGCTTCTCCATTACAGAGAGTGGCATTAGATTTATCCCTGACCCCAGATCACACAGAGCTTTTTCAAAGATCATGGTGCCTATGGTACAAGATATTAAGAACTTGCCAGGATCTTGTTTCTTTTGAGGTAGAATTTTCTGAATCCAAGTATCCAGTTTATTAATGAGCAAGGGAGGTTCACTTTCCCAAGTCTCATTACCAAACAACTTGGCATTCAGCTTCATGATAGCTCCTAAATATTGAGCAACTTGCTCTCCAGTTACATCTTCATCCTCTTCAGAGGATGAATAGTCTTCAGAGCTCATGAATGGCAGAAGGAGGTTTAATGGAATCTCTATGGTCTCTATATGAGCCTCAGATTCCTTTGGATCCTTAATAGGAAATTCCTTCTTGCTTGAGGGACGTCCCAGGAAGTCTTCCTCACTAGGATTTTCGTCCTCTTTCTCCCTTGTGCATTCGGCCACATTGATCACATCAATGGCCTTGCACTCTCCTTTTGGATTCTCTTCTGTATTACTTGGGAGAATACTGGGAGGAGTTTCAATGACTTTCTTACTCAGCTGGCCCACTTGTGCCTCCAGATTTCTAATGGAGGATCTTGTTTCATTCATGAAACTGAAAGTGGCCTTTGACAGATCAGAGACTACATTGGCTAAATTAGAAGTGTTTTGTTCAGAATTCTCTGTCTGTTGCTGAGAAGATGATGGATATGGCTTGCTATTGCCCAGCCTATTGCATCCACCATTGTTAAAGCCTTGTTGAGGCTTTTGTTGATCCTTCCATGACAAATTTGGATGATTTCTCCATGATGAGTTATAGGTGTTTCCATAAGGTTCACCCATGTAATTAACCTCTGCCATGGCAGGGTTCTCAGGATCATAAGCTTCTTCAGAAGCTGCCTCTCTAGTACTGTTGGATGCATGTTACAATCCATTCAGATTTTGAGAGATCATGTTGACCTGTTGAGTCAACACTTTGTTCTGAGCTAATATGGCATTCAGAGTATCAATTTCAAGAACTCCTTTCTTCTGAGGTATCCCATTATTCACGGAATTCCTCTCAGAAGTGTACATGAATTGGTTGTTTGCAACCATGTCAATGAGTTCTTGAGCCTCTTCAGGCGTTTTCTTCAGGTGAATAGATCCACCTGCAAAATGATCCAATGACATTTTCGAAAATTCAGAGAGACCATAATAGAATATATCTAATATGGTCCATTCTGAGAACATGTCAGATGGACATCTTTTGGTCAGCTGCTTGTATCTTTCCCAAGCTTCATAGAGGGATTCACCATCTTTTTGTTTGAAGGTTTGAACATCCACTCTCAGCTTGCTCAGCTTTTGAGGAGGAAAGAATTTATCCAAGAAGGCAGTGACCAGCTTATCCCATGAGTCCGGCTATCCTTAGGTTGTGAATCCAACCATATTCTAGCTCTGTCTCTTACAGCAAAAGGGAAAAGCATGAGTCTGTAGACTTCAGGATCAACTCCATTCGTCTTTACAGTCTCACAGATTTGCAAGAACTCAGTTAAAAACTGATAAGGATCTTCAGATGGAAGTCCATAAAACTTGCAGTTTTGTTGCATTAATGCAACTAGCTGAGGTTTCAGCTCAAAGTTATTGGCTCCAATGGCAGGAATGGAGATGCTTCTTCCATCAAACTTGGACGTTGGTTTTGTGAAGTCACCAAGCATTCTCCTTGCATTATTATTATTTTTGGCTGCCATCTCCTTCTCTTGTTCGAAAATTTCTGAAAGGTTGTTTCTAGATTGTTGTAATTTAGCTTCTCTTAATTTTCTCTTCAGAGTCCTTTCAGGTTCTGGATCAATTTCAACAAGAGTGCCTTTATCCTTGTTCCTGCTCATATGAAAGAGAAGAAAACAAGAAAAGAAGAGGAATCCTCTATGTCACAGTATAGAGATTCCTTTATGTTAGTAGAAAAAGAAGGGGTAGAAGAATGAAGAGGGGGATTCGGATTTTGGATGAAGAGAGGTGAAGAGAAGTGTTAGTAATTAAATAATTAAATAGAAGAAGAAAAGAGAAGAGAAAATTCGAAAATAATTTTGAAAAGGAGTTCGTGATTTTCGAAAATTAGAGATAAATTGTAATTAAAATTAAAACATGAAATAATTAGTTAATTAAAAATAATTTTTGAAAAAGAGAGAGATATTTTCGAAAATAGAAGGGGGAGAAGTAGTTAGGTGGTTTTGAAAAAGATAAGAAACAAACAAAAAGTTAGTTAGTTGATTGAAAAAGATTTGAAATCAAAATTGAAAAAGATAAGAAGATATTAAATTAGATAAGATATTTTGAAATCAAATTTTAAAAAAAAAATATATAAAATTTTGAAAAGGATAAGATAAAAAGATAAGATAAAAGTTTTAAGAAAAAGATATTTTGAAAAAGATTTAATTTTTAAAATGACTTAACTAACAAGAAACTACAAGATAAGATTCTAGAATTTAAAGATTGAACCTTTCTTAACAAGAAAGTAACAAACTTCAAATTTTTGAACCAATCACATTAATTGTTAGCTAATTTTCGAAAATTAGATATAAAAGCTAAGAAAAATATTTTTGAAAAATAATTTTTAAAATTTTCGAAAATAAAAAAAATGAAAAAGATATGATTTTTGAAAAAGATTTTGAAAAGATAAGATTTTTAAAATTGAAATTTTGACTTGACTTGTAAGAAACAACTAATTTTTAAAAATTTTTGACCAAGTCAACCCAAAATTTCAAAAATTTGGAGGGAAATATGGAAAAGATATTTTTTTGATTTTTGAATTTTTAATTATGAGAGAGAAAAACAACAAAAATACTCAATGCATGAAATTTTTAGATCAAAACAATGAATGCATGCAAGAATGCTATGAATGTCAAGATGAACACCAAGAACACTTTGAAGATCATGATGAACATCAAGAACATAATTTTGAAAAAAAAATTTTATGCAAAGAAAACATGCAAGACACCAAACTTAGAAATCTTTAATGCATGGACTCTAACAAACAAAAGATGCATATGGAAAACAACAAACAACACAAAACAAGAAATCATCAAGATCAAACAAGAGGACTTATCAAGAACAACTTGAAGATCATGAAGAACACTATGAATGCATGGGATTTTCGAAAAATGCAAGAAAAATTTTTAAAGCATGCAATTGACACCAAACTTAAAAATTGACTCAAGACTCAAACAAGAAACACAAAATATTTTTGAATTTTTTTATGATTTATTAATTTTTTTGGATTTTTATTAATTTTTTCGAAAATAAAGTTTAGAAAAACGAAAAATAAAAGAAAAATTTTGAAAAAGATTTTTGAAAAGAAAATTACCTAATCTGAGCAACAAGATGAACCGTCAGTTGTCCATACTCGAACAATCCCCGGCAACGGCACCAAAAACTTGGTGGACGAAATTGTGATCAATGTTCTAACTATTTTGGATGAAATCATTATTATGGCACCAGTTGAATTCACAACTCCGTTCAACTAACCAGCAAGTGTACTGGGTCGTCCAAGTAATAAACCTTACGTGAGTAAGGGTCGATCCCACAGAGATTGTTGGTATGAAGCAAGCTATGGTCACCTTGTAAATCTCAGTTAGGCAGATTAAATTGTTTATGGGTTCGAAAATTTAATAAAGAAGAAAATAGATAAAATAATAAAAGGGATAGAACACTTATGCAGATTCATTGGTGGAAATTTCAGATAAGTATATGGAGGTACTGTATGGCTCAAGGACGCCTGCTCTCCTACTGCTTCAACTCAATCCTTCTTACTCCTTTCCATGGCAAGCTGTATGTAGGGCATCACCGTTGTCAGTGGCTACATCCCATCCTCTCAGTGAAAATGGTCCTCTGCGGCTGTCACTCGCATGGCTAATCATCTGTCGGTTCTCAATCAGGTTAGAATAGAATCCCTTGATTCTTTTGCGTCTGTCACTAACGCCCAGCCTTCAGGAGTTTGAAGCTCGTCACAATCATTCAATCCTAGAATCCTACTCGGAATACCATAGACAAGGTTTAGACTTTCCGGATTCTCATGAATGCCGCCATCTATCTAACTTATACCACGAAGATTCTGTTGGGGAATCTAAGAGATACACATTCAAGCTCTGTTGCATGTAGAACGGAAGTGGTTGTCAATCACGTGCGTTCATGAGTGAGAATAATAATGAGGGTTATCTAATCATCACATTCATCATGTTCTTGGGTGCGAATGAATATCTTGGAATAAGAATAAGAGAGAATTGAATAAAAGAAAATAGAACTGTATTAATACTTGAGGTACAGCAGAGCTCCATACCCTTAATCTATGGTGTGCAGAAACTCCACCGTTGAAAATACATAAGTGAAAGGTTCAGGCATGGCCGAATGGCCAGCCCCCAAAACGTGATCACCGGATTCAAAATACAATCCAGGATGCGATTATGATAGTAAAAAGTTCTATTTATAATAAACTAGCTCCTAGGGTTTACATGAGTAAGTAATTGATGCATAAATCCACTTCCGGGGCCCACTTGGTGTATGTTTGGGCTGAGCTTGTTCAATCCACGAGCTGAGGCTTCTTTTGGAGTTGAACTCCGAGTTATGACGTGTTTTGGGCGTTCAACTCCAGATCATGACGTTTTTCTGGCGTTTAACTCCAGACAGCAGCATGTACTTGGCGTTCAACGCCAAGTTACGTCGTCAATTTCCGAATAAAGTATGAACTATTATATATTGCTGGAAAGCCCTGGATGTCTACTTTCCAACGCCGTTGAGAGCGCGCCAATTGAAGTTCTGTAGCTCCAGAAAATCCATTTCGAGTGCAGGGAGGTCAGATTCCAACAGCATCAGCAGTCCTTTTGTCAGCCTTTTTCAGAGTTTTGCTCAAATCCCTCAATTTCAGTCAGAATTTACCTGAAATCACAGAAAAACATACAAACTCATAGTAAAGTCCAGAAATGTGAATTTAACATAAAAACTAATGAAAACATCCCTAAAAGTAGCTTGAACTTACTAAAAACTGCCTAAAAACAATGCCAAAAAGCGTATAAATTATCCGCTCATCAGTGCCCATCAGCAAGCCGAGTTGGCCATACACAGCATGACTTTTGATTACGAGGCATTGAGGAGTGTGATTGGTCTACCGGAGGCTACATGGGTTATGGATGCAAACAATACCAAGCCTAAGGGGATGCTATTTGCTCACTTGACTAGAGAGGCCAGGACTTGGCAGATGATCTTTGCCCACTACGTCTTGCCTACCACTCACTTCTCTGAGATCCCCATGGAGATGCTTCTGCTGATTGGATGTGTCATGGAGGGGAAGGATTTCTATTTTCCTAGGCTTATCCGGCAGTGCATGTGGCGGGCGCATATTCGTGGCCTACTTCCATTTTCTACTTTGGTCACGAGTATGGCTGCCCTAGCCGAGGTCCCTTGGTCGGATGACGATGTGTTACCACCACTGCCTGATGCAGATGACAGAGAGATTACCATTCCTTGGGGTGGTTGGGTACATGAGAGGCCGCCAGCTAGACGCCGCTCTAGGGCTAGAGCAGTAGTGGGGACAGCCGGACAGTCAGCCCCTACATCCGCACCATCTTCCTCTACAACCGCAGTTCCCTCATCATCGACAGTTCCACCTGCAGCACCTGAGCCCACCTACTTACTGGTCCAGCGTCTATTCCAGTTCTTGGAGCGAGAGAGACTCCATGTCAGACGCCGACTGGATCGGATGGACCAGGCGCTCATTTCTCTGGGTGCTGAGTTACCTCCGCTTCCCGACTCTCCGGCCTCCGATGAGCAGGATCATCAGGAGGAGGATGCGGAGGCACCGATTCAGCAGGATGCCCCTCCAGTTGCTCCGGACACCACAGAGACACCACAGACTCATGCGGAGCCGGTCCCACAGCCACAGCCAGAGCCAGAGCCTACCGTTGTACCTCCCACTGATCCTCCGGTTTAGCATCGAGGACGATGCTTGATCTTAAGTGTGGGGAGGGCACCGGTAGCATTATTTGGGGACCGGTGAACTTTTCGGCTACCATCCTAGTTATCTTATTTTGCATACCTATTGTATATATTTTGATGCATTTTGAGTTTATTTTGGACGCCTTCACTGCTTATTTTGGATTTTAGATATTTTGATGCTTTTGATGCTTGTGGATATCTTTAGATTTCATACTTTTAGTTGGATTTTTCTTTATACATTTTCGCATATCTTTCTTTTTAGTTTGTGGTTGTGATTAGAAATCATACTTTGAATTGCAAAAACTTAGTCACCCTTTTTGCATAAGAAATTGGTTTTAAGTAAAAGGAAAGGGTAAACTAAGGAAATTTTTGAATTTTTCAATCACAACGATGCTTAGTCAAACATTGAGATTTTTCAAAAAGTTTAAATATAGGGCATTAACCCAATTGATTGAAAGAAAATTTTTGGTGAAACTTGCTTGAATTTCATACTTTGTGAAGCATGTATTGAATTGAGAACACAAGCTTGTGAGACTTGAGCCTATTGATGTGGTTACATTTTATAACCACTTATCTTCCATTCTTGTGTGAAATTGTTCTCTTTCTATGATTATGATCCTTGATTTGCTTGATTATATGTATCCATTTATTTCTTGTATTTATGCATTTATATGATTGAGGCCATCATTTCATTAGCTCACTTATCCAAATAGCCAACCCTTTTATATTCCTTTGTTAGCCAATTTGAGCCTACGATTAACCAACTTATTCTCATTTTAGCACATTACAAGCCTAAGGCGGAAAACCAATGAAAAGTCCTTGTTTGGATCTTTGATTAACCTAGGCTAGTGAGAGTGTTTATTATTCAAAGTTGGTGAGGCTTGGGAACATTGGATGGGATAAAAAGGGTAGTACACTTTCATGTTTAGGAATTGGGTACATACTCATGTATTGATTAAATGTATAGGCCTTATGCATTGATGTTCTTATGTATAGTTTGAAAGAAAAAAAAAAGAGAAAGAAAAAAAATGAAAAGGAAAAAAGAAATAAAAGTGAAAATGAGAAAAACAAAAAAAATATAGTAAAAAAAAAAAGAAAGGAAAAAAAAGGAAGAAAAATAATAAAAAGGGGACAAAAGGCCCTAAGGTGAAGTTCAATAAAAAGGAATCAATGCATAAGTGTTATAGAATAGAATGCATGAATATGTAAGGACAAAAGTGAAGAATGGGTAGTTAGAATAGTTTGAACTTGTATAGGTCATCACATAGTTAGGTGGGAAAGTCTATGCTAATCAAAGATTCAAATCCTAGCCCACTTAACCATAAGTGATCCTACCTTGATCCTAACCCCATTACAACCCAATTGAAAGACCTCATGATGAATGTATGCATGCATTGAATAAGTGTTGATTGTTAGAAGAAAATCAAATTTTGGAAAGCATGATTAGAAGAGAATTGAGTGAATTAACCCTTAAACACTTGAGTGAATAGAGCGGATACACATCCGGTGAGGGTTCAAAAGTTCAACTACATGGGTTCACTCATATTATTTATATTCTTGCAAATTTGAACTCTTTTTTATAATTCAATACAATTGTGGTTTGGACTTGATTCCTATTGCCTAGCTCTTGTGCTTACACATGCTCTCTTGAGGATTGACTTGTTCAAACTAAGCATTTCCATTTGCTTTAGACAATAGCATTTAGATAGGATTCATATAGTTTAGTTGCATTCAATAAATGTCATACCCCTTAGTTCCTTCTTATTTTAGCATGAGGACATGCTAAGGTTTAAGTGTGGGGAGGTTGATAAACCCCGTTTTTAGGGTTTATCTTGTATTGAATTTAGAGTATTTTGATAACCTTTTCTCGCATTTAACCTATGAATTGGCATGGTTTTGTAATCTCTCCCGTATTTGTGCTTAAGTGTAAAAACATGCTTTTTAAGCCTTATTTTGATGAATTCTAGTTCCTCTTTGATTCCATAAGATGCCTTGATGTGTTTGCTAGTAATCTCAGGATGAAATAGGTTAGGCATGGATCAAGGGAGCAAGGAAGAAAGCATGCAAGTGGAGAGAAGCACAAAAAGCCAAAGAATTGATCTAGGCCATGCACGCGCACGCGCACAAGGCGCTCGCGCGCACATTGCGAAAAAAGCCAGGGACGCGCACGCGTACCGTGTGCGCACGCGTCGATGACAGCACATGACCTCATTAATGCAACACGTGCCTCGCGATTTGAGGGGGTTTCTGAACCCATTTTTGGCGCCTATTGCTAAGGGAAAGGAATAAAAGGATGAAGGATTAAGGGGAAGGCATTAGTCAATCAATTAGGAATCAAGCATAGAGGACATACTGAGGATTAGTTTAGAGTTTTAGAGAGAGAATCTCTCACTTCTCTCTAGAATTAGGATTAGGTTTAGTTCTTAGATCTAGGTTTTGATTCATCTTTTCTTCTACTTCTACTTCCCAATTCATTGTGGTTACATTCATCATTCTTCTACTCTTTTGTTGTAATTTCCTTTATATTATTCTTATACTTTGTTGTAGATCTACTATTGTTACTTCCATTTTCTTTCAATTCAATAAGAGGTAATTCATAATAATTGCTCTTCATTGCTCTCCTATTGTTGATTTCTTGTTTTTGTAGTTGTAGATTCCTTTAATTTTTGCATTTAATAATGTTTACTTGTATTGCACTCTATGTGTTTGATGAAATGTCTCTTCTAGATATAGTGTAGGTTTTGTTCCTCTTGGCCTAGGGAGAGTAATTAGTGACTTTTGAGTTATCTAATTCCTTTGTTGATTGATAATTAGAAGTTGCTAATTAATTTGAATATCTCTAAAGCTAGTCATTCCTTTAGGAGATGATTAGGGCTTGAGGAATCAAATTGATTCATCCACTTGACTTCCCTCCATAGTTAGAGGTTAACTAAGTGGTAGCAACGAACAATTCTCATCACAATTGAGAAAGGTAACTAGGATAGGATTTCTAGTTCTCACATCTTGCCAAGAGCTTTGTTAGTTGTTAGTTTATTTTCATTGCCATTTACTTTTCATGCTTCTTATCCAAAACCCCAAAATAACTCATAACCAATAACAAGACACTTTATTGTAATTCCTAGGGAGAACGACCCGAGGTTTGAATACTTCGGTTTATAAATTTTAGGGGTTTGTACTAGTGACAAACAACTTTTTGTATGAAAGGATTATTGTTTGGTTTAGAAACTATACTTTACAACGAGATTTTATTAGTGAAATTCTAAACCGTCAAAAATCCAATCATCACGGAGACGCGGACAGCACCCGCCACCCAGCCACCGAGTCAAGTCAGATATAGAGCCTCCAATTCAGGTATTCAATTTCTGTTCAATAATCATTGATTCATTGTTGTTCAATTTCTGTTTCAGTGTATATTTGTTGCTGATTTTTGTTCTTGGTTTAATTTGTTGTTGATTTTTGTATATTGTTGTTCAATTTCTGTTTCAGTATATATTTGTTGCTGGTTTTTGTTCATGGTTTAATTTATTTGTTGTTGATTTACTGAAATTGCTTCTGATTGTTGTTCATGGTTTAATTTACTTGTTCTTGATTTTCTGAAATTTCTTCTGATTGTTATGTTGTTCACTGTACATGGTTCAATATTCAAGCTCAGAGGATGTCCTTAACAATTAACATAGAAAGCTTTTCCTTGTTTTGGGTGGTTGCCTGCATTTTATGAATTATCCAATTATCTAATATCTAGTTTTGTTGTTTTGCTTTTTTATTGTTGTTTGTTGATTCATTGTTGCTGACTTGCTATCATTGTTGATTCATTGTTCAATAAATTTTATGTATTTATATCTGTTGCGCTCTTGCTTAGTACTATTTCGGTTTTTTCTTCCTTCCTTGAATATGTTTCACTTTTATTTCCATTCTGCTGTCTGATTTTGTTGAGCCTCTACTTTTACTTGGACTTTCCAACACCATTTCTTGTAGCTTTTCATTCGATTCAAATACGTGGCTTTCTTGTTATAAATTTGTTCTTGATTATTGATTGTTGTTTTTGGTTCACTGCCATTATTAAATTTTTAATTTGTTCATCATTTTAATTTGTTTTTTATTTTGAGTTTAGGGTTCACTGCTGCTATTATTGATTATTGATGAGGTAATTCTGAATTGAATAAATATCTTTATTAATCAAATCAGAAAATTTTGTAGATGTCTTTATTATTTATCATGTTGAGTGTTTATTATTAAAATTTATTTTAATTAGATGGTTCTAGATGATGGATTAAGTATCTATGTATCAATGGGTTGATTAGATGGTTACTGGATTGATGGATCTAATTGCAGGCTTGCTCTTATTGTTGCATAGAAGGTTCTGATAACTGATATAATTCAAGATTCGCCTTTTTCGTTGGCTAAAATACCAACTAAGAATTAAGAATAGAGAGATAAATATTTATTTACTGAATATTCTTGTTGAGTTGTATATAGTTAGCATGACTTATATGCTCTTAAACTTTGAGTTAATCCATTGATTCGGGCACATGTATCATGGTATGAATTGTTCTCTTTATTATTAGAATGTATAACTAGATTAGAATGTTTTTCTACTAGTGTTATATTATTATTATTGTTCTTATTATGTAACTACTTTTTGATTTCAGGTTGGTTTGCGTTGAGAGGTTTAGCCGTTTTGTTGGAGAAGACACCATAACTTGGCTATCTTTTAATGGAAATTTATTTTTATTTTCAGTTGTGTTGACTATTGAACTTTAAACTTCTTTAATTGTTGTATTTGAATTCCTTTTGTCATTAAATTTCATTAGACCAAGACTTTATTAGCTATTGTGTATTTGTGTTTGTTGATTTCAATGTTATGACTTTGTAAAATAGTATGGTAGTATTTTTTTGAATTGATTAAAAATTACCGAACAAACCGAACCAAACCAAATCGATTTTAATTGGTTTGGTTTGGTTCGGATGGCCTCGACAAAAAAACCGAACCAAACCGAGCTGCAGTTAAATTAAACGATTGGATCGGATGACTTTTCTCTCAAAAATCAAACCAAACCGCACCACGAACACCCCTATAGATAATGATTCAGATTATGAAGTTGTTGTCAATAAAGAAACCAATGAAGAAAATCCCAAGTCTGCTCAAAATGAAGAATCTGCCCGTCCAGTTTTGTCTCGTCAGAAGGAGGAGACATTTTCATTTTGTCTCCTGAACCAGCAAGAGAATCTGGAACAGAGCAACCCACAAAAGCTCATCAAAGCTCAACACCACTCCGAAAGCCAAGAGAATGGAAGTCCATTAGGGGTTATCCTCATGACTTTATCATTGGCGATCCCTTTCAAGGTGTAACAACAAGATCCTCAACAAAAAGGTAATCCGAACCTAGCAATTTTGCCCTCTTGTCACAAATAGAGCCCAACAATGTAAAACAAGCTCTTGAAGATCCATCATGGGTCAAAGCCATGCAAGAAGAGCTTGCTCAATTTGACAAGAATGAGGTTTGGACACTAGTACCTCATCTGGATAGTAAGAAGGTAACGGGTACTAAGTGGGTTTTCAAAAATAAATTAGGTGAGGATGGAAAAGTTGTTCGTAACAAGGCTAGATTAGTGGCCCAAGGTTACGATCAAGAAGAGGGTATAGATTTTGATGAGTCTTTTGCTCCGGTAGCTAGAATGGAAGCAATTAGGTTGCTTCTTGCCTATGCTGCCCATAAGGGTTTTGTTCATACCCTAGGTCGAGCTGTCCGACCCGGGATGTTCTACAGACAAAGCGACCGACCTCTTCAGGTCAGGACAACCCGACCTCTTCTCAAAGAGCTCGGCCAAGTCACAGGAAAGCCCAAACAAAGGGCCCAAATAGAGGAACACGTCCCAAATCCAAGGGCAGCCCAAGCCCATAGAGATAAAGGCGGTTCCCTTAAAGATGACCTCACTTAAAGATAAGATAAAGATAAGATAAGATAACTAACTTATCCTATCCACAGGAGGCCACATCTCACCATTATAAATACACTGGAGCACCCAGGTATAACTCATACTCTGATTCTACTCAATACCTGCTTAATACCCCTGCTAACTTAAGCATCAGAGTCCCTTGCAGGTACCCCCTACCCTCCGGGGACGAAGGATCAGCACCATCTACAAATCGGCAAAGATGAACACAGAATAATGTAAGAAGTTATCGAAAGTGATCCCAAAAAGAACCTGACGAGGTCTTATGGATTGCTATATAATAACTTAAAAAGACTGACCGACACCAAAAAGTCGGACCAAGTCAACCCAAGTTCTCAGCAAATCCCTGGAAAGAGGTCTGGCTAACCCTATTAAAGAGGAATTGCTATAACTTAGAAGAGATCGACCTAACGAAGTTAGTCTCCTACAAAACAAATTGTAAAAGTAATCCCTGAAAGAGACCTAACAAAGGTCCAAGAAAGAGGATTACAAAAACAACTTAGAAGAGATCGACCTAACGAAGTCAGTCTCCTACAAAACAAGTCTGAAAGAGACCTAACAAAGGTCCAAAAAAGAGGATTACAAAAACAACTTAGAAGAGATCGACCTAATGAAGTCGGTCTCCTGCAAAACAAGTTGTAAAAGTAATCCCTGAAAGAGACCTAACAAAGGTCCAAAAAAGAGGATTACAAAAACAACTTAGAAGAGATCGACCTAACGAAGTCGGTCTCCTACAAAACAAGTTGTAAAAGTAATCCCTGAAAGAGACCTAACAAAGGTCCAAGAAAGAGGATTACAAAAACAACTTAGAAGAGATCGACCTAACGAAGTCGGTCTCCTACAAAACAAGTTGTAAAAGTAATCCCTGAAAGAGACCTAACAAAGGTCCAAGAAAGAGGATTACAAAAATAACCTAGAAGAGATCGACCTAACGAAGTCGGTCTCCTACAAAACAAGTTTGTAAAAGTAATTCCTGAAAGAGACCTAACAAAGGTCCAAGAAAAAGGATTACAAAAACAACTCAGAAAAGATCGACCTAACGAAGTCGGTCTCCCACAAAGATAAGTTATGAAAGTAGTCCCTTAAAAGAGACCTGACAAAAGGTCCGGGAACGAGGATTACAAAAATAACTTAGAAGGGGACCAACATAAAGAAATCGGTTACGAGGTACTAAAAATACAAACAAGAACGAGGAAACCGAGAAAACAAGTCGGACCCCCCACAGGCACGGCCTCAAAAGGATCCAAGCTACAAACGATAAAAGCAACCTAAAGAGGCCAGACAGCAAAATTTCAACAGATATCATGCATAATACGATAAAGCTTCAAGAGGTCACCACAAACCAACCTCGGAAGCTACTTTTGTTTTTCAAAAAAGTTGCAAGGCAGACAACTAGAAGCGTCAGCAGTTAAGAAGAACAAATAAAACAAAGTTCAAAAGCCCACAAACCGGGCTATTTACACAAAATATTCAGAAAAAAAATCAGCTAAAGATCGGGAGCCTTCCCGGCAGCATCAGTATGGGGAGAAGGAGGACGAGTCTGAAGGGGCACAGCATCTACAGTTCCATCATCCCGATTCAGGATCTGACAGTCCAGATCAGACGTAACGGGAGGAACCGAGGAGGTCGACACCTTAAGATAAGGCACTGGAGGAGGATCAGCATCATCATCATCCTGGTCATCAGGGACAATCTTACCATCCCTCACGACATTGTCCAGACTGATGAGAGTCAAGTCGGCATTAGGAGCGACAACCCGGAACTGCTCCATCAGGTTCTCGGAGGCGGCAGTCACGCTACCCACAAGATGACCCTGAAGCTCACCATAATTAACCCGAGCAGTCTCCAAATCATCCCGGAGATGCATCAACTCCCTGTAAGCTGAGACATAGCTATCCTTGTGCTTCAGTGCCATGTCCTCAGCCAACTTCAAAGAAGCAGCAAGGGCAATAAAGCTGGCCTTCTCACCCTCCAGCTCCTTCTCCACCTTTGCCAACTTCACCTCCAACTCCTCCTTCAGACCCTTGATCCGATCAAATTCTGACTTGGCCTCCTCCATAAAAGATTTGGTGGCATGAATCGGAATCCCCTGAACTGTTCGGAAAATAGCCGCACCCATATGAGCCATCTTCACACTATTTTTAATGATAAAATCCAAATGCCGAAGAAGAGACACGTCGTCCATGGAAATCCCACCATAGGGGGCAATTTGCTGGTCAACAAACTCGATGGCATCAAAGTCCGGGGCATCCAAGTTAAAAGGCTCGAATGTTTTTTTCTTTTTCAAGGGTGGGTGGTGCACGAATTCGTAATCCGCACAACTAACCAACAAGTGCACTGGGTCGTCCAAGTAATACCTTACGTGAGTAAGGGTCGATCCCACGGAGATTATTGGCTTGAAGCAATCAATGTTTATTTTATTAATCCTAGTCAGGATGCCAATAGGATTAAAGGTGAAATTACTAGATTTGATTATAAAAATAAAAGAGAATAACAGTGTTACTTGTTGTGCAGTAATGAGAAATATGTTGGAGTTTTGGAGATGCTTTGTCCTTTGACTTCAACTTTTCCTTGAAATCCTTCAATACACGCAAGGCTCCTTCCATGGCAAGCTCTATGTAGGGTGTCACCGTTGTCAATGGCTACTTCCCATCCTCTCAGTGAAAACATTCCTATGCTCTGTCACAGCACGGCTAATCATCTGTCGGTTCTCAATCAGGTTGGAGTAGAATCCATTGATTCTTTTGCGTCTGTCACTAACGCCCAGCCCTCAGGAGTTTGAAGCACGTCACAGTCATTCAATCCCGGAATCCTACTCGGAATACCACAGACAAGGTTTAGACTTTTCGGATTCTCATGAATGCCGCCATCAATCCGGCTTATACCACGAAGATTCTGATTAAGGAATCTAAGAGATACTCATTCAGTCTGATGTAGAACGGAGGTGGTTGTCAGGCACACGTTCAAGGATTGAGGAAGGTGATGAGTGTCACGGATCATCACCTTCTTCATAATTAAGCGCGAATAAACATCTTAGATAAAAACAAGCGTGTTTGAATGAAAAACAACGGAATTGTATTAAATCATCGAGACGCTGCAGAGCTCCTCACCCCCAACAATGGAGTTTAGAGACTCATGCCGTCAAAAGTATGTAATTCAGATTTGAAAAGTGTCATCAGGTACAAGATAAGTCTATAAAAGTTGTTTAAATAGTAAACTAGTAACCTAGGTTTACAGAAAATGAGTAAACAAAGATAATTGGTGCAGAAATCCACTTCTGGGGCCCACTTGGTGTGTGCTGGGGCTGAGACTAAAGCTATCCACGAGTGGAGGCCTTTCTTGGCGTTAAACTCCAGGTTATGACGTGTTTTGGGCGTTCAACTCCGGATCATGACGTTTTTCTGGCGTTTAACTCCAGACAGCAGCATGAACTTGGCGTTCAACGCCAAGTTACGTCGTCTATCTTCGCGCAAAGTATGGACTATTATATATTGCTGGAAAGCCCTGGATGTCTACTTTCCAACGCCGTTGAGAGCGCGCCAATTGGACTCCTGTAACTCCAGAAAATCCATTTCGAGTGCAGGGAGGTCAGGATCCAACAGCATCAGCAGTCCTTTTTCAGCCTAAGTCAGATTTTTGCTCAGCTTCCTCAATTTCAGCCAGAAAATACCTGAAATCACAGAAAAATACACACACTCATAGTAAAGTCCAGAAATATGATTTTTGCCTAAAAACTAATAAAATTTAACTAAAAACTAATTAAAACATACTAAAATCTACATGAAATTATCCCCAAAAAGCGTATAAAATATCCGCTCATCACAACACCAAACTTAAACTGTTGCTTGTCCTCAAGCAACTAGATAAATAAAATAGGATGAAAATAAATTAAGAAACAATAATATCTCAGAGTTTCAAGTGAAGCTCAGATTCTAATTAGATGAGCGGGGCTAGTAGCTTTTTGCTTCTGAACAGTTTTGGCATCTCACTTTATCCTTTGAAATTCAGAATGGTTGGCATCCATAGGAACTCAGAATTCAGATAGTATTATTGATTCTCCTAGTTTAGTATGTTGATTCTTGAACACAGCTACTTTATGAGTCTTGGCTGTGGCCCTAAGCACTTTGTTTTCCAGTATTACCACCGGATACATAAATGCCACAGACACATAATTGGGTGAACATTTTCAGATTGTGACTCAGCTTTGCTAGAGTCCCCAATTAGAGGTGTCCAGAGTTCTTAAGCACACTCTTTTGCTTTGGATCACGACTTTAACCACTCAGTCTCAAGCTCTTCACTTGGACCTGCATGCCACAAGCACATGGTTAGGGACAGCTTGATTTAGCCGCTTAGGCCTGGATTTATTTCCTTGGGCCCTCCTATCCATTAATGCTCAAAGCCTTGGATCCTTTTCACCCTTGCCTTTTGGTTTTAAGGGCTGTTTGGCTTTTATTCCTTTTGATCCAAATATTATTTTTTTTCGCAAGAAATTTTTTTTTTCACTGCTTTTTCTTACTTCAAGAATCAATTTCATGATTTTTCAGATCATCAATAACATTTCTCTTGTTCATCATTCTTTCAGGAGCCAACAATTTTAACATTCATAAAATTCAATATAAAAAATATGCACTGTTCAAGCATTCATTCAGAAGACAAAAAGTATTGCCACCACATATAAATAATTAGAATTTTCCTTATTAAGAACTCGAAAAAATTAAATTGCCTCTTTATTCTACAAATCTACTATTTTATTCATGTTTGATGATGATGAGAAAAATAAGTTATAACTTAATTGGAAATAAAGCCAAAATAGATATGCTAATTACTACTACTCCTATATAACTTCTAAGGTAAAATCCTATAATAATACTATCACAGAGTTAAAGCTAGAATTAGAACTTAACAACCTGTATTTTGGGAAGTGGATGTTCCTCTAGTCTGTGGGGTGCCTTCAAGAATTAATTTCTGACGCTTCAGCTCCCTTAAGTTCACATCCTTGCTCTTCCTGTTCTCTTAGGTGCCATGATCTTAATGAGTTTTAACTCAGTGATCATGGCAAATCACACCAAACTTAGAGGTTTGCTTGTCCTCAAGCAAAAGAAAGGAAAGGAGAGGAGTAGAAGGAGAGGCAGTTTCGAAAAAAAGATAAGATGAGTTGAAAAAGATATGAGAAAAAATTAAAAATATTTGAAAAAGAATTGGATTGGAAAAAGATTTGTGTTTATGAATTAAGATACATTTGATATTTTTGAAAAAGGGATTTTAGAAATTAGGGTTCTTAGAAAACTAATTTGATTTTGAAGAATGACATTTTGAAACATGTTTATGCAAGAAATCATGAATTGAAACATAAAAATTTAGAAAAATTGTAAAGAAAAATGAATTTTACCTCCTCCCCACCATCCTGGCGTTAAACGCCCAACTGCTGCATGGTTTGGGCGTTTAACGCCCAAATGTTGCTTCTCCTGGGCGTTCAACACCCAGTTGATGCATCTTTCTGGCGTTGAACGCCAGGAAGTCCTTTGTTACTGGGCGTTTTTCTAAACGCCCAGGATGCTGCCAAACTGGCGTTAAACGCCCAGAAGGTGCTTCTTTCTGGCGTTTAACGCCCAGAAGACTACCCTTACTGGCGTTGAACGCCCAGTGGGTGCTTCTTTTGGGCGTTCAACGCCCAAAATGCTTCTTACTGGCTTTTTCACGCCAGTGAGCTTCCAATTTCCTTTATAACTCTGTGAATCCAACCAATTGCTATTTTACCTTGGAGATACTTGGACACAAACCTGTAAAAAAAGAAAATTTATTTAATTAGTAAATAAACTTTGTAAATGGCTGGGTTGCCTCCCAGCAAGCGCTTCTTTATTGTCATTAGCTGGACTATCACTGAGTTTTTACTCAAGTCTTAGCTTTGAGCAGTCTTGCTCAAAATTGCCTTCAAGATAATGTTTGACTCTTTGTCCATTAACAATGAACTTTTTGTTGGAGTCATTATCCTGAAGCTCTATGTATCCATATGGTGATACGTTTGTAATGACATATGGACCTCTCCACCGGGATTTTAATTTCCCGGGGAATAATTTGAGCCTAGAATTAAATAGCAGAACTTTCTGCCCCAGCTCAAAGACTCTGGATGACAATTTCTTATCATGCCATCTTTTCGCTTTCTCTTTGTAAATCTTTGCATTTTCGAAAGCATTGAGTCTAAATTCCTCTAGCTCATTTAACTGGAGCAATCATTTTTCTCCGGCTAACTTGGCATCAAGGTTAAGGAATCTGGTTGCCCAATAGGCCTTGTGTTCCAGTTCCACTGGCAAGTGACATGCCTTTCCATACACAAGCTGGTATGGAGAGGTCCCTATAGGGGTCTTGAATGCTGTTCTGTATGCCCACAGAGCATCATCCAAGCTTCGTGCCCAGTCCCTTCTACGGTTAATTACAGTCCGTTCCAGGATTCTTTTGAGTTCTCTATTTGAGACTTCAGCTTGCCCATTAGTTTGTGGATGATATGGAGTAGCTACCCTGTGGCTAACTCCATAACGAACCAGAGCATCATAAAGCTGTTTATTGCAGAAATGAGTGCCCCCATCACTAATTAGCACTCTAGGGATACCAAATCTGTTGAAGATGTGTTTCTGGAGGAATTTTAACACTGTTTTAGTGTCATTGGTGGGTGTTGCAATAGCCTCTACCCATTTGGATACATAATCCACTGCCACCAGAATATAAGTGTTTGAGTATGATGGTGGGAAGGGTCCCATGAAGTCAATGCCCCATACATCAAACAACTCAATCTCCAAGATCCCTTGCTGAGGCATGGCGTAACTGTGAGGTAGATTGCCAGATCTTTGGCAACTGTCACAATTAAGCACGTACACTCGGGAGTCTTTATAGAGAGTAGGCCAGTAGAAGCCACTTTGGAGGACTCTTGTAGCTGTTCGCTCACTTCCAAAATGTCCTCCATACTGTGATCCATGGCAGTGCCATAGGATCTTCTGTGCTTCTTCTTTAGGCACACATCTACGGATTACTCCGTCTGCACATCTCTTAAAGAGATATGGCTCATCCCAAAGATAATACTTTGCATCTGTGATCAGCTTCTTCATTTGCTGTCTACTGTACTCTTTGGGTATAAATCTCACTGCCTTGTAGTTTGCAATGTCTGCAAACCATGGCACTTCCTGGATGGCAAAGAGTTGCTCATCCGGAAAGGTTTCAGAGATCTCAGTGAGAGGGAGGGACGCCCCTTCCACTGGTTCTATTCGGGACAGGTGATCTGCTACTTGATTCTCTGTTCCTTTTCTGTCTCTTATTTCTATATCAAACTCCTGCAGAAGCAGCACCCATCTTATAAGTCTGGGTTTTGAATCCTGCTTTGAGAGTAGATATTTAAGAGCAGCATGGTCTGTATACACAATCACTTTTGATCCTACTAAATAGGATCTGAATTTATCAATGGCGTAAACTACTGCAAGTAGTTCTTTTTCTGTGGTTGTGTAATTCTTCTGTGCGTCATTTAAAATACGGCTGGCATAGTAAATGACGTGCAGAAGCTTGTCATGCCTTTGTCCCAACACTGCACCAATGGCATGGTCACTGGCATCACACATTAATTCAAATGGTAATGTCCAGTCTGGTGCAGAGATGATTGGTGCTGTAACCAATTTAGCTTTCAGAGTCTCAAATGCTTGCAGACACTCTTTATTAAAGATAAATGGCGTGTCAGTGGCTAGCAGGTTGCTTAGAGGTTTAGCGATTTTTGAAAAATCCTTTATAAACCTCCTATAGAATCCTGCATGCCCCAGAAAGCTTCTGATTGCCTTAACATTGGCAGGTGGTGGTAATTTTTCAATCACCTCTACCTTAGCTTGATCCACTTCTATTCCCTTGTTCGAAATTTTGTGCCCAAGGACAATTCCTTCAGTCACCATAAAGTGACACTTTTCCCAGTTTAAAACCAGGTTAGTCTCTTGGCATCTTTTCAGAACAAGTGCTAAGTGGTTAAGGCAGGAGCTGAATGAGTCTCCAAATACTGAAAAGTCATCCATGAAGACTTCCAGGAATTTTTCCACCATATCAGAGAAAATTGAGAGCATGCACCTCTGAAAAGTTGCAGGTGCATTGCACAGGCCAAATGGCATCCTTCTGTATGCAAATACTCCGGATGGGCAGGTGAATGCCGTTTTCTCCTGATCCTGGGGATCTACTGTAATTTGATTATAACCTGAATATCCATCCAGGAAGCAGTAGTATTCATGACCTGCTAGTCTTTCTAGCATCTGGTCTATGAATGGTAAAGGAAAATGATCCTTTCTGGTGGCTGTATTGAGCCTTCTATAATCAATGCACATACGCCACCCTGTAACTGTTCTTGTAGGAACCAGTTCATTTTTTTCATTATGAATCACTGTTATGCTACCTTTCTTAGGGACAACTTGGACAGGGCTCACCCAGGGGCTGTCAGAAATAGGATAAATAATCCCAGCCTCTAGTAATTTAGTGACCTCCTTTTGCACCACTTCCTTCATGGCTGGGTTCAGCCGCCTTTGTGGTTGGACCACAGGCTTGGCGTCACCTTCCAATAGGATCTTGTGCATGCATCTGGTTGGACTAATGCCTTTAAGATCACTGATGGACCACCCAAGAGCTGTCTTGTGTGTCCTTAGCACTTGAATTAGTGCTTCCTCTTCCTGTGGCTCTAAGGTAGAGCTTATGATTACAGGAAAGGTATCACCTTCTCCCAAAAATACATATTTTAGGGAAGGTGGTAATGGTTTGAGCTCGGGTTTCGGAGGTTTCTCCTCTTCCTGAGAGATTTTCAGAGGTTCTACTATTTTCTCTGACTCCTCCAGATCAGGCTGGACGTCTTTAAAGATGTCCTCTAGCTCTGATTCGGGACTCTCAGCCATATTAACCTCTCTTACTAGAGAGTCAATAATATCAACACTCATGCAGTCATTTGGGGTGTTTGGATGTTGCATGGCTTTGACAACATTCAATTTGAACTCCTCCTCATTGACTCTCAAGGTTACCTCCCCTTTTTGGACATCAATGAGGGTTCGGCCAGTTGCTAGGAAAGGTCTTCCTAGAATGAGAGTTGCACTCTTGTGCTCCTCCATTTCCAGCACCACAAAGTCAGTAGGAAAGGCGAATGGCCCAACCTTGACAATCATGTCTTCAATCACGCCTGATGGGTATTTAATGGACCCATCAGCAAGTTGAAGACATATCCTGGTTGGTTTGATTTCTTTAGTTAAGCCAAGCTTTCTGATAGTAGATGCAGGTATTAAGTTGATACTTGCCCCAAGATCACATAAAGCTTGCTTGGTACAAGTACCCTCTAATGTGCATGGTATCATAAAGCTCCCAGGATCTTTAAGCTTCTCAGGTAAGCTTTTCAGAATGACTGCACTGCATTCTTCAGTGAGGTAAACTTTTTCAGTTTCCCTCCAATCCTTCTTATGACTTAAGATCTCTTTCATGAACTTAGCATAAGAGGGTATTTGCTCAAGTGCTTCTGCAAACGGAATCTTTATTTCAAGAGTCCTGAGATAGTCTGCAAAGCGGGCAAATTGCTTATCCTGTTCCGCTTGGCGGAGTTTTTGAGGATAAGGCATTTTGGCTTTGTATTCCTCAACCTTAGTTGCTGCAGGTTTATTACCTACAGAAGTGGGTTGGGAAGCCTTTTTAGAAAGGTTGTTATCAGCACTTGTATGTGACTGTTTTCCCACTGGTATTTGAATGCCAGTGGTGGGAGCTGGAGTGGCGTTAGACGCCACTTCCTTGTTTGTTACTGGCGTTTGAACGCCAGAACCATGCTCCCTTTGGGCGTTCAACGCCGGATTCATGCTTGTTTCTGGCGTTGAACGCCAGGAATGAGCATGGTCTGGGCGTTCAGCGCCAGCTTTATTCCTTTCTGGGCTCTGATTGTCCTCAGAGGGATTTTGAGTATCCATCTGTTCATTTCTTGGTTTCCTGCTGCTTTGAAGTGAGGTATTTAATGTTTTCCCACTTCTTAATTGAACTGCTTGACATTCTTCTGTTATTTGTTTTGACAGTTGCTTTTCTGTCTGCTTTAATTGTGCTTCCATGTTCCTGTTGGCCATTCTTGTTTCCTGTAATATTTCCTTGAATTCGGCTAGCTGCTGAGTTAGAAAGTCTAATTGCTGATTGAATTCATTAGCCTGATCCACCGGACTGAGTTCTGCAGTTACTGTTTTAACTTCTTCTTTCATGGAAGATTCACTGCTTAGGTACAGATGTTGATTTCTAGCAACTGTATCAATAAGCTCTTGAGCCTCTTCAATTGTTTTTCTCATATGTATAGATCCACCAGCTGAGTGGTCTAGAGAAATCTGAGCTTTTTCTGTAAGCCCGTAGTAGAAGATGTCTAATTGCACCCATTCTGAAAACATTTCAGAGGGGCATTTTCTTAGCATCTCTTTGTATCTCTCCCAGGCATAAAGAGATTCATTATCTCCTTGTTTGAAGCCTTGGATGCTTAGCCTTAGCTGTGTCATCCGTTTTGGAGGGAAATAGTGATTCAGGAATTTTTCTGACAGCTGCTTCCATGTCTTTATGCTGTTCTTAGGCTGGTTATTTAACCACCTCTTAGCTTGATCTCTTACAGCAAATGGAAACAGTAATAATCTGTAGACATCCTGATCCACTTCTTTATCATGTACTGTGTCAGCAATTTGTAAAAATTGTGCCAGAAACTCTGTAGGTTCTTCATGTGGAAGACCAGAATACTGACAGTTTTGCTGCACCATGATAATGAGCTGAGGATTCAGCTCAAAGCTACTAACTCCAATGGAGGGTATACAGATACTACTCCCATATGAAGCAGTAGTGGGGTTGGCATATGACCCCAGAGTCCTCTTGTCTTGTCCATTCATACTTAATTCCATGTTGGAATAAAAGAAATGGTATATATGTTGATATTATTTATTTTATAAAAATTAAATTTTTTTTAAAATAAAATAAAAACGAAATAAATAAAAGAAAGCGAAAATATTTTGAAATTGAAAATAAAATTTTCGAAAAATGTAGTTCAAAATTAGTTAGAAAATAAAATTTTTTTGAATTTTGAATTTTATGATGAAAGAGAAAAACACACAAAAGACACAAGACTTGAAATTTTTAGATCCAATGCTCCTTATTTTTCGAAAATTTTTTTGGAGGGAAAACACCAAGGAACACCAAACTTAAAAATTTTAAGATCAAGACACAAGAAAAACTCAAGAACACCTTGAAGATTCACAAGAACACCAAGAACAAAAGGAAGAACACCAAACTTAAAATTTTTAGAAAACTTTAATAAAATTTTCGAAAATTATAAAAAGATTAGCAAGAAAACACCAAACTTAAAGTTTGGCACAAGATTAAATCAAGAAAAATTATTTTTGAAAAAGGTTCCAAAGCGTATACCCAATTATCAAGAATATAAACCAATACTCTAGCTAATTGGGAATAAATGTAACACTTGTTCTAGATATTCCAATTAATGCTTTAAAAAGAACACAAGTGAAACAAGAAAAGACACAAAGCAAGAAAAACTCAAGATTAAACAAGAAAAATAAGCAAGAACAACTTGAAGATCAATGAAGAACAAAGAACACAAGTCGAAATTTTTAAATAAAAATATGAGATATGTAATTGACACCAAACTTAGAACAAGACACTAAACTCATGAAAATTAGCAATTAATTAAAAGAAAAAATAATAAATTTTGAAAAGAAATTTTTGAAAAGAAACTATCCTATTAAGATTTAATGACTCTATAACAATAAAAATAAAAATAAATTATTCCTAATCTAAGAAATAAAATATGCCTTCAATTGTCCAAACTCAATAGTCCCCGGCAACGGCGCCAAAAACTTGGTGCACGAATTCGTAATCCGCACAACTAACCAACAAGTGCACTGGGTCGTCCAAGTAATACCTTACGTGAGTAAGGGTCGATCCCACGGAGATTATTGGCTTGAAGCAATCAATGTTTATTTTATTAATCCTAGTCAGGATGCCAATAGGATTAAAGGTGAAATTACTAGATTTGATTATAAAAATAAAAGAGAATAACAGTGTTACTTGTTGTGCAGTAATGAGAAATATGTTGGAGTTTTGGAGATGCTTTGTCCTTTGACTTCAACTTTTCCTTGAAATCCTTCAATACACGCAAGGCTCCTTCCATGGCAAGCTCTATGTAGGGTGTCACCGTTGTCAATGGCTACTTCCCATCCTCTCAGTGAAAACATTCCTATGCTCTGTCACAGCACGGCTAATCATCTGTCGGTTCTCAATCAGGTTGGAGTAGAATCCATTGATTCTTTTGCGTCTGTCACTAACGCCCAGCCCTCAGGAGTTTGAAGCACGTCACAGTCATTCAATCCCGGAATCCTACTCGGAATACCACAGACAAGGTTTAGACTTTCCGGATTCTCATGAATGCCGCCATCAATCCGGCTTATACCACGAAGATTCTGATTAAGGAATCTAAGAGATACTCATTCAGTCTGATGTAGAACGGAGGTGGTTGTCAGGCAAACGTTCATGGATTGAGGAAGGTGATGAGTGTCACGGATCATCACCTTCTTCATAATTAAGCGCGAATAAACATCTTAGATAAGAACAAGCGTGTTTGAATGAAAAACAACGGAATTTGTATTAAATCATCGAGACGCTGCAGAGCTCCTCACCCCCAACAATGGAGTTTAGAGACTCATGCCGTCAAAAGTATGTAATTCAGATTTGAAAAGTGTCATCAGGTACAAGATAAGTCTATAAAAGTTGTTTAAATAGTAAACTAGTAACCTAGGTTTACAGAAAATGAGTAAACAAAGATAATTGGTGCAGAAATCCACTTCTGGGGCCCACTTGGTGTGTGCTGGGGCTGAGACTAAAGCTATCCACGAGTGGAGGCCTTTCTTGGCGTTAAACTCCAGGTTATGACGTGTTTTGGGCGTTCAACTCCGGATCATGACGTTTTTCTGGCGTTTAACTCCAGACAGCAGCATGAACTTGGCGTTCAACGCCAAGTTACGTCGTCTATCTTCACGCAAAGTATGGACTATTATATATTGCTGGAAAGCCCTGGATGTCTACTTTCCAACGCCGTTGAGAGCGCGCCAATTGGACTCCTGTAACTCCAGAAAATCCATTTCGAGTGCAGGGAGGTCAGGATCCAACAGCATCAGCAGTCCTTTTTCAGCCTAAGTCAGATTTTTGCTCAGCTTCCTCAATTTCAGCCAGAAAATACCTGAAATCACAGAAAAATACACACACTCATAGTAAAGTCCAGAAATATGATTTTTGCCTAAAAACTAATAAAATTTAACTAAAAACTAATTAAAACATACTAAAATCTACATGAAATTATCCCCAAAAAGCGTATAAAATATCCGCTCATCAGTGGGGCACCAGAAGCAGCAGCAGAAGTCTGAGGAGGATCGACCTGATGAAACTGAGGAGTAGGAATTACTTTCCTCGGCCCAAGGGAACTCGGCACAGGAGGCTTCACGGGGACCTGTGAAGATCCCTCGCCGGCCACATTGGCCGAGATGTTCAGAGCAGCAGTTGCCTTCTTTGCCCTTTTGAAGGCCTTCATAGAGTCGTTGTTCTTTGACATCTCTACAAACACAAAAACAGCCACGACAAAGAGTTACAAAAGAGGAAGAAAAAGGAAATAAGTATAGAAACAAGTCAGACAAATAGACAAACAAATACACAAAGCAGTCCGAACCAAGGACGGATTAGTCAAAAATCTTTTTGTATCAAGATGAGGTGGTTTCCCCCAGAGATCCTCAAGAACAACTACAAAAGCGCGTTCGACATCATCAAGCATCTCCCAAGTATAGCGAGACACTCTTACATCCTTCTGCCACTCTAGAGGGAAGGAGGGCTCGTCATTTTCATCAAGATAAAAGGGGCGGGCCCCCTCAACAGCTCAATCTTTAAAGAAGTAGTTCTTGAAGTCCTTAAAGGACTCATCATACATCGCAAACACTTTATGGCCCTGGGCGGACCGGAAAGAAACCCAAGAAGCTTTCTTTTTTGAAGAACCGCCATGCTTGGCAGAAACAAACAAGTAAAGAAACAGAGTCTGAGAAGGTGTTACATCTAGTTCACGGCAGAGAAGTTGAAAAATTTTAATAAAACCCCAAGAATTGGGGTGAAGCTGGGATGGAGCAACATTACACGACCACAATAGGTCGGTTTCAAAAGCAGTAAAAGGAAAAGTAACATTCAACTGGCTGAAAAAGTATTCATAGGCATAGAAGAAGGGACGCTCCCTCTCAATGGAAGTCGGAAAGCAAACCCTCTCATCAGAATCAGGAGCAACAAGCTCGTAATCCCCCTCGCGAGCATTGTTACCACAAATCCTATGACGCTTCCTCAGCTCTGTGCAAAATTCAGCATCCACAACGGAAACACATAACAAAACAAGGGAGTCCAGCCAATCGGACATCCCCTCGGGAACTCTGGAAGACATCTCTACAATGTTATTGCGAGAAGACATGAGGCCAACTAAATCCTACAAGTAAGAAAAAAAGATAGGGGTTACTACAAACATCTCGGATAGGGAGAAAACAACTCGGTCAATACTTCTCAGATGATGAAACCACAAAAAGGAAAAACCCCAAGATGCAAACCAAAGTCCTGGGGCATCCTTTAGAGGCAGCAATAAAGCAAGGTTTCCAGAAATACTCTACAGATCACATCCCAGCATTTCTCAAAAAGGATTCAAAACAACAAGCGCTTTCCATCAAAGAAAAACACAGCAAATCATTACAAAACCTACCAAACAAAAACATTCCCAAAGCAACAAAGCACGGGACCATTAAAGATGCAACCTTTTTTCAAAGATCAAACAGGAAGCAATCTCCAAAAGTAAGAAACAGATACAGATTTTCTACCAGTATCAAAAGCAATCAGAAAGCAACAGTAAAACCCCAGAAAGCCTCAACAAAAATTCTAAGAAAAACCACAAGAAGGAAGATAAGAAAAGCATATCACAGCATCAAGTAAAAGATCGCAAAAAGATTCAAACTTTCAAACATGCAAAACCAGAACATTCACCAAAATTAAAGACGAAGCTACGGAAAAAGCAAGAAAAGCTAGTACCAACCTGGAAAAGAGCAGCAATCTTCAAAGAGGGAAGACGAAATCTGGAAATGCCTTCTCACAAAGAATGCGAACAAGAGTAATGTCGCAGGAAGAAATGCAAGATCCCAAGCACCAGAAAACACCAAATGACACCGCAACGAAAGGAAAGCAGAAGTGTAAAAACAGAAAGTGGAGAGAACTGAGAAAAGAAGTTATGAAAGAGCAAAAGGAGAGAAACCATTTTCAGGTTTTTTCAAAATCCAAAGTAAAGAGCCTAGGAGAGACGGGGCAATTAATGCTCAAAATTAAAAGCATTAAACCCTCGCACGTTCCCAAAAAAGCGCCGGAGTAAAAGCGCGCGTCTTCTAGAGGAAACGTTCTACATTCAAAGCTGATACAAAGGAATCGACAAAATGCTTGAGTTCGGCTTCACCAAAGAAGGATCGAAGTCAAGGACTCGGCCTCAAAAAAGAAGACCGAGCTCAAGCAGGGGCACTGTTCATACCCTGGGTCGAGCTGTCCGACCCGAGATGTTCTACAGACAAAGCGACCGACCTCTTCAGGTCAGGACAACCCGACCTCTTCTCAAAGAGCTCGGCCAAGTCACAGGAAAGCCCAAACAAAGGGCCCAAATAGAGGAACACGTCCCAAATCCAAGGGCAGCCCAAGCCTGTAACACCCTCACTATCAGTAGTCACGCTTCCGGCTGCGCCACTCTGATAGCAAGAAGTATTACGATGTGCTTAAAATGAAATCAACCCATGGAAGAAAGGACCTTTAAATTAAGGGAATTCAAACAAGAACTCATTGGGTATGGATTATCAAATGAGTTTTCAATTGGTCTAAAGGAATACAAAACACGCCAGGAAGACAACTCAATCAATAGAAAATTCTCAAGAAAGAACCTTTGACTAGAGAAAGACAAATAAAAGGACAAATGGTGCATTAGATGGAAACGAATTAAAATTGACTCGGATGAGAATGAGATTCACAAGAAATGGAAAACTAAGACTAATGGTGACGTTAAAAAAAATTAAAAGAGTAGTTAAAAACAGAATTAAATATGACATCCACAGAAATAAAAAGTTTAAGAAAGAAATTGGTCCATTCATAAGAATAAAGACATGAGTCCAACATTTTTTTTTGGTAAGAACAACAATTGCATAAATGATATAGTTTGCTAAACCAAATTCGAATAAAAAGTAAATTAGGTGAAGCTTATCAAACAAAAACCAATTGGAAAGAGACAAAAACCTTTCTTTGAAGAATATCTAAATATATAATCAAATAAAGATATTCGTAAAAACTGTAATAAAATTGTTAGAAAATTAAGTTGTATTTAAAGTGAATATATTTCCATAAATTAGTGAAAGAACAAGCGAAGTATTGGAAACAATTAGTTTTAAACCGAATAAGGAACTCTCAAAGTTTATATAAAAAAAAAAGTGCATATGAAATCAAAAACGATTTGTTAAGATTTGAAGAATGGCTGTAATTATCGTCAAATAAGAAGAAAACTAAATCACAATATATTTACAAAGGATTCGGAAAAAGAACTTAAAAAGGTATACTGTATCAAAACAGGTTCAAATGTATATCAAAGAATACATGACTCAAGAAGAAGTGCCTAAATAAAGAAGGTAAATACATCAAGGGTTTTAAGCAGACATATACAGTTAAGATCAAACAAAAGCGTACGTGAACAAGAGAGTAGGATTGAAAGATAATCTGTTCACTTTCCAAGAAAAGTATCACAGCCAAGAACCTTAGAGCATACCAAGCAGGAATAAGATACGTGATTTTTGCAGAGTTCAAGACACCTAACTGAGTAACCTCAAGAATTAACTCCTAACGTTTCCAAAACCCGCGATTTGCATTACCTATGACTCGCATATTGTCTATGATAACCCATTAGTGCTTACATAAACATAATTCACTAGTGTTAAGCTGGCCAAACTTAATACCAGGGATTATGCAATGCAAGACTAATGGCATTAATCAGTAGATCGTCATGTGCATAAGCTCTAATTCTCGTTATTCAAACAAGACTTACTACATGACAGACTCTCAGAGTATGCAATTGAAGCATAACCGGTCCATTCCTCAGGCTCTACAGGAAAGACTGCTCTGATACCATAATAATAAACCAATACTTGTTTAAAAAGGTTTAAAACAAAACTCCAATAATATACTTGAAATCACATCCTTATAAGGATGTTCAATAATATTAGAATGCGCTAAGAAGGAAACCAACTCATTTCAAGAAAGAAACTTAAATTAAAGGATTTCAATTAGGATTTATAAAGCATGTCACTCATAGAAACGAAAAGCTTAAAAAGGAACTTAACAACTTTAGACTGTCCAATGGTTAACTACCAGGACTTGTCGGGTTGGCTGTATAACCGACAGATGAGACTCATCAGCCATAGGACAGGCATGCATCATATGCATTTGTATGTTTTGCTTGAGTTTGAACTTGTTTTGGTTTGCTTAATTGCTAAACTGTTCGTAACTGCTACTTGGACTATTTGCTGTAACTGCTGCCTACTTGTGCTTTCCTTGTCTGCCTTGCCTGTGTTTGTCCTGGCGTGCTACATTTGAGATTGAACTTTGGTGCTATATTAATGATTGTGTTGTTTGATTGCGTGGTTGGTTTCTGATTGAAAAATTCTTATAAGAAAGGAAATGTTTCGGATTTCTGAAAGATTAAACATTGTTTCTTTGAAAAGGTTTTGAACAATTACCTACTAGTTTTTAAAAGATTCATAAGGCAATGATAATCACTGAGCTTGAAAACAGTTTTCTTATTAAATATCTTCTTATGACAACTTTGAAACAGCATGGTGAGACCATGTGGTTAGGTTCTCACCCCCTACAGCTTTACCTTTTCAGGAACCAGATGAAGAGGCATTAAGGAGTGTTATACTGCATTTGGTTTATATATTGTTGTATTAATTAGATTATTTTCTCCCCTCGTCTTTGTTAGTACAAGTTTGTAAGAGGGATAGGAATTGTATGTTTTAAATATGTAATATATTGAGTTATTATGTAAGGAGTCTTGTATATGAATCTATGCCTGCTTGTATTTTTCTTAAGATAAAATATTTATTTCTAGTTTTCAAAGAAATCAGCGATACAGTGTCGAGTCACAGGCTCCTATTTTAGTATTTAGTATGTAAAGTAGTCGTAATACTTCTTGCTATCAGAGTGGCGCAGCCGGAAGCGTGATTACTGATAGTGAGGGTGTTACAAAGCCCATAGAGATAAAGGCGGTTCCCTTAAAGATGACCTCACTTAAAGATAAGATAAAGATAAGATAAGATAACTAACTTGTTCTATCCACAGGAGGCTACATCTCACCATTATAAATACACTGGAGCACCCAGGTATAACTCATACTCTGATTCTACTCAATACCTGCTTAATACCCTTGCTAACTTAAACATCAGAGTCCATTGCAGGTAACCCCCACCCTCCGGGGACGAAGGATCAGCACCATCACCAAGTCCAACAAGTCGGACACACCAGCTCCGGCCACTATACACCTGCCGGACACGTCGAATCCGACCAACACAGAAGATCTCGACCGAGATCGACCTACAGTCTCAGGTAACCCTCGGAACAGGTTTCAAAATGTTTCAAATGGATGTCAAATGTGCTTTCCTTAATGGCTTTATTGATAGAGAAGTGTATGTGGCACAAACCCCTGGTTTTGAAGATAAAAAATTTTCAAACCATGTTTTCAAACTCTCAAAGGCTCTTTATGGCCTTAGACAAGCTCCAAGAGCTTGGTATGAAAGGCTTAGTGCCTTCTTGCTGGAAAATCAATTTCAAAGGGGTACCACCGACACTACTTTATTTATTAAAGCATCTAATGATGACATTATCCTAGTTCAGGTTCATGAACACAGACATACTATTAGTCGAGTATTGATTATAATCTACTACTACTCTACTATTATATATTAATAGATAGTAACTTATATAACCATATTTAACGTAGAAAAACTCTAAAATTGGATAAAAATCACAAATAAAAACTGGAAGAAATTTTAAATCATATGTAAAGGTAGAAAGAAATTTCATGGTGTTTAAAATAATTATTCAATATCATTTTTACAGTTTCATATACAAAAGTTATATATAGACGTAGCAGTGGGACAGATAGGATCGAGTTTTTGTCTTATCTCATTCCGTTTTGCCTTTTCTCAATTTAAATACTATTTTTTACCTCTATTCGTAAGTTCTAAACTATTATATCCTAACCCATTTTTCTGATATCTATTCCACCTTTATCTGTCTTTATAATAATTAAAATAATACTTTAAAATTTATATATTCATACATAAATTAAAATAAAAATATAAAATTTATTAATTTTTATATAATTTATATTATAATTATATAATATATACTCCGAGATAATTTTATTTCAAACTCGATTCCGTACTGCCCGAAGAAAATTTGCACCGTACTCCGAATTGGGTTATCACCCGCAACGACTAAATAAGAAAGAATGAGTACTTATAAATTTAAATATTACTGTCAAACCTAGTTACATATAATATTTTTTAGTGAAATTTCATGCTTACAGTCTCAAACTTACTTTTCATTTTTAAGTTTTAATGCACTAATAATACAAATAAAGTAAGTGATCCATAAGTTCATTTTCTTATCCTCCATTTTTTCCATTTTATGGTCTCATCCTCCTTCCACACATACAAGATCCCTTCTCCTTATCTATCTTATCAATAAACATCCATTGATAGTCATCTTACTCGTATTGTTAATCAATGCTTGTTAAAGCTACAATTATCTCTTCATAATAAGCTGCATCACTTTACAACATAGTTGAGGATGTTATTAAACTTATCTACCATATATATTGGAGATAAGTTTGAGAATTAAATTTTAGCTTTTGTTAAATAGTTTTTCCTTCAATTTAATTTGTTTGCAAATCTGATGATGAATTGATTATTATTATACTATGGGGTTTGGAAGATTCGTGAATTTTGTTTTAAATGTGAGTAAAGTATCATATTGTAATTTGTAATTTTTTCTTTTTAAAAATGAAAGATAAGAGGTTTAAAACTTTAAATTTTAATTTATTTTTATTTTTTTTTGTCAAAATTTTAAATTGATATAATAGATTTATAGGTCTAAAATCAGGCTAAGTTTTTGAATAAATTAGCCTTAGGCTAAAAATATATAGCATGTTATAGGTCATAGGTCAAACTTTTTAAGACAAGAGCATGGTCTAACCTATTTTTATCATTTTACATACATATTATTCTCAGAATTTTTTCTATGATAATCTATACCGATAATCATAATTCAAACAAATTAGAGTACGTATATACTTAAGTAGGTCTATAAAAAAGTTTGAATAAGACATTTTCGTTTTTAAAAAGTTTTATAAAAATAAGACGTATAAAATTTTTTTATTATACTTTTAAGGATATATTTATTCAAATAAAAATAACAATTTTGACTAAATTATGAACTTATATATTTTATTTTTGTAAAGTTTAGAAATTTCAATGTAATAAAATTTTTTGAGACAAAAATATACAATGTAAAATTTTTTAGAGATCTATTTGGATATATACTCAAACAATCTCACTAGGTAACTAATAAAGGATGTAGCCAACTAGCAATTTTTTTGAAACATTTTTTGGAGGGAACATCAATTCAAATTATAATGAGAAACATTCAAATTCTGAAAAAAAACATCCAAAATATAAAAAATATTTAAAATCAAATAATAACAAATATCCAAAATTATTATAAAATTATTTAAAATTTTCATTTTAAAATTCTAAAAATCATTTTAAAAATTCTAAAATTTATTTAAAAAATTTTAAAATATCCAAGGTGAATTCAAATTATGATGAGAAATATCCAAAATCAATTTTTTTTAAAGAAGTAAAATAAATATTTTATTTACCAAAATATGTATTTACTAGCATTTTTACCAAAATGCATCTTATCTTTTATCTCGTTTATACTGTAAATAGAATAAGGTACGAAATAGAATACGTGTATATTTCATTTACAGTATAAACAAGATACGTGTACTCTTATTTCGTTTACACTGTAAACGAGATATGTGAATATTTATGACGTTTACAATGTAAACGAGATATGCTACGACAAATTTTCAGCAGCTATAAAAGGATGTGCAACCCTTTGTATTTTCTACAGACATTTCACTTCTTGTTCTAAATCATTTTTCTTTTGAAAAATAAACCAAAATGTCTAGTAGTACTGGTTCTCTGGTTGTAAGTGTGTATCCCAATTGCCATATGAGAAATAATGATATTGGGGTGATATTTGAGTATGAGAATCTCATTCTGTTGCGTATCCAGTGAATAAGTTCTTTGTCGGAGTTGAAGAGTCTGATATTGAGTAGCGTCAGTAGTAGCGGGAGAAATGAGATTAGAAGGGTGGGGTATAGGTTGCTAGCACTAATGAAAAATAGAGCTTTTCGGTTTCGTCTGTTTTGGCTCTATGGAGACGAGCATGTATGCTTGATATTTGACATCCATGGGAGAATCATGGTGGAGCAAGTGATGAAACTTTCTGCGGAGGTCGGTGATGTCAGTGGCAGTGGATCTGGCTAGTCAAACTTTGTGCAGGATGGCCCACCTTTTTCACACCGAAACCGCTACACGTTGCTAGTCTAGTGGAAGACATGGACGTTGACGATGAGGACTCCGACGAGGAGTATGTTGCGGATAGTAACGAGAGCGGTTCTTCTGAAGATGATGAGGAGGAGGAGTTTGTACTAGAGATCCTATAACACCCTCACTATCAGAATGTCATGCTTCCGGCTACGCTACTCTAATAGCAAGAAGTATTACGACAACTTTATATACTTAATATTAAAATAGGAGCCTTTGACTCGACACCGCATTGCTGATTTCTTTGAAAACTGAAATTAAATACTTTATACTAAAAAACAAACAGGTATAGATTCATATACAAGAATTCTTACATAATAGCTTATGATGTAATATACATATAAAACATACAACTCCTATCCCTCTTACAAAATTGTAATAACAAAGACGAGGGAAGAAACATTATCTAATTAATACAATATCATACGAACCAAAACGCAGTATAACTCTTCATAATGCTCCTTCATCCGATTCCTGAAAAAGTAAAGCTGTAGGGAGGTGAGAACCTAACCACACAGTCTCACCACGGAGTTTCAGAATTATCATAAGAAGATATTTAATAAGGAAACTATTTTCAAGCTCAGTGATTATCATTGCCTTATGAAAATTTTAAAAGCAAATAACTAATCATTCAAAACCTTTTCAAAGAAACAATGTTTAATCTTTCAGAAATCTAAAACTTTTCTTTTCTTATAAGAAAATCTTAATCAGAAACCAACCATGCCATCAATCAACACAGTCACCAATTCAGCACTAAAGCTCATTCTTGAAAGTAGCACACCAGGACAAATACAGGCAAAAAGACAAGGAAAGCACAGGTTTAGGTAGTAGTTACAGCAAATAGTTCAGGTAGCAGTTAAGAACAGTTTAACAATTAGGCAAACCAAAACAAGTTCAAACCCAAGCAAAGCATACAAATACATATGATGCATGCCTATCCTATGGCTAATGAGCTCATCTGTCGGTTATACAGCCAACCTGACAAGTTCGGTTTTCTAAACCATTGGACTGTCCCCCGACACACATCCCCATGAGTCTATACATAGCTTTTTCTCATACATATATATCAAATCGCTCAATGGGGGTACCATTCCCGGGAATTTATAAGTGCCTGGTCACCCTTACGTCGTAGGGACAACAGAGTATCGAGTCTCAACCTGGAGCAAGTGGTGGCAAGCCACTGCGTCTACCTAGGAAAACTCGTGTCTCAGATAATTCAAATTCATAAGCCATATGAATAATTCGTTCAACATTCATCAATATCTAAGTCATTCTCAATGTCATTGTCATTTGTCAATCCATATCTCATTTCCAAATTCATTCAAAAATCATATTTCAAAGTCAATTCTCATCATCCTTCTTTCCATTCCGTTCATCAACAATCCCAATTTACAATATAATTCTTTCTTTTCTAAATAAATCAATCTTAAAACATATAATGTTTAAAACCAACTCTTTTCAAATAATTACCTCAAACGAAACTTTCAATTTTATAAAATTTTGGCAGCATCTCTTCTAAAACTCGGACTCTGCCACCCGTTTCGGGTCCCATCCAAACATTCCTCAAACCCTTTCTCAATCATTTCCAAATCTCAATAATTTTTTCCAAAATTCAACCAATTCTATTTTCAAATTATTTTCAAATCCAATCATTTCCAATAATAAATCTTTTTTCAAAATTAAACCAGCCCAAACATTGAATCATTTATAAAATCAAACTAATTCAAAATTAAATCGCTTCCAAAATTAATTCATTTTCATATCTCAAATCATTCCCAAAGATGATTTATTTACATTATCAAAATAACTTCAAAACCAAGAAAATCACTTTTCATAATAATCAACTGAATAACTTTTCAAACTAATTTCTTTTCAACAATCACACACCACTCAAGCAATCAAGCAATCAGTCATTCAGTCAAACAAACAACCACATTTATAAAACAATCATAATCACAAACATATGTTTCTAATGTTAATATCTATTTATAACAACTCTATAAGATAAAATAAATTTTAAGAAAACCCCTACCTCGATAAGTCGAAACACATAGCCCAAACGCCTCACATAGTTCCTTTCGCCTCAACCCGAATTGATGGCAACCAAAACCTCGGCTCCGCATGCTCTCTCAAAAGCAGAAATAGCTTCAAACGCCACAAACAAACTCAGGTTCTAACTCCTAAAACCATTAACATTGCAAATATTTTATTACACAAAACAAAACACTAACGCAGGGACTTTTGACACAGAAATACATACTGAACTAGTGAAACAAAGCAACCGCGAACTCCGAGCACGACATGCAAGCATCGATATACAACCCTATGATAGATAATATGGTGCACAAAATTGTGTATGCCAATATTAATGGACTATTTCTCACAGCTTCGCACAACTAACCAGCAAGTGCACTAGGTCGTCCAAGTAATACCTTACGTGAGTAAAGGTCGAATCCCACGGAGATTGTTGGCTTGAAGCAAGCTATGGTTATCTTATTAATCTTAGTCAGGATACCAATAGGATTCTTTAGCCTCAATTGTAAAAGATAAATAAAAGGGTGTAAAAGGAGTAACTGTTACGCAGTAGTGGAGAATATGTTGGAGTTTTGGAGATGCTTTATCTTCTGAATTCCTGCAACATAATGCTTTCTCACTTTCATAAATGCAAGGTACCTTCCATGGCAAGCTGTATGTAAGGCATCACCGTTGTCAATGGCTACTTCCCATCCTCTCAGTGAAAATGGTCCAAATGCTCTGTCACAGCACGGCTAATCATCTGTCGGTTCTCGATCATGTCGGAATAAGATCCATTGATCCTTTTGCGTCTGTCACTACGCCCAACACTCGCAAGTTTTAAGCTCGTCATAGTCATCCAATCCTAGAATCCTACTCGGAATACCACAGACAAGGTTTAGACTTTCCGGATTCTCAAGGATGCTGCCAATGGATTCTAGCTTATACCACAAAGATTCTAATTAAGGAATCTAAGAGATACTCATTCAATCTAATGTAGAATAGAGGTGGTTGTCAGGCACACATTCATGGATTGAGAAAGGTGATGAGTGTCATAGATCATCACCTTCTTCATAGTGAAGCGCGAATGAACATCTTAGATAGGAACAAGCGTGTTTGAATGGAAAACAGAAATAACTGCATTAATTCATCGAGACGCTGCAGAGCTCCTCACCCCCAACAATGGAGTTTAGAGACTCATGCCGTCAAAGAGTACAAAATTCAGATCTAAAAATGTCATGAGATACAAAATAAGTCTCTAAAAGTTGTTTAAATACTAAACTAGTAACATAGGTTTACAGAAAATGAGTAAACTAAGATGGATAGTGCAGAAATCCACTTCTGGGGCCCACTTGGTGTGTGCTAGGGCTGAGACTTAAGCTTCTCAGTGCCTGGGCTGTTTCTGGAGTTGAACGCCAGGTTGTAACCTGTTTCTGGCGTTGAACTCCAACTTGCAATCTGTTTCTGGCGCTGAACGCCAAACTACAACATGGAACTGGCGTTGAACGCCAGTTTACATCGTCTATCTTCGCGCAAAGTATGAACTATTATATATTGCTGGAAAGCCCTGGATGTCTACTTTCCAACCCAATTGAGAGCGCGCCAATTGGACTTCTGTAGCTCCAAAAAATCTATCCCGAGTGCAGGGAGGTCAGAATCCAACAAAATCAGCAGTCCTTTCTCAGCCTAAATCAGATTTTTGCTCAGCTCCCTCAATTTCAGCCAGAAAATATCTAAAATTACAGAAAAACACATAAACTCATAGTAAAGTCCAGAAATATGAATTTTGCCTAAAAACTAATAAAATTACACTAAAAACTAACTAAAACATACTAAAATCTACATGAAATTACCCCCAAAAAGCGTATAAATTATCCACTCATCACAACACCAAACTTAAACTGTTGCTTGTCCTCAAGCAACTAGATAAATAAAATAGGATAAAAAGAAATTAAAAAGCAAAAATATCTCAGAGTTTCAAGTGAAGCTCAGATTCTAATCAGATGAGTGGGACTAGTAGCTTTTGCCTCTGAATAGTTTTGGCATCTCACTTTATCCCTTGAAATCCAGAATGATTGGCATCCATAGGAACTTAGAATTCAGATAGTATTATTGATTCTCCTAGTTTAGTATGTTGATTTTTGAATACAGTTACTTTATGAGTCTTGGCTGTGGCCCTAAGCACTTTGTTTTCTAGTATTACCACCGGATACATAAATGCCACAGACACATAACTAGGTGAACCTTTTCAGATTGTGACTTAGCTTTGCTAAAGTCCCCAATTAGAGGTGTCCAGAGTTCTTAAGCACACTCCTTTGCCTTGGATCACGACTTTAACCACTCAGTCTCAAGCTTTTCACTTGGACCTGCATGCTACAAACACATGGTTAGGGACAGCTTGATTTAACCGCTTAGGCCTGGATTTATTTCCTTGGGCCCTCCTATCCATTGATGCTCAAAGCCTTGGATCCTTTTCACCCTTGCCTTTTGGTTTTAAGGGTTATTGGCTTTTTCTTTTTCTTTATCCAATGATTCCCCTTTTTTTCACTACTTTTCTTGCTTCAAGAATCAATTTCATGATTTTTCAGATCAGCAATAATATTTCTCTTATTCATCATTCTTTCAGAAGCCAACAATTTTAAAATTCATGAAATTCAGTATCAAAAATATACACTGTTCAAGCATTCATTCAGAAGACAAAAAGTATTGCCACCACATATAAATAATTAGAATTTTTCTTATTAAGAACTCGAAATTAAATTGCCTCTTTATTCTAAGAATCTACTATTTTATTCATGTTTGATGATGATGAGAAAAATAAATTATAGCTTAATTGGAAATAAAATCAAAATAGATATACTAATTACTACTACTCCTATATAACTTCTAAGGTAAATCTATAAGACAACTATCATAGAGTAAAGCTAAGATTAGGACTCAACAACCTTTATTTTGGGAAGTGGATGTTCCTTTAGTCTGTGGGGTGCTTGGTTCTTCGAGAGATAATTTCTGACGCTTCAGTTCCTTCAAGTCACGCCTTTGCTCTTCTTGTTCCCCAAGCAGTTTGCAAAGCATGCTATTTTGATTATTCTGTTCTTCCTTTATTTGGTCCATAGCTTCTTGCAACTTGGTAACCGATGCTTCAAGATGCTCCCAATATTCAAATTGAGGGATTTCCGGGAGAAATTCTTGTGCTCTTCTCTTGATGGGGTCATCCTGCACTTGTTGTTTTTCCATTGATATTTTGGTGATTGGTCGCTCAACTGAGATATACTCAGTTATTCCCATCTTCACTCCAGCATCTTTACATAGCATAGATATTAAACTTGGATAAGTCAATTTAGCATCTTTGGAGTTCTTGTTTGCAATTATGTAAAATTCACACGAAATCAGCTGATGAACTTCCACTTCTCTTCCCAACATAATGCAGTGGATCATCATTACTCTTTTAACAGTGACCTCAGAGCGGTTGCTAGTGGGTAGTATAGAATGCCCAATGAAGTCCAGCCAGCCTCTGGCGACTGGTTTGAGATCTTCTCTCTTGAGTTGATTTGGGACGCCCTTGGTGTTGGTGGTCTACCTGGCTCCAGGGAGGCATATGTCCTCTAGAATCTTGTCCAGGCCTTTATTTGTTCTCATCATTCTCCTATTAAAGGAGTCTGGGTCATCTTTCAGCTGAGGTAGCTTAAAGATCTCCCTGATTTTATCAGGGTGGATGTGAACAATCTTTCCTCTGACCAAGGTCCGATAGTCATAGAGAGCAGTTCTAGATATTCTCTGCCTGTCTGTTTGCCACAGATTAGCGTAGAATTCCTGAACCATGTTTCTTCCCACCTTTGTTTCATGATTAGCTAGGATTTCCCAGCTCCTGTTTCGAATTTGCTCTTGGATCTCCGGATATTCATCTTCTTTCAGATCGAATTTGACTTTCGGGATCACTGACCTTAGACCCATTATTTTGTAGTAATAGTCTGAATGTTCCTTGGTTAAGAATTTCCCTTGATTCTAAAGTGGTTTTGGAATACTCTCTTTCTTGCCTCTTGGAGTGGGTTGTCTTCCTTTAGGAGCCATGATCTTAGTGGGTATGGTTTAGTGATCTCGAAAATTTTGAAGAAAGATAGGATAGAAGATATGGTTTGTAAAAGATAAATATGATAGGAAAAAGATATAATTGAAAATTGAAAAGATATAGAAGATATTTGAAAAAGATATTTCTGAATTTTTAAAAAAAGATTTGGGATAATTTGAAAAGATAATTGATTTTTTGAAAAAGATTTGAAAATAAGTTGGATGGGATTTGAAAAAGGATTTGTGTTTATGAATTAAGATACATTTGATATTTTTGAAAAAAGGATTTTAGAAATTAGGATTAAAATTTTTGGAATTGAAGGATGAGAGTTTGTAACATGTTTATGCAAGGAATCATGAATTGAAATATGAAAATTAAAAAAATGTGAATTAAAAACGAAATTACCTCCTCCCCACAATCCTGGCGTTAAACGCCCAAACGCTGCATGTTTTGGGCGTTTAATGCCCATTTGCAGCTTCTCCTGGGCGTTCAACGCCCAGCTGTTGCTTCTAGCTGGCGTTGAACGCCAGGAACTTCTTTGTCACTGGGCATTTTTCTGAACGCCCAGGACGCTATAAATCTGGCGTTGAACGCCCAGAAGGTGCTTCTTTCTGGCGTTCAACGCCCAGAAGATGCTTCATTTTGGCGTTTAACGCCCAGATGGCTATCCTTACTGGCGTTTAACGCTCAGTAAGTGCTTATTTTGGGCGTTCAGCGCCCAAAACAGCTCTTACTGGCTTTTTTTCACACTAGTGAGCTTCCTTTTGCTGTTTTGTCCTACGAATCCTTTTGTAACTTTGTGAACTCAAGCAATTTCTATTTTACCTTGAAGATAATTGACATAAACCTATAAAAATCAATTAATTAACAAATAAACTTTGTAAATGGCTGGGTTGCCTCCCAGCAAGCGCTTCTTTATTGTCTTTAGCTGGACTATTACTGAGCTTTAATCAAGTTTCAGTTTTGAGCATTCTTGCTCAAAATTGCTTTCAAGATAATGTTTGACTCTCTGTCCATTAATAATGAATTTTTTGTTAGAATCATTATCCTGAAGCTCCACGTATCCATACGGTGACACACTTGTAATCACATATGGACCTCTCCATCGGGATTTCAATTTCTCGGGGAGTAATCTGAGCCTAGAATTAAATAGCAGAACTTTCTGCCCTGGTTCAAAGACTCTGAATGACAGTTTCTTATCATGCCATCTTTTTGCTTTCTCTTTGTAAATTTTCGCATTTTCGAAAGCATTGAGTCTGAATTCCTCTAGCTCATTTAACTGGAGCAATTGTTTTTCTCCAGCTAACTTGGCATCAAGGTTTAGGAATTTGGTTGCCCAATAGGCCTTATGTTCCAGTTCCACTGGCAAGTGACAGGCTTTTCCATACACCAGCTGGTATGGAGAAGTTCCTATAGGTGTCTTGAATGCTGTTCTGTATGCCCACAGAACATCATCCAAGCTTCTTGCCCAATCCCTTCTATGATTAATCACAGTCCGTTCCAGGATTCTTTTAAGTTCTCTATTAGAGACTTCAGCTTGCCCATTTGTCTGTGGATGATATGGAGTAGCTACCCTGTGGCTAACTCCATATCGAACCAAAGCAGAGTAAAGTTGTTTATTGCATAAATGAGTGCCCCCATCACTGATTAGTATCATTAGTGGGTGTTGCAATAGCTTCCACCCATTTGGATACATAATCCACTGCCACCAGAATATAAGTGTTGGAGTATAATGGTGGGAAAGGTCCCATGAAGTCAATACCCCATACATCAAACAACTCAATCTCCAAGATCCCTTGTTGAGGCATGGCATAACTGTGAGGCAGATTGCCAGATCTTTGGCAACTGTCACAATTAAGTACAAACACTCGGGAGTCTTTATAGAGAGTAGGCCAGTAGAAGCCACATTGGAGGACTCTTGTAGCTGTTCGCTCACTTCCAAAATGTCTTCCATACTATGATCCATGGCAGTGCCAGAGGATCTTCTGTGCTTCTTCTTTAGGCACACATCTACGGATTACTCCGTCTGCACATCTCTTGAAGAGATATGGTTCATCCCAAAGATAGTACTTTGCATCCGTGATCAATTTCTTTGTTTGCTACCTACTGTACTCTTTGGGTATGAATCTCACTGCCTTGTAGTTTGCAATATCTGCAAACCATGGCACTTCCTGGATGCAAAGAGGTGCTCATCTGAAAAGTTTTCAGAGATTTCAGTAAGAGGGAGGGACGCCCCTTCTACTGGTTCTATTCGGGACAGATGATCTGCTACTTGGTTCTCTGTCCCTTTTCTGTCTCTTATTTCTATATCAAACTCCTGCAAAAGCAACACTCATCTGATGAGTCTGGGTTTTGAATCCTGATTTGTGAGTAGATATTTAAGAGCAGTATGGTCAGTGTACACAATAACTTTTGATCCTACTAAATAAGATCTGAACTTGTCAATGGCGTAAACCACTGCAAGTAACTCTTTTTCTGTGGTTGTGTAGTTCTTCTGTGCGTCATTTAAAACATGACTGGCATAGTAAATGACGTGCAGAAGCTTGTCATGCCTTTGTCCCAACACTGCACCAATGGTATGCTCACTGCCATCACACATCAATTCAAATGGCAATGTCCAGTCTGGTACAGAGATGACTGGTGCTGTGACCAGCTTAGCTTTCAAAGTCTCAAACGCCTGCAGACACTCCTTATCAAAGATAAATGGCGTGTCAGCAGCTAGCAGATTACTCAAAGGTTTGGCGATTTTTGAAAAATCTTTGATAAACCTCCTATAGAATCCTGCATGCCCTAGAAAGCTTCTGATTGCCTTAACATTGGCAGGTGGTGGTAATTTTTCAATTACCTCCACCTTAGCTTGATCCACCTCTATTTCCTTGTTCAAAATTTTGTGCCCAAGGAAAATTCCTTCAGTCACCATAAAGTTACATTTCTCCCAGTTTAAAACCAGATTAGTCTCTTGGCATCTCTTTAGAACAAGTGCTAGATGGTTACTCAAGACAGGAGCTGAATGAGTCTCCAAACACTGAAAAGTCATCCATTTAGACTTCCAGAAATTTTTCCACCATATCAGAGAAAATAGAGAGCATGCATCTTTGAAAGGTTGCAGGTGCATTGCACAGACCAAATGGCATCCTTCTGTATGCAAATACTCCAGATGGGCATGTGAATACTATTTTCTCTTGATCTTGGGGATCTATTGCAATTTGATTATAACCTGAATATCCATCCAGGAAGCAGTAGTATTCATGACCTGCTAGTCTTTCTAGCATCTGGTCTATGAATGGTAAAGAAAAATGATCATTTTTGGTAGCTGTATTGAGCCTTCTGTAATCAATACACATACGCCACCCTGTAACTGTTCTTGTAGGAACCAGTTCATTTTTTTCATTATGAACTACTGTCATGCCACCTTTCTTAGGGACGACTTGAACAGGGCTTACCCAGGGGCTATCAGAAATGGGATAAATAATCCCAGCCTCTAGTAATTTAGTGACCTCCTTCTGCACCACCTCCTTCATGGCTGGATTCAGCCGCCTCTGTAGTTGAACCACTGGCTTAGCGTCACCCTCCAATAGGATCTTGTGCATACATCTGGCTGGACTAATGCCCTTAAGATCACTGATGGACCATCCAAGAGCTGTCTTGTGTGTCCTTAGCACTTGAATTAGTGCTTTCTCTTCTTGTGGCTCTAAGGTAGAGCTTATGATTACAGGAAAGGTATCACCTTCTCCCAGAAATGCATATTTTAGGGATAGTGGTAATGGTTTGAGCTCGGGTTTGGGAGGTTTCTCTTCTCTCTGAGGGATTTTCAGATGTTTTATTATTTTTTCTAGTTCCTCCAGATTAGGATGAACATCTTTAAAGATATCTTCTAGCTCTGATTCGAGACTCTCAGTCATATTGACCTCTTTTACCAGAGAATTAATAATATCAATGCTCATGCAGTCATTTGGGGTGTCTGGATGCTGCATATCTTTGACAACATTCAACTTAAACTCATCCTCATTGACTCTCAGGGTTACCTCCCCTTTTTGGACGTCAATAAGGGTTCGGCCAGTTGCTAGGAACGGTCTTCCTAGAATGAGAGTTGCACTCTTGTGCTCCTCTATTTCCAACACCACAAAGTAAGTGGGAAAGACAAATGGCCCAACCTTGACAATCATGTCTTCAATCACGCCTGATGGGTGTTTAATTGAACCATCAGCAAGTTGGAGACATATCCGGATTGGTTTGACTTCATCAGTCAACCCAAGCTTTTTGATAGTAGATGCAGGTATTAGGTTGATACTTGCCCTAAGATCACATAGAGCTTGCTTGGTACAAGTACCTTCTAATATGCATGGTATCATAAAGCTTCCGGGATCTTTAAGCTTCTCAGGTAAGCTTTTCAGAATGACTGCACTGCATTCTTCAGTGAGGTAAACTTTTTCAGTTTTCCTCCAATCCTTCTTATGACTTAAGATCTCTTTCATGAACTTAGCATAAGAGGGTATTTGCTCAAGTGCTTCTGCAAACGGAATCTTTATTTCAAGAGTCCTGAGATAGTCTGCAAAGCGAGCAAATTACTTATCCTGTTCCGCTTGACGGATTTTTTGAGGATAATGCATTTTGGCTTTGTATTCATCAACCTTAGTTGCTGCAGGTTTATTGCCTACAGCCGTGGGTTGAGAAGCCTTTTTAGAGCAGTTGCTATCAGCACTTGTATGTGTCTGATCCCCCACTGGTGTTTGAATACCAGGGGTGGAAGCTGGAGTGGCGTTAGACGCCAACTCCTTATCTGTTTCTGGCGTCTAAACACCAGAACTGTGCTTTCTTTGGGCATTCAACGCCAGTTCCTTGCTTGTTTCTGGCGTTGGACGCCAGGACTGAGCATGGGTTGGGTGTTCAACGCCAGCTTTCCACCCATTATCTGGCATTTGAGCGCCAGAATTATTCCTCTCTGGGCTCTGACTGTCCTCAGAGGGATTTTAGGTAGCAGTCTGTTCATTTCTTGGCTTCCTACTGCCTTGAAGTGGGGTATTTAATGTTTTTTCCACTTCTTAATTGAACTGGTTGGCATTCTTCTGTTATTTGTTTTGATAACTGCTATTCTGTTTACTTCAACTGCACTTCCATATTCATATTAGCCATTCTTGTTTCTTGCAATATTTCCTTGAATTCGGCTAGCTGTTTTGTTAGAAAATCTAATTGCTGATTAAATTCAGTAGCTTGTTCAGCAGGACTGAGTTCAGCAGTTACTGTTTTAGCCTCTTCGTTGATGGAAGGTTCACTGCTTAGGTACAGATGCTGATTTCTGGCAACTGTATCAATAAGCTCTTGAGCTTCTTCTATTGTCTTTCTCATGTGTATAGATCCACCAGCTGAGTGGTCTAGAGAAGTCTGAGCTATCTCTATAAGCCCATAATAGAAGATGTCTAACTACACCCACTCTGAAAACATTTCAGAGGGGCATTTTCTCAGCATCTCTCTGTATCTCTCCCAGTCATCATAAAGGGATTTATTATCTCCTTGTTTGAAGCCTTGGATGCTCAGCCTTAGCTGTGTCATCCGTTTTGGAGGAAAATAGTGATTCAGGAATTTTTCTGACAGCTATTTCCATGTCTTTATGCTGTCCTTAGGTTGGTTATTTAACCACCTCTTAGCTTGGTCTTTTACAACAAATGGAAACAGTAACAATCTGTAGACATCCTGATCTACTTCCTTATCATGTACTGTGTCAGTAATTTGTAAAAACTGTGCCAGAAACTCTGTAGGTTCTTCCTGTGGAAGACCGAAATACTGGCAACTTTGCTGCACCATGATAATAAGCTGAGGGTTCAACTCAAAACTACTAACTCCAATGGAGGGTATACATATACTACTCCCATATGAAGCTGTAGTGGGGTTATCATATGACCCCAGAGTCCTTCTGGACTGTTCATTTCCACTTATGTCCATGATGGAGAAAGGGAGATGATTTGGATTTATTTTATTTATTTTATTATATATAAAAAAAATTATTTTTGAAAAAATAAAATAAACGAAATAAAAATAAAAATAAAAATTTGAAAATGTTTTGTGAAAATTTTCAAAAAAATGAGGAGAGAGAAAGTGGTTAGGATATTTTTGAAAAAGATATAATTTAAAAAATTTTGACCAAGTCAACCCAAGTAATTCGAAAATTATGAGAAATTAAAGGAGAAGGTATTTTTTTATTTTTTGAATTTTACTATGAAAGAGAGAAACACACAAAAGACACAAGACTTAAAATTTTTAGATCTAATGCTCCTTGTTTTCGAAAATTTTGGAGGGAAAAACACCAATGAACACCAAACTTAAAAGTTTTAAGATCAAAACACAAGAAAGACTCAAGAACACCTTGAAGAATCACAAGAACAACAAGAACAAAAGAAAGAACACCAAACTTAAAATTTTTAGAAAACCAAAATAAATTTTCGAAAATTAAAGAAAATTAACAAGAAAACACCAAACTTAAAGTTTGGCACAAGATTCAATCAAAGAAAAATTATTTTTGAAAAAGATTTTAAAAAGAAGATACCCAATTACCAAGAACATAAACCAACGCTCTAGCCAATTAAGCTATAAATGTAACGTATTTTAAAGAGGTATTTTTAATAAATAAAAATAAAAAAAATGAAAGCTAATATTTTGAAATTGCATAAGGAAAACACGAAAAATACACAAAATAGGAAAAACCAAAGATCAAACAAGAAAAATTGACAAGAACAATTTGAAGATCAAGGAAAAATAAAGAACATGCAATTCGAAAATTGAGAGACAAAGAAAAGCATGCAATTGACACCAAACTTAGAACATGACACTAAACTCATAAAAAAAATGAAAATTCAATTAAAAAAAATAATATTTTTGAAAATTTTTTAAAAGGAATAATAAAAGATGCAATCCTAGAGACTCTAAACTAAAAAGACAATTTTTTCCTAATCTAAGTAACAAGAATCACCGTCAGTTGTTCAAACTCAAACAATCCCCGGTAACGGCGCTAAAAACTTGGTGCACGAAATTGTGTATGCCAATATTAATGGACTATTTCTCACAGCTTCGCACAACTAACCAGCAAGTGCACTGGGTCATCCAAGTAATACCTTACGTGAGTAGGGGTCGAATCCCACGGAGATTGTTGACTTGAAGCAAGCTATGGTTATCTTATTAATCTTAGTCAAGATACCAATAGGATTCTTTAGCCTTGATTGTAAAAGATAAATAAAAGGGTGTAAAAGGAGTAATTGTTACGCAGTAGTGGAGAATATATTGGAGTTTTGGAGATGCTTTACCTTCTGAATTCCTGCAACATAATGCTTTCTCACTTTCATAAATGCAAGGTTCCTTCCATGGCAAGCTGTATGTAGGGCATCACTATTGTCAATGGCTACTTCCCATCCTCTCAGTGAAAATGGTGCAAATGCTCTGTCACAGCACAGCTAATCATCTGTCGGTTCTCGATCATGTCGGAATAAGATCCATTGATCCTTTTGCATCTGTCACTACGCCCAACACTCGCGAGTTTTAAGTTCGTCATAGTCATCCAATCCCAGAATCCTACTTGGAATACCACAGACAAGGTTTAGACTTTCCGGATTCTCAAGGATGCTGCTAATGGATTCTAGCTTATACCACAAAAATTCTGATTAAGGAATATAAGAGATACTCATTCAATCTAATGTAGAACGGAGGTGGTTGTCAGGCACACGTTCATGGATTGAGGAAGGTGATGAGTGTCACGGATCATCACCTTCTTCATATTGAAGCACGAATGAACATCTTAGATAGGAACAAGCATGTTTGAATGGAAAACAGAAATAATTGCATTAATTCATCGAGACGCTGCAGAGCTCCTCACCCCCAACAATGGAGTTTAGAGACTCATGCCGTCAAAGAGTACAAAATTCAGATATAAAAATGTCATGAGATACAAAATAAGTCTCTAAAAGTTGTTTAAATACTAAACTAGTAACCTAGGTTTACAGAAAATGACTAAACTAAGATGGATAGTGCAGAAATCCACTTCTGGGGCCACTTGATGTGTGTTGGGGCTGAGACTTAAGCTTCTCACGTACCTGGGCTGTTTCTAGAGTTGAACGCCAGGTTGTAACCTATTTCTGGCATTGAACTCCAACTTGCAACCTGTTTCTGGCACTGAACGCCAAACTGCAACATGGAACTGGCGTTGAATGCCAATTTACGTCATCTATCTTCGCGCAAAGTATGGACTATTATATATTGCTAGAAAGCCCTGGATGTCTACTTTCTAACCCAATTAAGAGCGCGCCAATTGGACTTCTGTAGCTCCAAAAAATCCATCCCGAGTGCAGGGAGGTCAGAATCCAACAGCATCAGTAGTCCTTTTTCAGCCTGAATCAGATTTTTGCTCAGCTCCCTCAATTTCAGCCAAAAAATACCTAAAATTACAGAAAAATACACAAACTCATAGTAAAGTCCATAAATATAAATTTTGCCTAAAAACTGATAAAATTACACTAAAAACTAATTAAAACATACTAAAATCTATATGAAATTACCCCCAAAAAGCGTATAAAATATCCGCTCATCATAATGCCACAACACCTCAGCGTAAAATAACAGAATACTGACTAAAAGGCTTTTTGAAATGAAAACTCTTACCGTAACAAAGGAAGTGTGACTAAACCGAGTAGCGGCAGCTCCGGTGGTGGTCCCGGCAACACCCATGCCACACCCGGTGACCAGTATGGAGGCAACGACGGTGCAGCAGTTTAGAACACCAAGCAGCGGCGGCGGACGACTGAAATAAACATGAAGTGACGATAAAGGTTCCGGGAATCTAAAAAAACAGAAACCAAACTTAAAACCCTTACCGGCAGTGCGCACTCCGGCGGCGGTAGCGGGGTTTCAAGCTACAAAAGCGGCGGTGGCTGACGCAGGTCTCTCCTTTCTCTTCTCTGCTCCCGTGTTTTCTCTCTCTCTCTCTCTCTCTCTCTCTCTCTGTGCAACCTGACGGCTTCCCTCTCGACGACACGGCGGCGGCAGACACGGTTGGGAGATACGACGATCGCGGCTGGCTTCATGTTGGATGGTGGCGTCAGGAAAGGTGAGCAACGGTGACAAAGGCGCGGCGGTTCCAAGCCCGCGACCTCCCCTCACTCGCGAGCTATGTCTGTTGACGATCTCAACGGTGACTGCGAACAGAAGCAGCAGCTTCTTGGACGGCGGCGGCGGTGCAAGCAGTAGGATGCAGCGGCAGCGGCGGTCCGCGATGATGGCGTGAGCTCCTCCACCGGCGCTCCCCTCTCTCGGATCTTCCTTCCCTGTTTCCCTCTTTCTTTCTTTCATTCTTTTTCTTTCTTTTTCCTTTCTGTATAAAGCTTTCTTTCCTTCATTCTTTTCTTTCTTTTTTTTTTCTTTTTGTCTAAAGCTGCTAAGTGTTATTAGGGTTTGGGGAAGGGAAAGACGGTGGGTGTAGAAAGTTAGGATTAGGGTAGTTTAGGTAATTTTAATAAAATTAGGGATATAGAGTATTAATTAAAAACCTAATTTAATCTATTAAATTTATTTTGAAAATGCTATTTGATTATTAATTTACTAATTGACTTTTAATCGAATATTTTAATTTAGAATTAAAGATAATATAATTTTTTCTTTGTTTATAAAATTAAAGTATTAAATTCTAGAATCTCTATTATTTAACTAAATTGTATAAAATTCTTATTCTTTTACGACTGTGAAGTTGTATAATTTAAATATAGAAAATTATTCAATAATTATAAAATTAAGTAAAATTTCTAATTTAATTGTCAAAACTTGATTTAATTACTTTTAATAAAATAATTTCTAAAAATAAAGTTTTTAATGAATAAATAAATTGAAATTAACTCATAATAATTTTTTTTCAAAAATTATGGGTCTTGCATCCTATCCATACTTACTGAACTAGTGAAATAAAGCAGCCGCGAACTCCGAGCATGACATGCAAGCATCGAAATACAACCTTATGACAGACAATGCCACAACACCTCAGCGTAAAATAACAGAATACTAACTGAAAGGCTTTTCGAAATAAAAACACTTACCGCAACAAAGAAAGAGCGACTAAACCGAGTAGTGGCAGCTCCGATGGTGGTCCCGACAACACCCACGCCACACCCAGTGACTAGAACGGCGGCAACGACGGTGCAGCAGTTCAAAACAACAAGCAGCGGCGGCGGACGACTGAAATAAAGATGCAATGACGATAAAGGTTGCCAGAATCCAAAAGACCAGAAACCAAACTTAAAACCCTTACCGGCAATGCGCACTCTGGCACCGGCAGCGGGGTTTCGAGCTGCAGAAGCGGCGGTAGCTGGCGCGGGTCTCTTCTTTCTCTCCTCTGCTCCCGTGCTTTCTCTCTCTCACTCTGTGCGACCCAACGGCTTCCCTCTCGACTACACGGTGGCGGCAGACACAGCTGGGAGATGCAACGACCGTGGCTAGCTTCACATTGGACGACGGCATCAGGAAAGGCGAGCAGCGGCGATGAAGGCGCGGCGGTTCCAAACCCACGACCTCCCCTCACTCGCGAGCCATCTCTCTTCCCGATCTCAACGGAAACGGCGAACAATAGCGGCAGCTTCCTGAACAGCGGTGGCGGCGGCGCAAGCAGTAGGACGCAGTGGCAGCGGCGGTCCACAATGATGGCGCGACCTCCTCCACCGGCGCTCCCCTCTCTCGGATCTCCCTTCCCTCTTTCTTTTGTTCATTCTTTTTCTTTCTTTTTCCATTTTGTCTGAAGCTTTCTTTCCTTCCTTCTTTTCTTTCTTTTTTATCCTTTTTTTTCTGAAGCTGGTAAGTGTTATTAGGGTTTGGGGAAGGGAAAGACGGTGGGGGTAGAAAGTTAGGATTAGGGTAGTTTAGGTAATTTTAATAAAATTAGGGATATAGAGTATTAATTAAAAACCTAATTTAATCTATTAACATTATTTTAAAAATATTATTTGATTATTAATTTACTAATTGACTTTTAATCGAATATTTTAATTTAGAACTAAAGATAATATAATTTATTTTCTTTTTTTATAAAATTAAAGTATTAAATTTTAGAATCTCTATTATTTAATTAAATTGTATAAAATTCTTATTCTTTTGCAATTGTTAAGCTGTATAATTTAAATATAGAAAATTATTCAATAATTATAAAATTAAGTAAAATTTCTAATTTAATTGTCAAAACTTGATTTAATTACTTTTAATAAAATAATTTCTAAAAATAAAGTCTTTAATAAATAAATTAATTGAAATTAACTCATAATAATATTTTTTTGAAAATTATGGGTCTTACAGATCCCGATCAAGGTATCACGTCGATATCTTCTGCCTGCCCCACACCCAATTTTGGCCTTGTTATCTGTACCCAGTCTAGACGCGATGTAAGAGAAAAATTTATTTTTCAACACGAGTATAGACGATTATAACTTAGACGGTAGTGTAAAATTTCGGGTTGGACACATATTCAAATGCAGAGATGCAATAATATAGGGAGTAAAGAATTACAGCTTTCGCAGAATTGCTGAGTACTGAATCATGGAGTCGGATCGATCAAAGTATCATGTGCATTGCCGGCAATCAAAATCCAAAAATGAAATGATAGAATAATACCTCTATCTGCTAGGGTACTTTGGGGAGCTTTGATATGATTCATTTACAACTGCATCTAACTGGATAGAGTAAGCTGAGTTTACAGGAGGAACTGATGGAAACTCATTCTGATGCTTTCTAGGAGTGACTTCAAACCACAAAAGCTTGTCTGTGTGCTCCCCTCTTTTGTCGCATCATTCCACTATTGCCGACATCGAGATCTCCTAATCTTCTCCTCTTCATGTGCGGCACACCATTCTGCCACTACACTCTTATAGAAAAGGAGAGTTTGATGAAAACCTGAAGCTTATATCACCAAATAAAAGAGAAGGAAATCAAACAAAATCATCGACAATGTGAGAAAATTTATTAACGCTAGTTTTTTGGCCTTCTCATACAGTATAAACTTTGTTAATATTTTACTCAAGACGCTGCATTTCAATGAAAAAAATATTTAATGGCAGAAAAGAATAGGAGAAGAAAAAAACACAGCTCGATTCGTCAATCATGAATATTGTTTCCTAAAAAAATGAACAAAATGATATACAAAGAAACATGCAATTAAAATCATCGTTCTCAACCAAATGCATCTCAATGTAGAAAAAGCAACAGGAATAGCAATTCAATGCAGTAAAAGTGAGAAAGAGTGTGCGACGACAAAAACCTTCCAAAGACAAAAACCTTTAGAATTCTTGTTGAAAGTTAGTGGAATGATATCTTCCTGCTTGAGGGGAGCTCCAGTGATGGAGTGTTACCCATATTTATTATACGAGATTATGTTCTTGCACCCAATTTGCAAACCCAATTTATCATATAACAGCCCATTAACTTTCGATTAAAAAAAAACCTTGTGATGGCTTACAGTAACTGACTACTCCCATCAGTTGTGCACACCGGATATTCAAGCGGAGTAAATGTAAGCCTGAATTGTTTAAAAAGTATAAGGCGAAGAGATAAATAACGTAAAAGGAGAAAGCTTAGGGAGAATTAGAGGGAGAGTAGTTACGCGCAGCAACAGAAAAGAAGTTGCTTGAAGGGGGTGCGATGAACATTGTATCCTTGCTGTGCTGCTTTTTTCCCACTCTGCCACCTCTGAAATTACCGTGAAAGCTCTGTTCGTCTCTACTCCTGAACCTTGCTTCTCCTCCTCCGCCTCCTCTTCTCTTAGATCTTCCTCTCCTCTTCTTGATTTTCAACTCTCTCACCTGTGACTTGTCTAATACTTCTACCACGTCCTCGTTATGGACGAAGAAGATGATAAGAGAAAATCAACCAGAGAGAGCGCGCGAGAAAGAAAGAAGAGAAAGAGAAATTGAAAGAAATCAAAGAAAGGTTTGATTTTCAAAACTCTAATTTTAAATTTGTTCACTCTTACCCTAATTTCAAATGCTCAAGTTCAAATTTTGGGAAAGAACGCGCCCGCCAGTGAAATATGAGATTGATTTGATATTCAAAGAAGATAGAATGAGTGAGTTGAGTGAGATCTGAGAAGAATCCAAATTTGATTTTAATTTCAAAACTCCCACCTAGTTTCTGCTGTTTGTATTGAACACACAACTTTCAACTTTTTATTTCTTTTATGTTTTTGTTTCATCATATAATATATTGTTTATTGATTATTATTAGTTTTTCTAGTATGCCACTTGTCATGAACACAGACATACCACTTGTCGAGCATTGGAGCTGAACACTTGTCGAACAATAAACCTACTACTACTCTCCTATTATATATTAATAGATAGATAAATAAATTAATAGATAGATAGATAGATTTATCGAACGAATTCAACAGCCCCAATCTTAAATATTAACATCACATATTCACACACAATTAAAAATTTTATCTATTACTTGATCATCTAAAATTTAAATCTAGATACAACATATTATTTTTATTTATTTATTTATTTATTTGATAATCTAACATATTAAAAAACAACATATTTAACTATTCAACCAAAGTCTTACCTTTTTTTTTATGTTAATTGACATGGATTGGAATGAGATTGAGTGGTTGAGTCTTACGTATAGTAAGTTCATACCTCTGACTCATATCTAAGTCTTGAGGCTTCGTTCCATTAACAATCTTCCAATCAAAATATTGTAGAAGAGAGGCCTAGATGAAATGCACTGTTATGAGCAAGTGGAAGTGCTGGACACATGCTTCTTCCAGCCCCAAATGGAATGAGCCCAAAATCAAAACTCTTAACATCCATTTTGGACTCTAAGAACCTTTCTGGTACAAAGGAATTTGGGTCACTCCAAGTGCTAGAATTTCGTCCAATGGCCCATAAGTTAATTAGAACTTGTGTGTCCTTGGGAACTTTGAAGCCACATATTTCTACCATAGACTTTGATTTGTGTTGTAAAAAGGGAACTGGTGGGTGCAACCGAAATGTTTCCTTCACAATTGCATTTAGGTAATGAAATTCAGAGATATTTGATTCATGTGGCTTGCCATCTTTGCCAAAGGACTTGTAGGAGCTCCTCTTTGACTCTAGCCATCTTTTTAGGGTTGTGCACCAATTCTGTCATTGCCCATTCTATCCCAACAACAAATAAATCCTGATACATCAATACAACAAATTATATATTATGTGCATTCATAGATGTATATAAATATATAATTTTCTCTTTATTTTTTTTGGTTAATAATTGTCCTAAATTTTCATTCAATAACTTAATTAAAATTTGTCTGAAAAACTAAGAATAAGAATTCATTCAAAAATTGAATTCTTTTCCATTTTAAAACAAACAAAAGTTAATAATTTCAATTTCAATTAGAATAATTCTCGTATTTATTCTATTTATAAATTAAACCAATTTGGTCTAATTTTCAATTCCATTCTCATGGTTATAATTTTAAAAATTGAAAAATTTTAAATATCCTTACAAAAGTATTCAATCTTTTTTGTAGTTAAGGACAAATTAGTAAAATCAAAATAAAAAAAATTCAATTTTATTAAAATTATGTATCATTCTAAATTATAGATTTGAATTAAAAATAGGATTGAATTCTTTTTTTAATAGAATTATAATTCTTTTCTCTAAAAATAACTTTTCAAAACACTCCAAACATTTTAAAAGAAAAAGAATTTTATATAAAAGTACTCTACTCACCACAAATAAATGTAGTAAATGATGACAACTTAATTCTGTCAAATTATTTTCTTTGATGATATTAATAAAAGAATCCAATACATCATCATATACTTCAAAATTTTTATTTGATAAAGTTTTTAGTAGCATTCTTTCATCGAAAATATCACTAAAAACTTTCAACAACTTCTGAATAACGTCATCTCCCCTCTTTTCGGATGCCTTGTGGATCAAGAAATTGAAGAAGTGGAAAAAGATCCTCCATATTTGCCTTCCCAGCGTCTACTATTATGGACTCGACAGTCCCTTTAAAATCTTGAAATCCATCATCCCTAGTTCGTAGTTCCATATTGATCAAAATCATTGTGACGGTTTTAGTTTTCACCTTAATGCCTTTTTTTCAGAAATAAAATAAAAAAAAAATTATTTCCCAGCACAATTTTTTAACTCTAATTTTCTAAATATGATTTATTTTTTAAACCAAGTTCATCGCACCCAGCAAACTCTATAAAAATTATAGAGGCAAACTCTATGATTTATTTTTTAATTTATTTTAATCCATTGTCATCGTCTCTACGTAGTATTTAGATATTCAAACAGTATATAGAAATACACAAAAATACACAAATAACAAGCATGACTTTTTCAAGTATTTTTTAATTATAAATTAAAAAAATAAGCCATATTGGACAATGGCAACCATTATCATCGTCTCCAGAAATACACAAATACACCGGAATAAGCCATATTTAACAAAGATTTTTTTAATTATAAGTCGTATTTTATTTTGAGAAAATAGTTATTTTTTTAATTTATAATTAAAAAAAATCCTTGTTAAATATGACTTATTCCGGTGTACCTGTGTATTTCTAGCAACGATGATAATGGTTACCATTGTTAAATATGACTTAATTTTTTAATTTATAATTAAAAATTATTTTCGATGTATTTTTGTGTACTCATATATACTGTTTGAAGATCTATATATTATTTGGAAACAATGACAATAGATTAAAATTGATTAAAAATGTAGGATTTAAAAAACTTGAGTGGAGTATCCGGATTATAGAGTTCGCCGGGGTACAACAAACTTGCTCTAAATAAAAAAAAAAAAAAAATCGTATTTGGAGAATTAAAATTCAAAAATCATATTTAGGGAAATAAGAAATTTTAATGTGCACGTGCTATCTGATCTCAAGTCTCAATAACAATACTCTTAGTGGCTCTGTCCTTTCATCTTCTCAGCACTTTGCAAGTGATATCTTAACTTGCACATCAAACTACCTCTTCCCCACTATGTTCCTATAATCCTACCACCATTTTATAGTTTGATTTACTTTGGATGCAACATCTGACCCGTTGACGAGATAATTGATAGTTTCAGATCTAATAAGCTAAAATTATATGCAAAACTATCGATATAATCTTAAACCGTTAATTTTCTTATCAACCTTTCAGATGCAACACTGAACCTGAATAGGTCCAAATCCTTAGAGGGCAGTCCGGTGTACAAATGTCCTGTTAATGCAAAGTCCGAGAAAGGACCGCACTAAAGGGTGTAATGTAAATAGCTTAACCTGATAATTGCATTGGTAGTTAATTCTAGGCTTGAATCCGTGATCTTAAACTTACAGAGAGACAATTCAACCGTTACTCCAAGGCTCCCCTTCCATAGATCCAAACCCTATATTTTGCTAAAATTTCATTATTAATAAAGCTAGAAGAGCATACACACCTAGAACTGTTACTGAAGAGATACAAAAGCATCCCTCTAGAAATTAGGAGACTGCTATAGCAATATTAATACACACCATCTACTATGATCAGATTAGACCTGAATGTAAGAGAAACATAATTCTAAAAAAGAATGCACATAAAACCAGATCAAGGGGCCAAGGCAAGTACTATAAAGGTCATTCACACTTGTATACATTCCTACACGTCACCGTTACCTTGCTGAGCCTTTGACTCGTAAAAGAGCCTCACAGTAGAGTAAATGGTAGCTGGTTCAGCCATTGCACCATTGCCATAATCACCACAAGCTAACCTCTTTGTAACCGGGGGGATGAGAGATATACCGAGCTCGTCAATGGCAATGAGATGTCGTTCCGTGAAAGGATTGTTCCACATGAAAGTGTTCATGGCTGGTGCAACAAAGAATGGCTTACTGTAGTCCCATGCTCGAACAATACATGTCAGTAGATTGTCACACAACCCTCCGGCAATCTAGAACAGCACATATGATCGCAAAATAAGAAAAATAATAAAGCAATGATTGCTGATTGCTTATGCTGAAATAGAAATATATTTGTAAACTAATAACATGCATAGTAAAACAAAAGATCATGGTTACAGTCGGAGACTATCCCGGGACAGAATATGAAGACTTTGAAAGCCACTAACTTGTTTGCAAAGAGATCGACACAAAGATAGGTGAAATGTTTCTGTCCCAGGACATGGTTTCTCTGTCTTTTCTATCCATCTAATATAGAGACAATGTGTACAGATTTTCTCCATCTACACTGTCCCAGTGCCTCTATGCTGAGACAGTTACCAAACGAGGCCCATGTGATGCATCGGAACACGGATAATATTGTGTAAACTTGCTAGAAATGTAATTTAATGTCAAAGAGAAACTAGCTTTAAATTCCACATACGATAAAATATATTTTGGGTTTAGGGAGAAAATGTACCAACATGTATAAATCTAATTACCTTGCCAAGAGTGTTTGCTGATAATGGAGCGATGACCATGATATCAGCCCATTTGCGAAGCTCAATGTGAAGCACACTATCTCCTAGTTTCGTCCAACTTGACCATTCATTCTCGTCGGTATATAAAATTATATCCTTAGGAATTGCTTCTCTGTCAATAAAATGCAGTGACGCACTCGTTGCAACTGCTCTTACTTCTGCCCACTCAGAAAAACAATGACAAAGATTTGCAAATTTGACAGCAGCCACACTCCCACTAGCGGCGAGTAGAATCCGAGGCTTCCTTGATCCATTATCTACCGACATATTATCTCCTACTGAACTTACAGCTTCTGAGCGCGCCATCATCCAGAGATTTCAACAACGATCTTGAATATCCATGATATAAACAAGATTTATCATCTTTACTCATTAAAAACCTCCAGATTGTAAACTAGAAAACTTCTGTTCATGCCACATCAATGCAAAAAAGGAGAAATTTCCTTTGTTGTTCAAAAACGCCACAATAATACATTTAATTCATATAGCATATATGTGACTATGGCCCTGAATTGTTAACATATAATCATATATCTCCAATCCATATAAATGCAACAAATCAGTGAACCCGTGATAACAATTTTCATTGAGAATAAGGAAAAAGAAAGAAGCAGTACACGAATTCAAACCAGATTTGAGACAACATTGTATAGAAACCGGAAAGGGGGTTAACTTGAACATATTGTCAAACACGTAGTGGGAATAAAAAAAAAAACCCATGATTTCTATTTTCAGGAAACGCGTAAACCCCAACAAAAGATCCAATTTTTACTCTCTAAAATTTAATGGGTTGTCCAAACAAATTAAAATTAACAATTTTTAAAAGAGTAACAGAATGCATGGGTATCAGACCCTAAAAGGAAAACGAGGAACAGGAAGTGGCACCAACCTGTGAAATCTTGTCAGACACAAAATCCTAAGTACTCAGCTTGAACCTCAGACCGAAACCTCGAGCTCTTGCCTCATGCGCGTGTTTTGTGCTGTTGAGAAGAGACAATTTGAGACAACATATGCACATAGAACAAACATAGTTAAAGTCGAAAACACTGAGCCTCTTATAAGTCATGGGGACGGATTCCATGTGCCGACGCTCACTGGCACACCAGTGCACATAGAGTTTATGTTCGGCTGACCGGTGCGCCGATTGATGATGGCCGTCGGATCTCTCTTGTTTTTGTAATTCATCGGTAGAGATCATCCTACCTCTTCTTTCTTTTGATTGGTTAGTGGATATCTTGTGTCAGAGGGTCATTTTGCAAAATTTACTTTGTAGATGGTTAATTGTGTTAGATTTCAAAATTATGTGGGTTATGTAGAATTAGTTCACAATGTTTTAAGACTTAAATTAATGGCAGTTAATGATTCTGCATTAAGTCCCGACAGTCTCCGGTGAAGACGATTCGACGCGGGTTCTCCTCTTCAACGCCACAAGAGATTAAACGTAATGCTCACCGGAAGTTAACGATTTCCCCCACAGAATCACACTGCAAAGCTGCCCACCATTCGGCGGAGACGGAAGAGGTAGCTCATAGGGCTCGTCGTTTCTCAATATAGGTATGGGACCGCCAATCCCGCCTTAGTGAAAGCTCGGGATGATGATGGGGTTAGCAACCGGTCATCCAAGAAGCTGTACCTCTTGGGCGCCTTCTTTTCCTGGTGGCCAAGTCATACTCAGAATGGTGCATCTGTCGCGACTCGTTGGTTCAGAGGATGAAGATATGCATAGTGTCCTCGCCGGAGCTGGATTCGACCGCCGTCGGATAACAATGAGTGATGTTTCGGCTAGATTATGTCTTTGTCGGAGACGACCAACAATGAAGGATCGAAGCGGCATGGGGACGGTGGGCGAGAGGATGACGAAGGAGATCGCGGATTGTGTTACGGGTCGGGCAGGTTAGGTTAGAACAAAGTTGGTTGAAGTTGGGTCAATCCTGATGGGCCTCTGGAGTATATTTTTTTTCCTTGAGATGCACATTTTTGTTCAGAGACCAATGATGGGCTCAAGTGGTGGGTTATTAATGATTTTGTTATGAATGGATGACTGGTCTGGTATGGTCCAAAAAATAAAAAAACTTACATGGCTGAAGAAAGAAAAGGAACACCCAGTACTTCCGTCGGAGGTGGAATTGACATGGGCGGAGCGAGGAGTTTTGCCTTCGATGAAGAGGAGAGGAGCTTCGAGTGGGGTCGGGTATTAGGGCTTGGGTTTCTAGGCGAGTTCAGGTTTTCGTTTTTGGGTCGAGTCAGTTTCTCTGGCCCAATACCAGATAAAAAAAATGTTATTTTCCAGGATGACCAAACCAAAAAAAAAAATTTAAAAACCGTAAATATACAAAATAATAAGTGTAATTATGAACAACTTACCTGCTTCCATCGACTACATCAATCCGTGCATCCATCAACAGGGCAAGGCTGACAATACGAAGGGATTTTTCACTGACCCACTCAAATGGAATGATTGATAAGATTAGGTTAAGGTTATAATTTAAATTTTGAATTCATTCGGTGGTTATGGCCTTTTTTAGAAATCCGTTTATTGCCCTTGGTAATTGCACCCACATTAATTCCCAATTAATGTCCAGTCTAATCAGGTTTAAGGGTTATTTATTAAAAAGATAAAAAAATTTTAAAAGGCGGGAGGTGTTTCGACAGATTAACGCGCGTACGTTTACGTTTTTCACTACCCCCAAAAAAAAAGCGCGTACTTTTCAAAGAAGGGAATCACACTGAGGTACGTACTTGTTTAAACCAGTCCCTTCGTATTCTTTGTTGATCCAAGCATTTTAGTTGGAAACAGGTTTATCCTTTATAAAGGAACGGAATTTGGCATAACATAACGATACGCTAAATGAAAATAATTCCGAATGTTTATTCCGGTAGTGTAAAACCGATTTGCAAGGATAACTCGATAGACAGGTCTTTCATAACGCACCCGTAAATAGTTGCCGAAATGTTCTGGAATCATGATTTGGAAAAGTTAAATGCTAACGGCTGAAGACAATTCCTTAATTTTGTTTAAACCGCTCAAACGACTTGTTTTATTTGGGTGAATTACAGGCAGAGGGGCTGAGTTATGAGTAACAACAAACAATTCACGATAAGCAGAGAACAAACCGATGAAAGTAGATATAATAATCGCTACAGAGTTTTAATTAGCTTTTCATAAGATCAAAAGGACGACGAAACAAACAAACCAGATAGATCACTCAAGGCTTTGGTCATCGACAAAAAACCAAAACAACATAAAGATGTCACCCATGTGAACCAGTTCAAATACCTCTGTCACTGTCTTCATCCTGCTCCGGTCGAACGCCTGCCTGGCGGGACAAAGATTTCTCCTTGGCTTTCAAAACATCGACGACACTGTTTGCCAGGAGTCGCCAATTTGAGCTTTCCGCCATCATTTTGGTTGCTTTGTCATACAGTCGTCGACCGGCCGCGTCGTATTGTTGCAAGGTCCTGCGAAGCAACTTTTTCTCCCATCGCCGTGCCTTCTTCTCTTCCTCCAGTTGATCCTCCTTTTGCTTCAATTTGACCATTAAGTCTACGTTCTTGTCATCGACCTGGAAGAGTTACTCTGCCGCTTTTTCAATCCTAGCCTCCCATAACTCCTCCCTCCTGACAAGTTCGGCCTCAACGAGGTCAAAATCCACGGACTGTTCATTTGTATGGAAGATGTTGATCAGATTAGACATCGGCTCTTCCGTGAGGTCGACGGGACTAACGGTAGGGTCGGTGACGGTCTCCTTCGACATTTTCTCAGAAGTACACAGTGGAGAGAGCAGTGGAGGGTGGCAGAAATAAGGAAGAGGATAAGGATAGACGGAGAGGTGAGAGAAGGAGTTACGGCAGAGAAAAACTGGGAAAGAAGCATTGGGAGGTAGGGTTTGTCATTAAGGGGCACGTATACATATACCGTGTAAATTGGGAAGCTTCGTCGAATAAACGAGTAATTAATGTACTTGGTTTATTTTTGGGAAAATAAACGATTTATATTTAAAAACTAGTTCGATGGAAGAAAAAAAAAGGAACATTTTGCGTTAATATAGTTTTAAATTTGTTTTTCAATTGCCCTTCAATGCTCAGCTTTAATAATTACGTCTAGGATCTCTTCGATTCACGTGCCAAACCCACAGATGGAGCATCGGTTACAGTGGGCGTAAATGAAGGCGTATGTGACACGGTACCCGACTTATCTAGTAAGGCGTTTTACAGTATATAATCTCCCTCCCCAGTGTTCCCTCATCGCGTCTGGTCTTCCATGCTAACAACGCAAGATAATTCCCTAATTATGTCTCAACCCCTCAGATAATTCCCCGTTTTTTGCTTGGGGCTGTGAACTATCAGATACGTATACATTTAATTGATGCAAAACAGCCCAAAAAATTGTTAACTCAATGGCGAGTCACCAAAATGCGTGTTTTGCGTATTTATGGGAAATTATTTCAATTTAAATCAACTCAAATTATTACTAACAATACAGGAGATGAGAAGATATTGATAGTTAACCGCATCTGGATTAAACGAAATTATAGTGACTAGAAGCATAGAATATTAATCTACCGAAACAATGCCATTCAAAATGGAAATGACTCAAATTTGGTTGTTGACGTGTAGTCGTCATTGGCGAGGAAGGATAAACTGATTAACAATTCAATATTAACGGATTTTCGAAAACGAACCGATGAAAGTAGATATAATAATCGCTGCCAAGTTTTAATTAGCATTTCAAAATATCAAAAGGGCGACCTAACAAACAAACTAAATAGATCGTTCAGGGCTTCAGGCTTCGACAGAAACCAGGGCAACACAACATAGAGATGTCACACATGTGCACCAGGTCAAATTCCTCCGTCCCTGTGTTCACTCTGCTCCGGTTGAACGCCTAATGGAGGGGACAAAGTTTTCTCCTTGACCTCCAAAACATCGACGACCCTTTGTGCCAGGTCACGCCACTTTGAGCTTTCGGCCATCATTTCGTTTGCTTTGTCATACATTCGGCGAACGGTCGCTTCACACTGTTGCTGCTCCATGCGCAGAAACTTTTCCTCCAGACGTCTTGCCTTCTCCTCTTCCTCCAGTTGATCCTCCTTCTTGTTCAACTTGACCATTAACTTCAAGTTCTCAGACCTGACCCTGAAGAGTTGCTGTGATATTGTTTCAACGCTAGCCTCCCAAATTTCCTCCCTCCTGACAAGTTCGGCTTGAACGAAGTCACATACCAGGAACTTTTCATCTGTACGGACGATGTCGATCAGTTTGGACATGGGCTGTTCCTTGAGGTAGATGGGACTGTCTCCTTCGACATTTTCTCGGTAGTACACAACGGAGAGAGCAGTGGAGGGTGGCAGAAATAAGGAGGTGGATAAGGATAGACGGAGAGGTGAGAGAAGGAGTTACAGCAGAGAAGAACCGGGAAAGAAGAGATAACAAATTTAATGTAGTTTTAAATTTAAATTTAAAGTTATTTTTCAGCGTTCAGGTTTTAAACCTACGTTTAAGATGTCTTCGATTCGTGTGCCAAACCAAAAAACGAAGCATCGGTTACAGCGGGCATAAATGAAGGCGTGCGTGGCACGGTTCCTGACTTATCTGGTGAGCCGTTTTGCAGTTTATAAGTTCACTACCCAGTTTTTCTTCATCGCATCTGGTGATCCATACTAACGACGGTCCTCCTGTAAACTTCCCCTTCCACCACCTATTCAATAAATTTAGATCAAATAGGATGAGATCTAGTGCAACCACCGAGAAAGGCAGAATAGGAGAGAAGGCCGGATATGGGAGAAGGAAAGGGAAAGGGAATGGGAAAGGGGTCCCACCACGCGTCTGTCCGCTGACTCTTCTGCCTCGCGAAATATGGGAGAGAATTGCATCAAGGGTTGTGTCGTCCTCGATCCAGGATCTGTTTAACATGCAGGCGACCTGCAAGGTATTTTTGGACTAAGGCCGCTCATCTGCGGTGTACAAGGTGGCCTCCATGGCGGAGATACCCGTCGTGTTCGGTTATGACTTGGAGGACCGTTCTGAGGATGGGTTCCTTTATGTAAGCGCGCGCGCAGGAAATCCGGGCGCTATATTCCGTATAGGGATGAGAGAATTCTGCTGGATGGGCCGACACGTTGCTGGGGTCGACACCCTGCTTGAGGCCGCCGATGCGGGTGATGTCCAAGCCCGCTACATGTGTGCGATGCTGCTGCTTACGCCAGGTGTTGGGGACGGGGCGGACGCTGGAAGGGGGGTTGAAATGTATGAGAACGTGCTGGCTGCTGGAAAAATCGAAATGTGCAGAGAACTCTTCGGGCAGTTGTTCACAAATCCGTTGATTGGGGTGCACCCGTCGGATCCAGGGAAGCCCGTCGTCTGCCGGTCAAGCGTCTGCCCGACCCGCGGGACCATGGGTGCCACCAACGATTCCTCGACTGTGTCCTGCGTCCACTGCCTTGCCGAGTTCGAGGTGTTGCATTTCTTTAGTCTATTTACTTTCAGATGAAGTTTTGCTGTAACCAAAGTTGAATGTATTTCATTGTTAATGAGTCGGGTGTTTGGGTTGGGTGGCCTTGTAAATCCCCGCTTTCGTGGACCAGATAAGTGACATATTCGAACCGATGCATATCACCGTGTTCAAACATTTAAACGGTCACACGCATAACCTTCAATAGAAGCACTATTTCATAACTTCATTAGCTAATAGGCCAAGACGAATAAATAAAAAAAAACGCGCCATAAAAGTTCAATATTAGCGTTGGGACTAAACAGTACAATAGTAATCCTAAACATACATTGCCGGGGAGGGGAGGGGTCGGTTTATGGTGTCTCCATCCCGTTGTTGCACTGATCCGTAAGACCTGGGACTTCACCTGTCCAGCAAAACGTCGGCCATCTGCCGTATGATTTAATTACGATAAATGCTTCTTTAATCAATATAACTATTATACTATATGAACGCATTGGTAAACGAAAACATCTAGGGAAACGTATGCGGTACTGAACCACGGGCAACCCCCCTCCCCCTACCCCCCGAACGGCAGTATATTAAAAGCAAAATGCCGCAAGGGCATCTACAAATTTGTCCATCCTCCTTTTGTAATCTCCAATAATCCGTCTTCGAAGTCCCTCCAAATGGCCGGAAGTTCCCAAAAGGATAAAACGAAACTGTAGGTATCCATTCAGCACGAGTGTCTGCCGAATCTTCTTCCTCTCGAAATATGGTCGAGTATTGCCACGATGGTTGCATCGAATTCGATTGAGGATCTGTTCAACATGCAGGCGAGTTGCAGGTTATTTGCATCTGCATGCAATTTCGATGCCGTGTACAGGCACGCCTTGGTGTCGGTGTTGCCGATCGCTTGCTTCCTCGACTACTTCGGTACGCCTGCAATGACATTTCTGCGTCGATGCGCTAGAGTGCGGAATCCGGCCGCTATGCTCCGCGTTGGGATGTCTCATTTATTCTGGTGTGGCCACCGCAGAGGTGGTATGCGGACCCTGACCGAGGCAGCAGAGTTGGGCGATGTGGAGGCCTGCTACATCGCTGCGATGCTGCTTCTGTCGCTTGGTGACAAAACAGATGATGAGGTCCGCCGTGGATTCGAATTTTTTTGCGTCGTTCGTGAGTCCGGCACAGTCGAAAGGTGCAGGGAAGTCTTCACGCAGGTGTTCGCCGGCCCGTGGTCCGATATACCCCCGGCGAACCCAGAAGAGTCCGTGTCATGCCTTTCCGGTAGTTGCCGTACCCGTGGGACCATTGGTGATGACAGCGATCTGTCCAGTGTGGCGTGTGTGCAATGCGTGGCCGAATACGAGGTGCAGAAGTTCTTGGGGACTTATTGCGTTTAAGTAGTTTTGTAAACCCCGACGATGGAGATGCCGATCATGCTAATTGCTATGCGTACTGATGGTGTATTTTACCTTATTTTTGTAAACTTTTTTTTTTGTTAAAGAACAGTCTTTTCGATCAATTATCATGTGGAGTACACAGACGACGCAATTAAGTCGTATCTTGGCCATAACTTAGTCTGAATAATTCTTTCTTCTTGACTGGGATATGATCTGGACCTTGCACTATTGAAGTGACGTTTGAATGGACATAAGACTGTAGAGTTAATCAACCTTTTCCACCATCGGAAGGATTTTTTCTAGGGCTGCGTATTGAGACCGCGACAGGGAATTTATGCAAAATTGGTAACTTGTATAGGCAATAGGGACTGACCGAAAGGGGTCATGTAAAAAAAGGGTACGAGATAAATTTTTTATGAGCAATGATGATATTTGACGATGGTGTATAAAATGTGTACAGAGGTTGAACAACGATCATGCGGGTATGCTCAACTTGAACCACGGGATTGTATTCGTATAATATAACAGGGCCAGAGATTCAACAACTGTCCTTTAATGAACAAAATTTGCTTCAACATTTTAAGGAGTTTTTTATTATGTAAACACACTAAATGTATGTTTAGGGTTTTTAAAAGACGTATTTCGTATGATATAAAAAAAAGGACACCATGTCTGTATTAATTTGTTTTTATTAGGTATTAGCGTTTGGCTTCGTCGTAACGTAAATCCCTAATTGTGTTTCAACAAGCTAATAACACAGAGAAAAGTATGCATAATTATATTATCCGGGTTTAAGTTCCACTGCAGAAGATCAAAAGGGCGACAGAACAAACATAGGAAATAAAAGGATCATACAGGCCTCGGCGGAAAACATGACATTCAGATATCTTGCATGTGCAGCACATCAACTACCTCCGGCCCCCTCTTCATTCTGCCCGGCCGGATGACGACGACGACGACAACGGAGCAAAAACTTTTGCCTTTCCTCCACAATGTCCAGCCGGCGTTCCAGGTCAGACCACGGAAGAGACTCAACCTCTTCTCGTTCATGGCGCTTGGCAATTTCTGCTTGTAATTCCTTCTCAGTGAGAACCAACTGTTGAAGGAGCGCGTCATTTTTTCGCTTCTCTGTTTTCAATTCTTTTTCAAGCCGTCGCTTTTCCTGCACCTCTTTCTCCAGTTCATCCTTCCTTGCCTCAAAGACGAACTTGGAGGCCATCAGCTCCACCTTTGCCTGCCTCAGTTCTGCATTGGTGGTTACAAATGTAGCCTTTAAGATGTCCTCCCTCTTAACCAGTGCCGCCTCAACGAGATAACAATCTATGGACTTTTCATCTACGCGGATGATGTCGATAAGTGCGTCGATGGAGAGTTTCGCGAGGTCCTCGGGACTAATGGCGTGTTCTGTGATGGATTGCTCCGACATTTTCTCGGGATAAGAGGACGACGACATAGTGGCAGTTATGGAGAAGGATAGACTGAGAGTTGAGAGAAGGAGTTACGGCAAAGAAGAAGTGAAGAAGGGTTAGTAGTTAGTAGGGTTTGGGGTTGTGAATAACGGGCACGTATACATATATATAGTAGAAAGTTGCTTGGATGGGTTTTTTATGCAACTAACGTGTCAATGATGGGGTTTATTCACGAAAATAAGACATTAATTTAAGCTAGTTCGCTTGAAAAAAAAAGTAAAGGATAACATTTAACATTTATTCAATGAGTAATTGAGGAACGCAATTAAGGTTGTCATGAATATAACACAAGAATCGAAAAGTCAACATTAAATTTGTGCGTCGTAAAACCAAATCAGTTGAATTGGAAAGCACATTAGTATTTCGTTCGTCCCTTATTAATTAATTATCTTATCTTTTCCAGAACCATCGGTAGAGAAACGAACGAGGCACTGAACCAATCAAAAAAAATATATATCCTAACAGCACAAAACATATCGTTGGTGGTCGTGTGTCCTCTTTATACTTTGTATAACCTACGGCCTAAGTTGCTTGCAAATGGCTGGAGGTTCCATAAATAACGGAAGGAAGAGGAAGGCAGCCAAGAGGGTCGGAGGTAAAGGGACCGTATCTGTTGAGTGCGAATGTCCACTGAATCTTCTTCCTCGCGATATATGGGTCAGGATTGCCACGAGGGTTGCGTTGGATTCAATTAAGGATTTGTTCAACATGCAGGTTAGTTGCAATGTGTTTCTGGGTGCAGCGAGGTCCGACGCTGTTTACAAGGAGGCGTCGATGACGGAGTTGCCGATTGCGTCCTTTTTAGACAACTATTGCCTACCTAAACATAGGTTCATAGAACGATGCGTTGAGGCAGGAAATCCGGGTGCCATGCTCCGGGCGGAGATGAATGAATTCTGTTTGTTTCGTGACTCCGTTGGTGTAACTGGAGACGAGTTGGAGGGCTATTACATGTGTGCGATGCTGCTACTATCTATTGCCAATGAAGACGAAGTGCTCGTGCGAAAGGGACTTAAATATTTTGAGATTGTACGTGTTTCAGGGGCGCTCGAAAGGTGCAGAGGTGTATTCACTCACTTTTTCGCGAGTCTGGGGTTGGAACTTAAGCCGTTCTATACTGGACTGCCCGAGGTTTGTCGCTGGTGCGCGAAATTGTGATCACTACAACTTCGCACAACTAACCAGCAAGTGCACTGGGTCGTCCAAGTAATAAACCTTACGCGAGTAAGGGTCGATCCCACGGAGATTGTTGGTATGAAGCAAGCTATGGTCACCTTGTAAATCTTAGTCAGGCAGACTCAAATGGGTATAGATGATGAATGAAACATAAAGATAAAGATAGAGATACTTATGTATATCATTGGTGAGAGCTTCAGATAAGTGTATGAAGATGATTTCCCTTCCGTCTCTCTGCTTTCCTACTGTCTTCATCCAATCCTTCTTACTCCTTTCCATGGCAAGCTTATGCAAGGGTTTCACCGTTGTCAGTGGCTACCTCCCATCCTCTCATTGGAAAGGTTCAACGCACCCTGTCACGGCACGGCTATCCATCTGTCGGTTTTCGATCAGGCTGGAATAGAATCCAGTGATTCTTTTGCGTCTGTCACTAACGCCCCGCCCTCAGGAGTTTGAAGCACGTCACAGTCATTCAATCATTGAATCCTACTCAGAATACCACAGACAAGGTTAGACCTTCCGGATTCTCTTGAATGCCACCATCAGTTCTTGCCTATACCACGAAGACTCTGATCTCACGGAATGGCTGGCTCGTTTGTCAGGCGAGCGCTCGGTTGTCAGGCGATCAACCATGCATCGTGTATCAGGAATCCAAGAGATAAACACTAGAGCCTTGTTTGCTTGTAGAACGGCAGTGGTTGTCAGTCACGCGTTCATGAGTGAGAATGATGATGAGTGTCACGGATCATCACATTCATCAAGTTGAAGAACAAGTGATATCTTGGAATAAGAACAAGCGGAATTGAATAGAAGAACAATAGTAATTGCATTAATACTCGAGGTACAGCAGAGCTCCACACCTTAATCTATGGTGTGTAGAAACTCCACCGTTGAAAATACATAAGAACAAGGTCTAGGCATGGCCGTGAGGCCAGCCTCCCAATGATCTAAGAACAAGATGTCCAAAGATGATCTAGAGATCTAAAGTGATCAAAAGATGAAAATACAATAGTAAAAGGTCCTACTTATAGGGAACTAGTAGCCTAAGGATTACAAAGATGAGTAAATGACATAAAAATCCACTTCCGGGCCCACTTGGTGTGTGCTTGGGCTGAGAAATGAAGCATTTTTCGTGTAGAGACTCTTCTTGGAGTTAAACGCCAGCTTTTATGCCATTTTGGGCGTTTAACTCCCATTTTGGTGCCAGTTCCGGCGTTTAACGCTGGGAATTCTGAAGGTGACTTTGAATGCCGGTTTGGGCCATCAAATCTTGGGCAAAGTATGAACTATCATATATTGCTGGAAAGCCCAGGATGTCTACTTTCCAACGCCATTGAGAGCGCGCCAATTGGGCTTCTGTAGCTCTAGAAAATCCACTTCGAGTGCAGTGAGGTCAGAATCCAACAGCATCTGCAGTCCTTTTCAATCTCTGAATCAGATTTTTGCTCAGGTCCCTCAATTTCAGCCAGAAAATACCTGAAATCACAGAAAAACACACAAACTCATAGTAAAGTCCAGAAAAGTGAATTTTAACTAAAAACTAATAAAAAGTATACTAAAAACTAACTAAAACTACTAAAAACATACTAAAAACAATGCCAAAAAGCGTACAAATTATCCGCTCATCACAACACCAAACTTAAATTGTTGCTTGTCCCCAAGCAACTGAAAATCAAATAAGATAAAAAGAAGAGAATATGCAATGAATTCCAAAAACATCTATGAAGATCAGTATCAATTAGATGAGCGGGGCTTTTAGCTTTTTGCCTGTGAATAGTTTTGGCATCTCACTCTATCCTTTGAAATTCAGAATGATTGACTTCTTTAGGAACTCAGAATCCAGATAGTGTCATTGATTCTCCTAGTTAAGTATGATGATTCTTGAACACAGCTACTTATTGAGTCTTGGCCGTGGCCCAAAGCACTCTGTCTTCCAGTATTACCACCGGATACATACATGCCACAGACACATAATTGGGTGAACCTTTTCAGATTGTGACTCAGCTTTGCTAGAGTCCCCAATTAGAGGTGTCCAGGGTTCTTAAGCACACTCTTTTTGCCTTGGATCACAACCTTATTTCTTTCTTTTCCTTTCTTTTTCTTTTTCTCCCCTTTTTCGTTTTTTTTTTCGTTTCTTTTCTTCTCTTTTTTTTTTGTATTCACTGCTTTTTCTTGCTTCAAGAATCATTTTTATGATTTTTCAGATCCTCAGTAACATGTCTCCTTTTTCATCATTCTTTTAAGAGCCAACCAATCATGAACCACAAATTCAAAAGACATATGCACTGTTTAAGCATACATTCAGAAAACAAAAGTATTGCCACCACATCAAAATAATTAATCTGTTATAAAATTCAAAATTCATGCAATTCTTCTCTTTTTCAGTTAAGAACATTGTTTATTTAAGAAAGGTGATGGATTCATAGGACATTCATAGCTTTAAGGCATAGACACTAAGACACTAATGATCATAAGACACAAACATAGATAAACATAAGCACTAAAATTCGAAAAATAGGAAAATAAAGAACAAGGAGATTAAAGAACGGGTCCACCTTAGTGATGGCGGCTTGTTCTTCCTCTTGAAGGTCTTATGGAGTGCTTGAGCTCCTCAATGTCTCTTCCTTGTCTTTGTTGCTCCTCTCTCATGATTCTTTGATCTTCTCTAATTTCATGGAGGAGGATGGAATGTTCTTGATGCTCCACCCTTAGTTGTCCTATGTTGGAACTCAATTCTCCTAGGGAGGTGTTAATTTGCTCCCAATAGTCTTGTGGAGGAAAGTGCATCCCTTGAGGCATCTCAGGGATCTCATGATGAGAGGGGTCTCTTGTTTGCTCCATCCTCTTTTTAGTAATGGGCTTGTCCTCATCAATGGGGATGTCTCCCTCTATGTCAACTCCTACTGAATAACAGAGGTGACAAATGAGGTGAGGAAAGGCTAACCTTGCTAAGGTAGAGGACTTGTCCGCCACCTTATAAAGTTCTTGGGCTATAACCTCATGAACTTCCACTTCTTCTCCAATCATGATGCTGTGGATCATGATGGCTCGGTCTAGAGTAACTTTGGACCGGTTGCTAGTGGGAATGATTGAGCGTTGGATAAATTCCAACCATCCTCTAGCCACAGGCTTGAGGTCATGCCTTCTTAATTGAACCGGCTTCCCTCTTGAATCTCTCTTCCATTGGGCGCCCTCTTCACAAATGTCAGTGAGGACTTGGTCCAACCTTTGATCAAAGTTGACCCTTCTAGTGTAAAGATGTTCATCTCCTTGCATCATAGGCAAGTTGAATGCCAACCTCACATTTTCCGGACTAAAATCCAAGTATTTCCCCCGAACCATAGTAAGCCAATTCTTTGGATCCGGGTTCATACTTTGATCATGGTTCTTGGTGATCCATGCATTGGCATAGAACTCTTGAACCATTAAGATTCCGACTTGTTGAATGGGGTTGGTGAGAACTTCCCAACCTCTTCTTCGGATCTCATGTCGGATCTCCGGATATTCACTCTTTTTGAGTGAAAAAGGGACCTCGGGGATCACCTTCTTCAAGGCCACAACTTCATAGAAGTGGTCTTGATGCACCCTTGAGATGAATCTCTCCATCTCCCATGACTCGGAGGTGGAAGCTTTTGCCTTCCCTTTCCTCTTTCTAGAGGTTTCTCCGGCCTTAGATGCCATAAATGGTTATGGAAAAACAAAAAGCAATGCTTTTACCACACCAAACTTAAAAGGTTTGCTCGTCCTCGAGCAAAAGAAGAAAGAAGAGAGTAGAAGAAGAAGAAATGAGGAAGAAGTGAATGGCTTTATGTTTGGCCAAAGAGGGGGAGAAGTGGTGTTTAAGTTGTGTGAAAATGAAGGTGTGAAGAAGGGTTTATATAGGAGAGGGGGGCTCATGGTTCGGTCATGTATGGGTGGGTTTGGGAGGGAAAGTGGTTTGAATTTGAAGGGTGAGGTAGGTGGGGTTTTATGAAGGATGGATGTGAGTGGTGAAGAGAAAGATGGGATTTGATAGGTGAAGGGTTTTTGGGGAAGAGGTGTTGAGGTGATTGGTGAATGGGTGAAGAAGAGAGAGAGTGGTGGGGTTGGTGGGGATCCTGTGGGGTCCACAGATCCTGAGGTGTCAAGGAAAAGTCATCCCTGCACCAAATGGCATGCAAAATCACGTTTTGAGCCAATTCTGGCGTTAAACGCCGGGCTGGTGCCCCTTTCTGGCGTTTAACGCCAGGTTCTTGCCCTTTCCTGGCGTTTAACGCCAGTCTGGTGCCCCTTTCTAGCATTAAACGCCCAGAATGGTGCCAGACTGGGTGTTAAACGCCCACCTGCTAGCCTTACTGGCGTTTAAACGCCAGTAGGTTCTTCCTCCAGGGTGTGCTATTTTTCTTCCTGTTTTTCATTCTATTTTTGCTTTTTCAATTGATTTTGTGACTTCTCATGATCATCAACCTACAAAAAACGTAAAATAACAAAGGAAAATAGATAAAATATAACATTGGGTTGCCTCCCAACAAGCGCTTCTTTAATGTCAGTAGCTTGACAGAGGGCTCGCATGGAGCCTCACAAATGCTCAGAGCAATGTTGGAACCTCCCAACACCAAACTTAGAGTTTGAATGTGGGGGTTCAACATCAAACTTAGAGTTTGGTTGTGGCCTCCCAACACCAAACTTAGAGTTTGACTGTGGGGGCTCTGTTTGTCTCTGATTTGAGAGAAGCTCTTCATGCTTCTTCTCCATGGTGACAGAGGGATATCCTTGAGCCTTAAACACAAAGGATTCTTCATTCACTTGAATGATCAGTTCACCTCCATCAACATCAATCACAGCCTTTGCTGTGGCTAGGAAGGGTCTGCCAAGGATGATAGATTCATCCATGCACTTCCCAGTCTCTAGGACTATGAAATCAGCAGGGATGTAATGGTCTTCAATCTTCACCAGAACATCCTCTACAAGTCCATAAGCTTGTTTCTTTGAATTGTCTGCCATCTCTAGTGAGATTCTTGCAGCTTGTACCTCAAAGATCCCTAGCTTCTCCATTACAGAGAGAGGCATAAGGTTTACACTTGACCCTAAGTCACACAGAGCCTTCTTGAAGGTCATGGTGCCTATGGTACATGGTATTGAAAACTTCCCAGGGGCTTGTCTCTTTTGAGGTAATTTCTGCCTAGACAAGTCATCCAGTTCTTTGGTGAGCAAAGGAGGTTCATCCTCCCAAGTCTCATTTCCAAATAACCTGTCATTTAGCTTCATGATTGCTCCAAGGTATTTAGCAACTTGCTCTTCAGTGACATACTCATCCTCTTCAGAGGAAGAATACTCATCAAAGCTCATGAATGGCAGAAGTAAATCCAATAGAATCTCTATGGTCTCATTTTGAGCCTCAGATTCCCATGGTTCCTCATTAGGGAACTCAGTGGAGGTCAGTGCACGCCCACTGAGGTCTTCCTCAGTGGCGTTCACTTCCTCTCCTTCTTCTCCATATTCGGCCATGTGGATGGCCTTGCACTCTCCTTTTGGATTTTCTTCTGTATTGCTTGGGAGAGTACTAGGAGGGAGTTCAGTAATTCTCTTGCTCAGCTGTCCCACTTGTGCCTCCAAGTTCCTAATGGAGGACCTTGTTTCAGTCATGAAACTTTGAGTGGTTTTGATTAGATCAGAGACCATGGTTGCTAAGTCAGAGGGGTTCTGCTTAGAACTCTCTGTCTGTTGCTGAGAAGATGATGGAAAAGGCTTGCCATTGCTAAACCTGTTTCTTCCACCATTATTGTTGTTGACACCTTGTTGAGGTCTCTGTTGATCCTTCCATGAGAAATTTGGATGATTTCTCCATGAAGAATTATAGGTGTTTCCATAGGGTTCTCCTAGGTAATTCACCTCTTCCATTGAAGGGTTCTCAGGATCATAAGCTTCTTCTTCAGATGAAGCATCCTTAGTACTGCTTGGTGCATTTTGCATTCCAGACAGACTTTGAGAAATCAAATTGACTTGTTGAGTCAATATTTTGTTCTGAGCCAATATGGCATTCAGAGTATCAATCTCAAGAACTCCTTTCTTCTGATTTGTCCCATTGTTCACAGGATTCCTTTCAGAAGTGTACATGAATTGGTTATTTGCAACCATTTCAATGAGCTCTTGAGCTTCTGCAGGCGTCTTCTTCAAATGAAGAGATCCTCCAGCAGAGCTATCCAAAGACATCTTGGATAGTTCAGAGAGACCATCATAGAAAATACCTATGATGCTCCATTCAGAAAGCATGTCTGAGGGACACTTTCTGATTAATTGTTTGTATCTTTCCCAAGCTTCATAGAGGGATTCTCCATCCTTCTGTCTGAAGGTTTGGACTTCCACTCTAAGCTTACTCAATTTTTGAGGTGGAAAGAACTTTGCCAAGAAGGCATTGACTAGCTTTTCCCAAGAGTCCAGGCTTTCTTTAGGTTGAGAGTCCAACCATGTCCTAGCTCTGTCTCTTACAGCAAAAGGGAATAGCATTAGTCTGTAGACCTCAGGGTCAACCCCATTAGTCTTGACAGTGTCACAGATTTGCAAGAACTCAGCTAAGAACTGATGAGGATCTTCCAATGGAAGTCCATGGAACTTGTAATTCTGTTGCATTAGAGAAACTAATTGAGGCTTAAGCTCAAAGTTGTTTGCTCCAATGGCAGGGATAGAGATGCTTCTCCCATAGAAGTCGGGAGTAGGTGCAGTAAAGTCACCAAGCACCTTCCTTGCATTGTTGGTATTGTTGTTATTTTCGGCTGCCATGGGTTCTTCTTCTTTGAAGAATTCGGTTAGGTCCTCTACAGAGAGTTGTGCCTTAGCTTCTCTTAGCTTTCGCTTCAAGGTCCTTTCAGGTTCAGGGTCAGCTTCAACAAGAATGCCTTTGTCTTTGTTCCTGCTCATATGAAAGAGAAGAAAACAAGAAAATATGGAATCCTCTATGTCACAGTATAGAGATTCCTTGAGGTGTCAGAAGAACAGAAAATTAGAAGGAAGAGGTAGAAGAATTCGAACTTTAATCAGATAGAGTTCGAATTGTGCATTGAGGAGGAGTGGTACTCCATAAATAGAAGGATGTGAGAAGAAGGGAAGTAATTTTCGAAAATTAAGTAAAAGATTTTAAAAACATTTTGAAAAAACACTAGTTAATTTTCGAAAACCAAGAGTGGGAAAGAGATCAAGTGATTTTTGAAAAAGATTTTGAAATTAGAAATCAGAAAGATTTGATTGAAAACTATTTGAAAAAGATGTGGTTAAGAAGATATGATTGGTTTTTTTTAAAAAGATGTGATTGAGAAGATATGATTTAAAAAAAAACATTTTAAAAAGATTTGATTTTAAAAATTAATGACTTGCCTAACAAGAAAAGATATGATTCAAACATTAAACCTTTCTCAACAGAAAAGGCAACATACTTGAATTGTTCAATCAAATCATTAATTGTTAGCAAGTATCTTTGAAAAAGGAAAGAAATTGATTTTGAAAAAGATTTGATTGAAAAGATATGATTTGAAAAAGATTTGATTTTGAAAAACTTTGAAAACTTGAAAAAAATATGAATTAAAAACAGAATCTTCCCTCTTGTGCCATCCTGGCGTTAAACGCCCAGAATGGTGCACATTCTGGCGTTTAACGCCCAATGCACTCCCTTTTTGGGCGTTAAACGCCCAACCAGGTACCCTGGCTGGCGTTTAAACGCCAGTCTGTCCTTCTTCACTGGGCGTTTTGAACGCCCAGCTTTTTTTTTTTGTGTAATTCCTCTGCTGCATGTTCTGAATCTTCAGTTCCCTGTACTATTGACTTGAAAATAGAACCAAGATCAAATAAACAATGCATGCAAGACACCAAACTTAAAATTAGACACTAGACTCAAACAAGAAACATAAAATATTTTTGGTTTTTATGATTTTGAAATTTTTTTTTTTGGATTTTTCGAAAATTATATGGAAATAGAAAATAAAGGTTTCAGAATTCTCAATTTGAATTCCAGGAATCATTGCAATGCTAGTCTAAGACTTCGGTCCAGGAATTAGACATGGCTTCACAGCCAGCCAAGCTTTCAAAGAAAGCTTCGGTCCAAAACACTAGACATGGCCAATGGCCAGCCAAGCCTTAGCAGTTCATTGCTCCAATAGCAAGATTGATAGAGATCAACAAGCTCTTGTGATGATCAGTTGAAACCTCGGTCCAATAAGATTAGACATGGCTTCTCAGCCAGCCAGACTTCAACAGATCATCATGAAACACTAGAATTCATTCTTAAGAACTCTGAAGAAAAATACCTAATCTAAGCAACAAGATGAACCGTCAGTTGTCCATACTCGAAACAATCCCCGGCAATGGCGCCAAAAACTTGGTGCGCAAAATTGTGATCACTACAACTTCGCACAACTAACCAGCAAGTGCACTGGGTCGTCCAAGTAATAAACCTTACGCGAGTAAGGGTCGATCCCACGGAGATTGTCGGTATGAAGCAAGCTATGGTCACCTTGTAAATCTTAGTCAGGCAGACTCAAATGGGTATAGATGATGAATGAAACATAAAGATAAAGATAGAGATACTTATGTATATCATTGGTGAGAGCTTCAGATAAGTGTATGAAGATGCTTTCCCTTCCGTCTCTCTGCTTTCCTACTGTCTTCATCCAATCCTTCTTACTCCTTTCCATGGCAAGCTTATGCAAGGGTTTCACCGTTGTCAGTGGCTACCTCCCATCCTCTCATTGGAAATGTTCAACGCACCCTGTCACGGCACGGCTATCCATCTGTCGGTTCTCGATCAGGCCGGAATAGAATCCAGTGATTCTTTTGCGTCTGTCACTAACGCCCCGCCCTCAGGAGTTTGAAGCACGTCACAGTCATTCAATCATTGAATCCTACTCAGAATACCACAGACAAGGTTAGACCTTCCGAATTCTCTTGAATGCCGCCATCAGTTCTTGCCTATACCACGAAGACTCTGATCTCACGGAATGGCTGGCTCGTTTGTCAGGCGAGCGCTCGGTTGTCAGGCGATCAACCATGCATCGTGTATCAGGAATCCAAGAGATAAACACTAGAGCCTTGTTTGCTTGTAGAACGGCAGTGGTTGTCAGTCACGTGTTCATGAGTGAGAATGATGATGAGTGTCACGGATCATCACATTCATCAAGTTGAAGAACAAGTGATATCTTGGAATAAGAACAAGCGGAATTGAATAGAAGAACAATAGTAATTGCATTAATACTCGAGGTACAGCAGAGCTCCACACCTTAATCTATGGTGTGTAGAAACTCCACCGTTGAAAATACATAAGAACAAGGTCTAGGCATGGCCGTGAGGCCAGCCTCCCAATGATCTAAGAACAAGATGTCCAAAGATGATCTAGAGATCTAAAGTGATCAAAAGATGAAAATACAATAGTAAAAGGTCCTACTTATAGGGAACTAGTAGCCTAAGAATTACAAAGATGAGTAAATGACATAAAAATCCACTTCCGGGCCCACTTGGTGTGTGCTTGGGCTGAGCAATGAAGCATTTTTCGTGTAGAGACTCTTCTTGGAGTTAAACGCCAGCTTTTATGCCAGTTTGGGCGTTTAACTCCCATTTTGGTGCCAGTTCCGGCGTTTAACGCTGGGAATTCTGAAGGTGACTTTGAACGCCGGTTTGGGCCATCAAATCTTAGGCAAAGTATGGACTATCATATATTGCTGGAAAGCCCAGGATGTCTACTTTCCAACGCCGTTGAGAGCGCGCCAATTGGGCTTCTGTAGCTCCAGAAAATTCACTTCGAGTGCAGGGAGGTCAGAATCCAACAGCATCTGCAGTCCTTTTCAGTCTCTGAATCAGATTTTTGCTCAGGTCCCTCAATTTCAGCCAGAAAATACCTGAAATCACAGAAAAACACACAAACACATAGTAAAGTCCAGAAAAGTGAATTTTAACTAAAAACTAATAAAAAGTATACTAAAAACTAACTAAAACTACTAAAAACATACTAAAAACAATGCCAAAAAGCGTACAAATTATCCGCTCATCAGTCGCTCAACCAGTTGCCGCACCAGAGGAACCATGGGTGATGTGGAAGATTTGTCCCGGGTCTCCTGTGTGCAGTGTTTGGCCGATTACGAGGTTCGGGTGTTCCTGCAGTTGTTTGCATTCGAATAAAAATTGTATATCTTGGGGTTTCTGTTTTCCTGGTTTGTCGTTTATGATTCTCATGAGTTATGTTACCGTATGAAGTATTATCTCCACTTTTGTTAACTTTAATCGCGGTTATCATCATAATATATTTTTATTCTGTTTCTATCTTCCCGCGTGGGTAGAGCTTGGTTAGTTTGACTTGGTCAGACTCAATGGTGCGAATTGGTTTATAGGTTTTCCCTCGGCTGGATGCTCAGTAGTGGAAGTGGAAAGGTAGAGGTTTTCTGTCGCGCGGACCCCACGCTCAGGAGTTAGCGTGTACTTCAAGCCGAATTAGGTTCAGAAGCAGGTGTGCAGGAATGCCAGGGTAAGGTGTAGGGGTGTGGTGTACAAAGTTAGATAGGAAGAAAAGAGTTTTGTTTTGTCAAATCAACCATAAAAAAATGAATGCATTTAACCGAAAATAAAAAGTTTACCATATTATTCGATAACTTAATTTGATGTGATCATTGAGGGTTTTTAATCGGTTTAATATTCCATAATGTACAGAATACGACATGTATTTAATTGTTTTATCTGACGCTTTCCAATAATAACGATTAACGACGAGCTCCATTAAATTTGCAAACAACAAAAATGTCATTCACGTTTCCCAATTCCCATTTCTCATTTCCGGATATCTACGCAAACTGGAAAATGAAAAGCAGACTGCCCACCTGCGTTTGGCAAAAGGATGCCACTTCTAATTGTACGTATAGGTAAATATGGGTCTAAGTACATAAATTAAATGTACTAAATATCCAGTATTAACCATAATGTTGGGCAACGAAACGAGTTATGCGCTAAGCTGTAAAAATTAACTAATGTCGGTGTATAATCTAATGTTGGGCAACGAAATGATTTACGTGTTATACCGTTATTGTCCTTTTTATTTTTCCTTGACCGGCCGGAGAGTATCGGTCACTGTGTTGAAGCAGGAATTGTGGATGCTATACTCCGACAGGGGTTGACGGAGTATTTCCGGTTTGCCCGCCGTGGCATTGGGATGGAACTGCTGTCTGGGGCCTGGACGGAGGGCAACATCAAAGCAGGTTACGTGTCGGCCATGTTGCTACTGTGTACATAGCTTCATCCGAAAATAGAAAGAAAGAAAGAAAGAAAACTCAAATGCTGCGGAAATTATATATAATTAAGAAAACTGAGTTTTACGCAGGGGTTACAGAACATGAAAAGAACAGCTAGGGAAATACGGAAACACAGCAAATAAAGACTTGGAAGGTAGATGCCGTGGGTCATATAGCCCCGACATCGTCTCCATTCTGCCCGGCAGTTTCCTGATAGTCAGAGCCGTCTGCCATTGCCGCAGGTTGACCATACAGTTGGCGGACCAATAAACCTACCTTGATCTCCACAACCTCAAGCCTGCCTTCCATTTCATGCCACGGTGCCATCTGTTGCTGTTCCCTTCAACGAAGATCGGCAATTTCCGCTTTCAAAGCGTTTGCTTTGTCTTCGAGTTCGCGAACGGTGGTTTGATGCTGTTCCATCTCCGTGCGCAACTTCTTTTCCAACCGGCGGCCTTGTTCCAGTTGATGCTTCCTGATACTAGCCCTGACTTTCACGGTGATTGCCTCGATCCTCGCCGTCCTTGCTTCGTCTTGTGTCCTACGAAGACTATCACTCAGAAACCTCATCCTCTGTTGGAGGGTGTTCATCAGGTCTGCGGTCGGATGTTCCTCGAGGTCGCCCGGACTAATGGCGTGGTCGTCGAAGGATTCGTGCGACATTTTCTCAAATGAAGACCGGGAGGTTTGGTAGACGATAACGGCCCTTGAAGCTATGAGTTTTCTCCCGGCAGAGGTTATGGATAAATATAAGGAATGGTTATGAATTGTGACGGACTTGTACATTGATATACATTAATGAAAATCAAAATTTAAGTTAATAATAAATAAATTAATACATTTTAATGTGGTTAATTAATGTACGTATGCTATTCCTTGAGAAAATGAATATAACAATGCAGCTGGTGGTTTTATCGATAAACGAAGAAAAAGCCTGGGAAAACTTATGCTGCATCGATTGCGCAAAATCCGCTATGATTGCAAATCTTGGCAATGTGACGTTAGAGTAGACAGGAAGGGCTGAAGGTCTATGGACTGCTATGAATAACGTGGCAGACAGGACTCGTGTTGATCTCATAAAAAAAAACTTTATTACTTGGCTATGCAACCAAGGGTCACCGAATGTGAGGTCAGTAAGTGGAAACAATTGTATTTTCCATAAGTTAAATTTTTAATACTAAGCAGAAAACACAAAAATAAAAATGATGGTAAAATGAGACAAACAGTATCAAAACGAGTCAAATAGTTGGAAAAATTATTACATAATAGTGATAATACATATATTACATAGGATAACCAACAAAATATAGAGAACCCTTTCCTATCCAATCAGTCAAAGAGGTGGACAAACAGGATCAATTCATAATCAGCCCTACAATGCACGCACGGAATATGAGCAGCACCTCCGTCACCGTCGTTTACGTCCCACCCTCTTCCATAGCGTTGATGGCGGTAAATGGCACCCATGTTTCCACGGCTTGGACATGCATGCGAAGAATAGACTTGATTCTCTGCGTTTAGCCTTGGCAGGCGACGCAGGTGTCTCCACGTCCCCTGGACAACGCCGCGGAACACCAATTTGCAGTTTGTTAGGGCACCGGCCGCCTCAAGCCCACGAAATGTTTGTAAGCCCTTGTTCTTTGACTCGGCGTCGTCGCGTAGCATCAGCATCATCGCCACTGTGTACTGGGCTGCCGAATGGCCCTGGGCTGTGACAACGTGCATGGTTTCCATCCCCGCAAAACGACACTCGCCTAGGAAAAGGTCAGACACAGCAGACCAAAACAGAACTTCCAGGTGCCCACTCTGCCTGCATCGCGCTAAGAAGTTTCTTCCCGGCTGGTGCATGGGACTCACACTCCACCATCGTTGGTCCCAAATTGGAATGTTGGCGCATCTGTAAACGAAATCCTCATCCCCTGCATTACGTGTAGCGGTGCATGACATCCTGAGACTGTACAAGTCCCTGACGGACTGTGCTGCGGTCCTTCCGGCAATTAAGGTCCATACATCGTGGGGAAGGTTGGCCGGGCCTGTCGGACGATACATCTCCTCCCCTTGTATTGAGCGCCCTCACACGATAGATAAATGGTCGGTTATGTGTAAGTACTGGATAACAGAAAGGCTCCAAGCAGTTATCTCAATGGTTGTTGTTTACGGTGACTTTATAGTCACCCGGTGCCGTGTGCGATGGTATCCCATCGGTTGTGTACCGTGCATCTACACCTACTCAGCTACAATCACGTCGTTTAGGGAGCCTGCCGGTTGAGTTTCCCGTCGGCTCACACAAGGGTTCCTTAGCCAACACGTCCCGTTTATTCTTATTTTTTTAGTTTTTTTTATTTTTGTTTAACTAACCGGTCAATAACTTCCCTTTAAAGTTAGGTTTTTTCCATTTCGTCGCTTGGGGATTCCCAAATATATTTTTTTTGCTCTTTATGTTTTGTTATATCAGAATTTAATGCTATTAATTAAGTCTAATATTTTAATAATATTAATTGACATTATTTAGACATTGTTCAAAATTCTTGTTGTTTAACTATAATTTTAAGATATCTATATGTAATAAGTATCCGTTTACCTAAATAACATTTATATGGTAATAAAGTAGATAACCGCTAATATTATACGTCCATACTAAACCGAAGTGTTATATGTCAATAATAAACCTAATATGCATAACAATCCTAAACCTTAGCTATGTCAACGAATCGTTCCACTTCGTAGTCGGCGCGACAACAAATGCACCGAATATGGTTGGCGCCTCCGACACCGTGGATGGAGCCCCGCTCTACCGCCCTTCGGCGGTAGTCATAGAGAAGACCCATGTGGCCTCGGGTCAAGCATCTGGTTGAGTCACATACTGTATGTTCTTCTCCCTTATCCGGCATTTGGACTTCATCTGGCCAAGAAATTGTAAGGACTGCGAAGCAACTCGAGTAACATGCCGGGAGTAAGTTACCCGCTTCGAACGTGCGAAATAGTTCCAAACCTTCTTTTTTGGCGTCTCTGTCGTCCCTTCGGAGGAGCTACTCCATTGAAAGTGCGTACTTGGCGGCGTCCAGCCCATTCCTTGCTGCATTTTGCAGCATTTCCCATCCGACGGCGTGGTTACGTCTTATGTAGAGCTCCCGCGGCGCCTCCCGAAACAGAAGTTCCGGGTGACCAATCTCCATGCACCTCTCGAAAAATCTTCGCCCAATAGGGTCCCGTATCCACACCCAATTCATGTCATGCGGAGGTGGCATGGCAACCATCCTGAGCACAGTATCGTCGTCGCCTACATCGCGCACAACGCAACACGTCATACGGAACCTGCACAGGTCCTCAATCGATGTCGTCGCGACTTTAATGGCTATGGCTACTGATGCATTTGCATAGTTGCTATATTAGCTAGTTAGTTTGGTTGGTTTTAGCTTAGTTTCACTCATTTTCTCTAAATAAACAAGTATTTTTATGAGTTTTGTCTTCATGCATGAGAATATCAAGGAACATGTTGATTGTAGCCAAATTCATGCAAATGATTTAAGGAATACATAAATGAATGAGTATGAATGAATCTCATGAAATTGATTGCATGGAATGGCAATACTTTGAGACAATTTCTTGGGTTAATGATAGGTAATGAAGTAAGAAGGCAATGGAGCAAGAATTTGAGCAAGAAAGATTGGGGACATAGCAAGCTTGGCAAGGAGAAAGAGACTTGGGCGTTGCCAACGTGCATTATCACTTGAGTGCTTGGCAATAACACCAAGTAGCCCTGGAAGGTGAATTTGAAGCTTCAAAGCAAGTTGCCAACTTGAATGTACAATGGCGTGTTTGAGAGCAACGCAAACAATCCATGGCAAGCCAAGAAGAGTGGGTTGGCACGTTGCCAACTCCCCAAACTAATAGCGTGTTCCATAGCAACGCCAGGGAGCAAAAACCTAGAAGGAAGCAGCCCCCTAGCACGTTGCCAACGCCACCAACAAGGGCGTGTTTGGTGACAACGCCAGCAGCAAGAAGGCTTGGGCAGGAAAGGGAGATGCACCACGTTGCCAACGCCAAAGTCTGAAGGCGTGTTCCTTGGCAACGTAGCAACCAAAGCTTGGTGCCATAGGAAAGCTCGAGCACGTTGTTGGGCTGGGAGAGCATGGGCGTGTTCCTTGGCAACGCATGCAAGCAAGGATTCTGGGCCAACCTAGAGCTCGAGAGCATTGCTAACTTGGGAATGAACTGGCGTGTTCATCAATAACGCCAGGGACAAGATTCTGGGCCAACAAATAAGAGCACGTTGCCAACTTGGGGAAAGGGTGAGTGTTTGAAGGCAACGCCAAGCAACATTGGAGTGCACATGTGGGTGTTGCCAACTTGGGCCAGGAAGGAGCTTCGAGGACGTTGCCAACGCCACTTTCATTGGCGTGTTCTAAGGCAACGCCAGGAAGGACTGCTTGGTAGGCACCAAGCCTTGGATCTCCACCCACGTTGCCAATGCCAGCTTCCAAAGGCGTGCTCCAAGGCAACGTGACAAGCTATTTTGAGAAGCACTCGAGCACGTTGCCAACGCCAGCTTCTAAAGGCGTGCTCCAAGGCAACGTGACAAGCTATTTTGAGAAGCACTCGAGCACGTTGCCAACGCTAGCTTCTAAAGGCGTTTTCCAAGGCAACGTGACAAGCAAAGTTGAATGCTAGAAAGCAGCCCTGGAGGGGAGCACGAGCACGTTGCCAACGTGCCAACAAGGGGGCGTGTTTGAGGACAACGCCAGCCCCATGTTCTAGCCTTGGGAGGCTTGGCACGTTGCCAACTTGATCAGAAAGAGGCGTTTTCAGCAACAACTTGGCAGCTTGACCTTACCTTCTTTGAGGAAGCATAACTTGAGCTAGAAAAATCCAATTGAGATGAATCCAAGTGCATTAGAAAGAAGACACTCTGAGCTTTCCAATGATGTATGATAGTCCATATTGAAGCAGAGGATTGACACTCAAATTCTGGGCTACATTTAGCATGAAAGTAGAGTCAAGAAGAAGAAAATCAAGTTGTTAGCAACAACTTGGGCTAGCAACGCCCAAGTCTCAAAGCTCACTCCCAGGAAAACATAATGCACGTTGCCAAAGTGCATTAAGGCTAGCGTTATTGGCAACAACGCCAAGCCATTGGGCCAGAAGCATCATGAATGAACTCCTCCTTCCATGTCTAGAACACTTCTTCCGTGGAGCCAAGAATTCAACAAAGAGAAAGCCCACATTGCTAGCCCAATTGAAGATCTTTGAAGGAGTTTTAGGACTAATATAAATAGAGAAGGAGTTTGTACTTTAGGGGGACTTTTTGACACTTAGATTTCTAAACTTTCAGCACTTACTAGCACTTTTTACTTGGAGAACTCTCTAGCATTTCCGGGAGGATACCCGGAGAGCTATTTTGGTTCTTCTTGGAACTTCTCTTCTTCATTTTTGAGTTTTAAGCATTTTCTTCTTCTTCTTCATCTTTCTTCACACTTAGTTTAATTTTCATTTATGGCAATTGTTGTTGAAATTGGAGCTATGATTCACTAAACCCCACTTTCATTAGGGGGAAGAGCTCTGCTTGTTTGAATGCATTGATACATCATCTTCTCCTTCTCAATTCAAGTGGTTAATCCAAGAGAAAATTCTTTGTTCTTCAAAGATTCAACCACCATCGAGAGAGGGGTTAATCTATATGAATTATGTGGTGAATTTGAGAAATGAACCACATAGTTCAGTTTAGAGTTCATCCTTTCATAATCTCCTTAATCAATACACTTGGGTTGGTATGTGAGATGTAACCTCCCTAAGTTGAGATTATGGACATTGTGTGGCTTGGATTAGAAATTGAGCTTCATCTCTTCTCATGAACAATTAGATCACGAGAGTGGCAATTGGTTATGTTGAGAGAAATTGAATCACCAAGAGATTGGGATTCAATTACCCACTTGCGATGGATCTATACCCATGATTGAGAAGGAATTGATCAACATCAATTCATGAGAATTTGCATCTCTGATCCCTAATGATCCTCTCCTTCATTAATTCTTATTTCTTTTGCTCTTAGTTGTTTGAACACCCATTACCCCATTTCCCTTCTACATTCTTGCAATTTATTTTTCTTGTCATCTACATTCTGTCTCTTTATTTCTTGCTCTTGCTCTTATGCTCTTTAAATTTCTGCAACCTTTAATTCCTTGCCATTTATCTTTGATGTCATTTAAGTTTCTTGCATTTTAAGTTTCAGTTATTTACTTTCATTTTATTTCTATATTCCCGTTCTTTAAATTCCTTGCCATTTAAATTCCTGCAATTATGTTCAAAAGTCACAATGCTCATAAAATCAAAATCATGTTTGCTTGACTAAATCCATCATTAAACTAAAGTTGCTTAATCTACCAATCTCTGTGGGATCGACCTCACTCTTAGTGAGTTTTATTACTTGATACGACCCGGTATACTTGCCGGTTGTACGTGAAATCAAATTTTTACGTATCAAGTTTTTGGCGCCGTTGCCGGGGATTGGAAAAGATTGACAATGATTAAGTGAATGGTGGTTTAGATTAAGCATTTTTTTTAGTGTTTTTGTTAAGCCCACTAACTGTTTGATACTTTGTTTCACTAACTCCAATTCCACTCTAGTTCTAGAGTGTTTCACTTGTGATTTTGGTTGTGTTTGTGTATGTCAGGAGCTAATAGACCTAATACTGAGGACGAGAGAACCCTCTGAAGGATAAGAAGAGCAGAAAGAGGAAAGGGGATAGTTGGTGAAGAAGAATCAGAGGGAGAAGACCAAGTCATAGAGGACGACATGCACAATCCTCCTGGAGGGGTCAACAACAATGATGTACCACCTAGAAGGGTGTTATCTTCTTATACCATCCCTGATCCAAGACATTGTGGGAGCAGTATTGCCACTCCAAATGTTCATGCCCATAATTTTGAGTTGAAACCTCAGCTCATCACTTTGGTACAAAACAACTGCTCTTATGGAGGGGGACCTCTTGAAGACCCAAATCAACATCTGTCTATTTTTCTGAGGATATGCAATACAGTGAAGACAAATGGAGTGCATCCAGATGTCTACAAACTGCTGCTATTTCCATTCTCTTTGAGGGACAAGGCCACTCAATGGCTAGAGTCATTCCCCAAGAAAAGCCTCAACAATTGGAATGACGTGATGGGCAGATTTCTAGCAAAGTTTTACCCACCTCAAAGAATCATCAAGTTGAAGACAGAGGTTCAAACTTTCAGGCAAATGGAAGGGGAGTCATTGTATGAAGCCTGGGAAAGATATAAGGCACTAATGAGAAGATGTCCACCTGACATGTTTAGTGACTGGGTCAAACTCCAAAACTTCTATGAAGGTTTAAGCTTAGAAGCAAGGAAGGGACTAGACTACTCATCAGGAGGATCACTCAACATGATGAAAACTGCTGAGGAGGCTCAAGACCTCATTGAGATTGTGGCAAACAATCAGTATTATTACTCATCAGAGAGGCAACATAACCCGGCCCCAAAGAAAGGCGTAATGGAGCTTGAAGGTGTTGACGCTATCTTGGCACAAAATAAGTTAATGCACCAACAAATCTAACAACAAATGGAAATGATAACAAATAGAATGGATGGTCTCCAGCTAGCATCAGTGAACACAACAAATCAATCATCACTTGAATGGAGCCAAGGTGAAGGGACCACTGTTGAACAGCCACAAGAACAAGTTCAGTACATGCAAAATACTTCAAATTCTCAGGATGAATTTCATGGTGATACATACAACCCATCCTGGAAAAATCATCCCAATCTAAAGTGGGGTGAAAACCATTGGCAAAAGAACAACAACCACAACCACACCCGTAACACAAATAACCAAAATCACCATGCCACCAACACTAACCAATATAGAAAAACACAAAACACATATCAACCACCTCACAATAACTCACAAACTCACCAAAACAACTTTCCTGCACCAACATCCAACTCACAGAATTACCACACTAATCCACCTAACAACTTCCAACAACAATCAACCCCCATCATATCCCCAATTGACCATCATGAGATCAGAATCTCAAATCTTGAAGCAACCTTGCAAGCACTTGCTCAAACCACTCAAGCCTTAGCTAAGGGACAAAAGGAACATGAGGCCACCATGAAGAATATTGAGCGACAAGTGGGACAATCAGCCAAACAAGCTAAACGACCAACTAATATTCTCCCACGTGATACAATACCCAACCCGAGAGAGGAATGTAAAGCTCTGCAGTTGAGGAGTGGCAAGGTAGTTGGAGAAAGTTCGAATAAAGAAGCAATAAAACCCAAAGAGCAAGCCACAGTGGAAAAACAAGCGGAAAGGCAAGATGAAGAAAAGGCCTCAACATCTAAAAAAAGCAAAGAGGACGTCAAGCCACAAGGCAAACCACCCAGTCAAGAAAGCAACCATGATAACAAGGAGAATGTGAAGCTACAACAAGAAAACAAGAATGAAGGAGTAAAAGCTTATGTACCTAAGCTTCCATACCCAACTAGGATACATAAAGGAGCAAAGGACCAACAATTCCCAAGGTTCTTAGAAATCTTCAAGAAACTCGAAATCAACATCCCGTTGGCAGAAGCTCTGGAACAAATGCCATTATATGCAAAGTTTCTTAAGGAATTGATCACCAAGAAGAGAAGTTGGCAAGAAAAAGAAACAGTGATTCTCACTCAAGAGTGCAGTGCCATCATTCAAAAAGGGCTACTACCAAAATTCAAAGATCCTGGCAGCTTTCTCATACCCTGCACGATTGGGAGCATGGCCATTGACAAATCACTTTGTGACCTGGGAGCAAGCATTAACTTAATGCCCCTTACCATGATGAAGAAAATGATGATTGAAGAGCTTAAACCCACAAGGATGTCACTCCAACTTGCTGACAGATCCATCAAAATACCAAATAGAGTAGTTGAGAACCTCTTGGTGAAAGTGGGAAACTTTATATTCCCAGCTGATTTTGTGGTCCTAGATATGGATGAAGAGGGAAACAATTCAGTCATTCTTGGTAGACCCTTTTTAGCTACAGCTAGAACAATCATTGATGTGGAAAAGGGAGAAATGATTTTCAGAGTGCATGATGAGCAAATGACCATAAATGTTTTCAAAGCAATGCAACACCCCGTTGAGAAAGAAAGTTGCATGAGGATTGATGTAGTGGATTCTTTGGTTGAAGAAGTACTTGACACAAACCATCAAGTGAAACAGGAGGAAGTCCAGGACATCCAAGGACAAGAAGAGAACAAATTGGAAGCATCAGAGGAACCAAGTGAAGCTATGAAAGAAGAGGCACCACAACAAGAGTTGAAACCACTACCCCCTCATCTTAAGTATGCATTTCTTGGTGAAAAGGACAGCTTCCCAGTGATCATCAATTCTACATTGAGTGTAGAGGAAGAAGAAAAGCTCCTTGTAGTATTGAGAGCTCACAAAGAGGCGTTGGGATGGACCATTGATGACTTGAAAGGCATAAGCCCTGCCATATGCATGCACAAGATACTCTTGGAGGAGAATTCCAAACCAGTGGTACAACCTCAAAGAAGATTGAATCCCACAATGAAGGAGGTTGTTCAAAAGGAAGTCCTGAAGTTATGTAAAGCTGGGATCATCTACCCTATATCTGACAGCCCATGGGTCAGTCCAGTGCAAGTAGTACCTAAGAAAGGGGGAATGACGGTCATTGTTAATGAGAAGAATGAACTTATTCCAACACGAACGGTGACAGGGTGGAGGATGTGCATAGATTATAGGAGGCTGAATGATGCCACACGAAAAGATCACTTTCCTCTCCCTTTCATTGACCAGATGCTTGAAAGGTTGGCTGGCCATGCTTATTACTGTTTTCTTGATGGATACTCTGGGTATAACCAGATAGTGGTTGACCCCATGGATCAAGAGAAGACCTCCTTTACCTGTCCCTTTGGAGTCTTTGCATACAGGAAAATGCCATTTGGACTGTGTAATGCCCCAGCTACCTTTCAAAGATGCATGCTATCAATCTTCTCAGGCATGGTAGAAAAATTTATTGAAGTCTTTATGGATGATTTCTCTGTCTTTGGTGATTTTTTCAATGCTTGCTTGCACCATCTTACCCTAGTCTTGAAAAGGTGCCAAGAAACCAATTTAGTTTTAAATTGGGAGAAATGCCATTTCATGGTACCCGAAGGCATCGTTCTTGGTCACAAAATTTCAAGAAAGGGTATAGAAGTTGACAAGGCAAAAGTAGAAATTATAGAAAAACTTCCTTTGCCAACTAGTGTGAAAGCCGTTAGAATCTTCTTAGGGCATGCTGGATTCTATAGGAGATTCATCAAAAATTTTTCCAAAATAGCAAAACCACTAAGCAATCTGCTGGTGGTAGACAATCCTTTTCTTTTTGATGATGAGTGTAAACATGCTTTTGAAACTCTAAAGGCTAAGCTCACCACAGCACCAATCATCACACCCCCAAGTTGGAGACTACCTTTTGAACTCATGTGTGATGCAAGTAACCTTGCAATTGGTGCTGTGTTGGGGCAGAGGAAGGAAAAGAAGCTTCATGTTATCTACTATGCAAGTAAGGTATTGAATGAAGCTCAAAAAAACTACACCACAACAGAGAAAGAGCTACTAGCTGTGGTATATGCTTTTGATAAGTTTAGACAATATTTGATTGGATCTAAAGTTTTAGTGTATACTGACCATGCTGCTCTTAAGTATCTTATATCAAAACAGGATGCCAAACCAAGGCTCATCAGATGGGTACTACTCCTACAAGAGTTTGACATTGAGATAAAAGATAGAAAGGGCAATGAAAATCAAGTTGCTGACCACTTATCAAGGCTACCACAAGATGCATGCCAAGACAACCTTCAATCAATAAATGAAGAATTTCCAGATGAGCACCTCTTGCAAATTCAACACGTCCCTTGGTTTGCAGACATGGCCAACTACAAGGCAGGAAGAATCATTCCACAAGAGTACACAAAACAACAAGTTAAGAAGCTGCTGCATGAGGCTAAGTTCTTCTTCTGGGATGAACCATTTTTGTTCAAAAGATGCCCAGATGGAATGATAAGAAGATGTGTGTCAGAGGGTGAGATGAAGAACATACTATGGCATTGTCACAACTCTAGTTATGGTGGTCATTTTGGGGCTGAAAGAACGGCTGCAAAGGTACTTCAAAGTGGTTTCTACTGGCCTTCAATCTTCAAGGATGCTAGAGACTTTGTGAGCCATTGCAATGAATGTCAAAGAACAGGGGGTTTGTCAAAGAAAAATGAGATGCCTCAGAAGTTCATTTTGGAAGTGGAACTCTTTGATCTGTGGGGAATAGACTTCATGGGACCTTTCCTTCCATCCTACACATTCAAATACATTTTGGTAGCAGTGGAGTATGTCTCAAAATGGGTAGAAGCAATAGCCACCACCACATGTGATACCAACGTGGTCTTGCAATTCCTAAAGAAGAACATCTTCACTAGATTTGGAGTACCTAAAGGACTTATAAGTGATGGGGGAAGTCACTTCTGCAACAAGCAACTGAATTCCCTACTCCACAAATATGGTGTTACTCACAAAGTGGCCACACCGTATCACCCACAAACCAATGGGCAAGCTGAACTTGCCAACAGAGAACTAAAGAGGATTTTGGAGAAAACTGTGGGGACAACAAGAAAGGATTGGGTTAGAAAGCTGGATGATGCACTTTGGGCATACAGGACAGCCTTCAAGACACCCATAGGAAAATTTCCATTTCAGCTGGTGTATGGAAAGGCATGCCACCTCCCTGTGGAGCTTGAACATAAGGCTTTTTGGGCTACCAAACTTCTGAATTTAGATGCTCAAGCAGCAGGAGAAAAAAGGTTGCTACAACTTAATGAATTGGAGGAGTTCAGATTGGAGGCATATGAAAATGCCAGAATATACAAAAAAAGAGCAAAAAAGTGGCATGACAAGAGAATCTCCCAAAGAACATTCAAACCAGGCCAAAAGGTGTTGCTATTCAACTCAAGATTGAAGATTTTTCCTGGAAAGCTGAGGTCTAGATGGACTGGTCCATACACCATCACCAAAGTATCCCCTCATGGCTATGTAGAATTACTTGATGAAGCCTCAAAACAAACCTTCACAGCTAATGGACATAGGGTGAAGCATTATTTTGGTGGCCCCTGGAGCAAGGAAGAAAGTGTGCAAATGCTAACATGAGCAAGGAAGTTGCATTGTCAAGCTAAGGACAATAAACAAGCGCTTCATGGGAGGCAACCCATGCACAGGAGTTCTCTTCTATTTTCATGCTTTAGTAGTCAATAATAAGAGATTTCATTTTATACAAAAAAAAACCGAGAAAAAGAGCTTGAAATAGCATACAATGTAGGTAAGATACTAAGTTTGGTGTGGCCATCTTTGGAGTTAACTCCATAGAACACTTAGTCACAAACTAAGTTTGGTGTCTTTACATACATAAATAATGCTAGAAAAAGTAGAGTAGGGAATCAATTCATAAATTTTAATTTTTGTTTAGTCAACTTTACATAAGAATATCATCATAAGTTGCTAGCTAGTAATGTCACTTTAAGAATCTCAAGATTTTGGAATTTTGTTGCAGGAAAGAAAGAAAGAAGTGATGGGGAATCTTGGAAGGGAGGTCACGGATACACAAGGAAGAGAAAGTCACATGAGTCTTGAACTTTGTGCATTGGAAAAAAAGCAACTCAACATGCATTGGGCACAAGGAAGCATGCTCCCCATGCTATGACCGAACCACTAAAACCATGCATCCCACCACGGAAATCACTAAAACCATGCCCCCCACCACAAACATCACTTTAAATACTTCAACCATATTCATCAAACCTCACTTTATCCTCACTCATCCTTATACCTCTCCATCACCCCATCTCATCAGCCGAATTCACACTCAACTTCCAACTCATTCGTGCTTCACAAATGTTAGCTTTGGACCTAATCTTTACCCAACAAAACTCATGATGCACTACCTTTCTCAACATAACCGAAACACCCCCTTCCCTCTCACCATCATTTTCTAGCTTGTCTAATCTACCTTGTCATCATATATCTCTCTACACACCCTTCATAAACATTTTCTTTATGCTTGAGGACAAGCATTCAACTAAGTTTGGTGTGGGAGATTCAACCCTTGCAAGTGAATCTCAATGGCCTCATCATCAAGAGATAGGAGGGACAAGCAACCCATAGAAGATGTAGGACAAAACACCTTTGATCGAAGAAGATTCAAATCCAAACACAATGAGCGCATCTTTAGTTGGATGTCAAGCAAAGATGTTGTTCCGGAGTTACCTTTCAAGCTAAGGAAGGAGGAATACTCTGAGATACAAAAAATAATCAGGAAGAGGGGATAGGAGCTTCTCTGTAACCAACCTCAAGAAGTGAGCATGCTTCTCATCCATGAGTTCTACACTAATGTGATAAGAGAATTTGATGATGAAGAACCATACATGAGTTATGTAAGAGGGGTGACTGTTGATTTTAGTCCGGACGCCATCAACAGGGTGCTAAAGGTCAAACCAAAACGGTTCAAACAAGCTAGCTATGAAGAAAGGGTTGAAAATGACCCAAGATATATGGATGTGTTAAGTGACTTATGCAGAGTAGGCACGGATTAGGTGTTGGATTCACATGGACAACCACTCAAACTTCTGAGAGGTGATCTCATACCTCAAGCAAAAGGATGGCATGACATAGTGAGGAGATCATTGATCTCCACTTCAAATAATTCCGAAGTGACAGTGAATAGAGCAATAATGATCCACTGCATAATGAAAGGAGGGGAAATCAATGTTGGAAAAATTATAGCCAAGAACATCATTGACATAGCTCAAAAGGTCAAACAGGACAGCTGGCTAGGATATCCTAGTACTATTTTGCGCTTATGTGAAGAAGCTAGAGTGCCTCTGGAAGAATTTGAAGAAACTGACGTGGTCTCTATTGGAAAACCTCTCACTAGGGAAAGGTTGGAATTTGTCACCACAACACAATTGGAGAGACAACCTTTAGCAAGAAGAAAGAAAAGGAAAGAAGCAAGACAGGAGGAGGAGCCTCAAGAAATGGAAGAACCTCATACCTTAAACATGAATCAACTCCAAGCCGCTTTGGAAGGAATCTCTGGGCAATATTCACAAATTCAAAGAAGCCAAGAGGAACAAGCTCAGCAACAAAGGGACCTTTGGCAATTGATGGATCAACAAAGAGGGGTTCAAGTTCAATGGATGAGCCAAAAAAATGAATACCAAACACACATGATGGAACTACAACAAGAACAATATGCCAAGATACATGAAGCCATCAACAATTCAACTGCTGAATATGAAAGAGCCATGGAAAAAGTAATACAAGAACAAGCTCAACTAAGGAAAGAGCAAGCTCAGCAAATGGAGCTTCTCCATAGGTTGGATGCTAGACATGATACATTTCACAAAGAGTTCAATGAAAGCAGAATGTTCAGGGAAGCCAGGCATAAGGACAGACTTGACTATAATATATGCACCCAAAAAAAGCTCAGTTACCTTTGTGGAGCACCCCCATTACTCAACCCACAAATCAAAAGTTTTAATGAAGCTCGCAAGATATTTGAAGAGCAGGAACTTGCAAGGGTGAGATTTAATGCTCAGAGGCTAAAGGAAACAATGATAAGCTCAGGAGTATGGCAAAGAGAAGAGGGGGACTCAACAACAAAACAACAAGGAGAACTGAGAAGGAAAAAGAAAGAAGATCCAAAGGGGGACTCAACAACAAAACAACAAGGAGAACTGAGAAAGAAAAAGAAAGAAGATCCAAAGGGCAAAGGAAAGCAAGGAGAATCGAGCAAGGAAAAAGGGACATGAAGACTAAAGGTGGTGAAGTTCCTTTGTTTTTCTTTATGCTTTATTAAATAAAGAAGATGTATGTCTGAAATATGGTATACCTTCTAGGTCGCTTTCTTGTATGCATTTTCTTTTATGTTTCCCATTCCATGCATCACCACTCACAGGTTTGGAATGGTTGCTTGTCTTAAGTACTTTTACTTGTCAATGGAATAAAAGATGTAGTTTGAGCAAGAACAGAGAGAATTCTAGCTTAAAAAGAATCATGTTGTCCCATAGAAACGTGCTAGTATATATACATTTATTGTGAAAGAATCAAGGCTCAAGAAATTCAAAAGAATGCTTGCTTATACAAGACTAGTTGGTTAAGGGTTACAAGACTTTAGAAGTAAAAGCACAAATAACCTTGACAACAAAGAAAATAAAGAACAAAGAATGAAAGGCTAGGCATCAATGACAAAATTTGGATATGTGTCTGTGGTGATTGGTGTTAAGAGACATACTTGGGCTAGTAAATCCGAGGGGTGCTTGGTGCACGAATTTGTGATTCGCACAACTAACCAGCAAGTGCACTGGGTCGTCCAAGTAATACCTTACGTGAGTAAGGGTCGATCCCACGGAGATTATTGGTTTGAAGCAATCAATATTTATTTTATTAATCTTAGTTAGGATGTCAACAAGGTTATTTGGATTTAATTGTAAGAAGTCAAAGTGTTTAAAATTGTAAGTTGGAATTATTAGATTTGATTGGAAAGATAAACGAGAACAATAGAGTTACTTGTTTTGCAGTACTGGGGAATATGTTGGAGTTTTGGAGATGCTTTGTCCTTTGACTTCAACTTTTCCTTGAAATCCTTCAATACACGCAAGGCTCCTTCCATGGCAAGCTCTATGTAGGGTGTCACCGTTGTCAATGGCTACTTCCCATCCTCTCAGTGAAAACGTTCCTATGCTCTGTCACAGCACGGCTAATCATCTGTCGGTTCTCAATCAGGTTGGAATAGAATCCATTGATTCTTTTGCGTCTGTCACTAACGCCCAGCCCTCAGGAGTTTGAAGCACGTCACAGTCATTCAATCCCAGAATCCTACTCGGAATACCACAGACAAGGTTTAGACTTTCCGGATTCTCATGAATGCTGCCATCAATCCGGCTTATACCACGAAGATTCTGTTGGGGAATCTAAGAGATATTCATTCAGTCTGATGTAGAACGGAGGTGGTTGTCAGGCACACGTTCATGGATTGAGGAAGGTGATGAGTGTCACGGATCATCACCTTCTTCACAATTAAGCGCGAATAAACATCTTAGATAGGAACAAGCGTGTTTGAATGGAAAACAAAGGAATTGTATTAAATCATCGAGACGCTGCAGAGCTCCTCACCCCCAACAATGGAGTTTAGAAACTCATGCCGTCAAAAGTATGTAATTCAGATCTGAAAATGTCATGAGGTACAAGAAATGTCTGTAAAAGTTGTTTAAATAGTAAACTAGTAACCTAGGTTTACAGAAAATGAATAAACTAAGATAATTGGTGCAGAAATCCACTTCTGGGGCCCACTTGGTGTGTGCTGGGGCTGAGATTAAAGCTATCCACGAGTAGAGGCCTTTCTTGGCGTTAAACTCCAGGTTATGACGTGTTTTGGGCGTTCAACTCCGGATCATGACGTTTTTCTGGCGTTTAACTCCAGACAGCAGCATGAACTTGGCGTTCAACGCCAAGTTACGTCGTCTATCCTTGCGCAAAGTATGGACTATTATATATTGCTGGAAAGCCCTGGATGTCTACTTTCCAACGCCGTTGAGAGCGCGCCAATTGGACTCCTGTAGCTCCAGAAAATCCATTTCGAGTGCAGGGAGGTCAGGATCCAACAACATCAGCAGTCCTTTTTCAGCCTAAGTCAGATTTTTGCTCAGCTCCCTCAATTTCAGCCAGAAAATACCTGAAATCACAGAAAAACACACAAACTCATAGTAAAGTCCAGAAATATGATTTTTGCCTAAAAACTAATAATATTTAACTAAAAACTAATTAAAACATGCTAAAATCTATATGAAATTACCCCCAAAAAGCGTATAAAATATCCGCTCATCAGTGCTTCATCACCTGATAACTTGAGTTAACTAACTCGGGATTATCGATTGAAAACTCACAATCAAGAGTAGCTCTATAACAGAACATTTAGCAACCCAAAGAGGTGCTGGACACCACTATCCAAATAAAATTTCAATGTTATATGCCTGTGATTGAATGTGTTAAGGAGAGAGGCTTGAGTTAGTAAATCTTTAAGAGTGTCTCAACACTTAACAACTTGAACCAACTGGTTTGGGATTGTTGATTGAAAGCTTATGCTAAAGAGCCGCCTTAAGACAAGATTTCGAGCTCAATTGAAATAAGAAGAAATATACAAAAAAAAAAGGAGAAGCAAAGAAAAGAATGGTTCAAGGATCATGTGCTACGGTATAGAAAAAGAAGTCTAGTGAAGTTAACCAATTTAGTATTGAAGCAAGCATTTTAATTGAAAAAGTTGAATAGCCGTGTTCATTTACAATAAATTAATGACCACACAAATGAGGATGACATGTTCAATGAAAAAATTCCTCTCTGGTAAAACATTCAAGTCTTGCATCTTAGATTCTTGTGACAAAGTCTTTTATCTTTTGCTTGAGGACAAGCAACACTTTAAGTTTGGTGTTGTGATGCATTTGCATAGTTGCTATATTAGCTAGTTAGTTTGGTTGGTTTTAGCTTAGTTTCACTCATTTTCTCTAAATAAACAAGTATTTTTATGAGTTTTGTCTTCATGCATGAGAATATCAAGAAACATGTTGATTGTAGCCAAATTCATGCAAATGATTTAAGGAATACATAAATGAATGAGTATGAATGAATCTCATGAAATTGATTGCATGGAATGGCAATACTTTGAGACAATTTCTTGGGTTAATGATAGGTAATGAAGTAAGAAGGCAATGGAGCAAGAATTTGAGCAAGAAAGATTGGGGACATAGCAAGCTTGGCAAGGAGAAAGAGACTTGGGCGTTGCCAACGTGCATTATCACTTGAGTGCTTGGTAATAACGCCAAGTAGCCCTGGAAGGTGAATTTGAAGCTTCAAAGCAAGTTGCCAACTTGAATGTACAATGGCGTGTTTGAGAGCAACGCTAACAATCCATGGCAAGCCAAGAAGAGTGGGTTGGCACATTGCCAACTCCCCAAACTAATAGCGTGTTCCATAGCAACGCCAGGGAGCAAAAACCTGGAAGGAAGCAGCCCCCTAGCACGTTGCCAACGCCACCAACAAGGGCGTGTTTGGTGACAACGACAGCAGCAAGAAGGCTTGGGCAGGAAAGGGAGATGCACCACGTTGCCAACGCCAAAATCTGAAGGCGTGTTCCTTGGCAACGTAGCAACCAAAGCTTGGTGCCATAGGAAAGCTCGAGCACGTTGTTGGGCTGGGAGAGCATGGGTGTGTTCCTTGGCAACGCATGCAAGCAAGGATTCTGGGCCAACCTAGAGCTCGAGAGCGTTGCTAACTTGGGAATGAACTGGCGTGTTCATCAATAACGCCAGGGACAAGATTCTGGGCCAAAAAATAAGAGCACGTTGCCAACTTGGGGAAAGGGTGAGTGTTTGAAGGCAACGCCAAGCAACATTGGAGTGCACATGTGGGCTTTGCCAACTTGGGCCAGGAAGGAGCTTCGAGGACGTTGCCAACGCCATTTTCATTGGCGTGTTCTAAGGCAACGCCAGGAAGGACTGCTTGGTAGGCACCAAGCCTTGGATCTCCACCCACGTTGCCAACGCCAGCTTCCAAAGGCGTGCTCCAAGGCAACGTGACAAGCTATTTTGAGAAGCACTCGAGCACGTTGCCAACGCCAGCTTCTAAAGGCGTGCTCCAAGGCAACGTGACAAGCTATTTTGAGAAGCATTCGAGCACGTTGCCAACGCCAGCTTCTAAAGGCGTTTTCCAAGGCAACGTGACAAGCAAAGTTGAAGGCTAGAAAGCAGCCCTGGAGGGGAGCACGAGCACGTTGCCAACGTGCCAACAAAGGGGCGTGTTTGAGGACAACGCCAGCCCCATGTTCTAGCCTTGGGAGGCTTGGCACGTTGCCAACTTGATCAGAAAGAGGCGTTTTCAGCAACAACTTGGCAGCTTGACCTTACCTTCTTTGAGGAAGCATAACTTGAGCTAGAAAAATCCAATTGAGATGATTCTAAGTGCATTAGAAAGAAGACACTCTGAGCTTTCCAATGATGTATGATAGTCCATATTGAAGCAGAGGATTGACACTCAAATTCGGGGCTACATTTAGCATGAAAGTAGAGTCAAGAAGAAGAAAAGCAAGTTGTTAGCAACAACTTGGGCTAGCAACGCCCAAGTCTCAAAGCTCACTCCCAGGAAAACATAATGCACGTTGCCAACGTGCATTAAGGCAAGCGTTATTGGCAACAACGCCAAGCCATTGGGCCAGAAGCATCATGAATGAACTCCTCCTTCCATGTCTAGAACACTTCTTCCGTGGAGCCAAGAATTCAACAAAGAGAAAGCCCACATTGCTAGCCCAATTGAAGATCTTTGAAGGAGTTTTAGGACTAATATAAATAGAGAAGGAGTTTGTACTTTAGGGAGACTTTTTGACACTTAGATTTCTAGACTTTCAGCACTTACTAGCACTTTTTACTTGGAGAACTCTCTAGCATTTCTGGGAGGATACCCGGAGAGCTATTTTGGTTCTTCTTGGAACTTCTCTTCTTCATTTTTGAGTTTTAAGCATTTTCTTCTTCTTCTTCATCTTTCTTCACACTTAGTTTAATTTTCATTTATGGCAATTATTGTTGAAATTGGAGCTATGATTCACTAAACCCCACTTTCATTAGGGGGAAGAGCTCTGCTTGTTTGAATGCATTGATACATCATCTTCTCCTTCTCAATTCAAGTGGTTAATCCAAGAGAAAATTCTTATTCTTCAAAGATTCAACCACCATCGAGAGAGGGGTTAATCTATATGAATTATGTGGTGAATTTGAGAAATGAACCACATAGTTCAGTTTAGAGTTCATCCTTTCATAATCTCCTTAATCAATACACTTGGGTTGGTATGTGAGATGTAACCTCCCTAAGTTGAGATTATGGACATTGTGTGGCTTGGATTAGAAATTGAGCTTCATCTCTTCTCATGAACAATTAGATCACGAGAGTGGCAATTGGTTATGTTGAGAGAAATTGAATCACCAAGATATTGGGATTCAATTACCCACTTGCCATGGATCTATACCCATGATTGAGAAGGAATTGATCAACATCAATTCATGAGAATTTGCATCTCTGATCCCTAATGATCCTCTCCTTCATTAATTCTTATTTCTTTTGCTCTTAGTTGTTTGAACACCCATTACCCCATTTCCCTTCTACATTCTTGCAATTTATTTTTCTTGTCATATACATTCTGTCTCTTTATTTCTTGCTCTTGCTCTTATGCTCTTTAAATTTCTGCAACCTTTAATTCCTTGCCATTTATCTTTGATGTCATTTAAGTTTCTTGCATTTTAAGTTTCAGTTATTTACTTTCATTTTATTTCTATATTCCCGTTCTTTAAATTCCTTGCCATTTAAATTCCTGCAATTATGTTCAAAAGTCACAATGCTCATAAAATCAAAATCATGTTTGCTTGACTAAATCCATCATTAAACTAAAGTTGCTTAATCTACCAATCTCCGTGGGATCGACCTCACTCTTAGTGAGTTTTATTACTTGATACGACCCGGTATACTTGCCGGTTGTACGTGAAATCAAATTTTTACGTATCAAGTTTTTGATACCCAAACGTCGCGGGGTAGTTCGGAGGCGTTACAGAAACGCTCCATTAAATATTTCGCTTGGACTGGGGCCTCCTAGTGTATATACTTCACAGGATGTTATCCAGTGACCAGTGGTTTTGAGAGTAGGAATGCTAGTATATTTATGGATAAGGGTCGCCCTTTGGAATCCAATTCCCTCGGACTTAACCGACGCATCATTTTGTTGGCGAAAATCCATTTAAGTTTTCCAAAAAAATAAAAAGGAAAAAGGATTCTGCGAACTTGCATTGTAAATAGAAATAACATTGTTAATTGAGGGCATTTATTAGATTTGTCGTTACGCGCTGGTGCGTATTTAGTCGACGGCTAGGAGCGTTAAAATTACATCTAAGTAAAATATATGCTAACTAATCATCATCGCATTCATATGTATAAATATAATTAAAGAAAATCATTCCTGGAAATTGCAATAGGCGTACATGCACGAAAGAGGAAACATGAAACGAACGGCCGTAAACACAGAAAGTCTTAATTTGCGAGTAACATAAACTTGAATCGCCACACGTGGTCGCAGTGTACCCTAATATAAAACTAAAGAAGAAAGCAACGTAATACTACCTCTGGCATGGGGGCATAAGCGTCACAGCTGGTTGAACCATGTAGCCAATGCAGTACCAGCCGGTCGACTTAGGTGTTCTTCTTTGTTTTCATCCTCCATAACTCTGCCTTGCCCAATACACGGTCCCGGAGTTTGTTGAATGGTGTGCTGGTCAAGTTCACCGCAGTTGTTGCCCTGATCTCGTTCTCCCGTAACTGCAAAATGGTTAACTATCGGGTTTATTGTGCCCCTATAATTTAATAGCCGTAATCTACAATTTTTATTTGAGCGTACTTACAATCCCGTCCATGATCGGGTTGAATTTGTCCCCCATGTTGAGCCACCCAATGACCCATATCCCTGAGTTCATGCTGAATGTTGATCCGACGAATAGACAGTAACCGTCAGTACGTATTATGGATAACCTGTGAAAATCATCACTATGATGCATGCATGTTTTATTTGCTGATAACGTACCTCTGCCCACAATTAGGTATCCCTATGGGGCTCCTTATCGGGAAATCTCCGAAGTTGCTTGGTAAGGGCATAAAGTGCTTCTCGTAAACTGCTTGTGTCACGTTGTACAACACCCTTGCCTGCACGGACCGCTGAATATAAATCAGAACGCTTTTATGCACGCCGTGTTGCATGCTATGCCAATATGCCAAATTAAAAGTAAAGACTACAATCAAAGTTGTAGTTAACCGTTTTTCGAATCCGATCTTCCCGGTGAGGCGTCTCGAACTGGTTCGGCGATGAATCAAGGTTGTAAATTGCCTTGTCTTTCAGAGACACGAGCATCAAAAACCAGTGGCCCAGCGCGTCCTGCATGGGGACATAAATCTGCACAAGATAAACACGTATAGTTAATCTACTGAAGACACTTGTTCCTGGTTTAGATTTCGATGAACCAAAAGTTGTCCTTTAACAGACAAGTTCAAGGAATCTGGATGGCCGCATCCAGTTCTCCATGTAATGGTTGAGCATTAACTCTGTCGTCTCCCCGTTCAATATATCATCCTGCACAGACAACGCTGACGAATTAAATAAGTTATGTTCTATAAATGTCAGTGCGTCGACGACTGTCAACGACCGTTAACGGCGCAATAATTCATATCGAGTACCAATGCTAGATCAGGACAAACTTACCGAGACAGACGGTGGTAAGCACCAGTACGCGGGCGACGTGGCAAGTATCTCAGCACCGGTCATAGTCATGGCAACCAGATGGATGATTTGGTAACGAAGAATAGCAAAAAATATAAAATAAACAAAAAACCCCGCTGATGTCTCGCAACACCATATATGTGTTTTTCCTACTCAAAACAAGCATAAACAGGTGCCATACCTTGTCATCAACGTCATTTCCCGGTAGTAAGCTGTGTAAATCAACCCTGTCCGCAGACTTGGCTCCAATACGGACAAGTTCCTCGCTATAGTCAGAGGAAAGTGTTAACGAATTAAAATAACCGCGATAAGCAGGTTTAAAGAAAACAAATCTCGAGTTTTACCATGGATCAAGGTTTCCGTCGAAGACGTACGCGAATAAGGCCGACTGTCGGTTGTTAAAGTCTATGGCAGGAGTGATCTTGAACCTCATCTACGACACATGTTTGTCAAAGATCAGTCGGTTAGCACAGTTTTCGATAAACAAACTTACCGATTAGTTACCTTCTTGCTCGTTGAATGGGCAGACTTTTCCCTGTTGGAACCAGATCGCGTAGAACTGTCAGTTCCATCACCGGAACGTCGCCGTTTGGCGTTCCTTGTTGCCGATGGTGGTGTGCGAAACAACTTTCTCATGATGCTGTCGGTTCCTGCAAGGGGTGGAGTACTATTCTCAGGCGGATCTGGGACAATCGGCATTCCACTAGCGATGCCAGATGCAACTTTCATGGACTGCGGGGTTGACTGTTCATCCGTCTCCCCGTCGGAATCCAACAACACGATGGTTTTCTCGGAGATTGCCGCAGCTGCGTTGTCGGTCTCCTTCTCGAGATCCCTCTGTCGGAGAATAAGCTAAACCGGTTTAGTATGAGGAACACCTACATGACACGTTACATACATGGCCAAGGAGTAAAACCTAACCAGAACCTTTTCCACGAAGCCCCTCATCAAGTCCTTGACGATGAGACCGATCTTCGGAAATGACCAGTCCTCTTCCGACTGGATCTGGTCACCTTTGACCGCATTAACATCATCCGGCTGTGGAGCTTCGGCTGAGGTTTCGAAGTCAGCTTTGGGTCCACGGGGAGCTACATATTAAAAAAAAGACCAAAATCAAATCAGTTATTTGTTTAAAGAATGTGTGAAGTACACCTGAGCAGAAGATTTACCTCAGACGCTTGCCGGGGCTGCGACCACTTAACTGTATCTGCGTCGTGGACCTGTTCGCATACGTCCCTGCATGTACCACGTACGTGGCTGTTAATGCGAATATTCGTCTACCATGCATATGCAACGTACTGCGTTTTGTTGTATTCCAAAAGTCATAAATGAAACTTGTCTAACCTGTTGTGTGTGTCACCGTCGGAGCGTGCTTCACCGTTGCCCATTGTTTTTCTTTTTTTTTTGTGTTTCGAATATTGATGGTTTAGCACGGTAGGTGGGTTTATTTTAATTGCAAAGGAACTTGCAAATGCCCACGGCTTTGTCCTCCGTTTACGGAATGTGATGCGTCTATGTTAACGGTACTCGGGTGTTATGGATGGAGTCACGGCTATCTGTTGTCATCGTCAAACTCGAGACAAATCTTTCACTCGTATGGTACGTTGTTATTTGGGCTCGTTTTATGGTGTGTTCCGTATCCAAAAGTGAAAGTTCTGAGTGACACTATACTATAAAACTTCCTTTTGCAGTCACTTATGCTGTGACCACTGCGGTCAAATCAATCCAAAACTATCGAGTGGCCTCCACTCAGGCGCTAAGTCACACCATGCCTTCCCCACCCCCCTCCCCATCATTATTTTAATTCATTATATCGTAGAGGCATGGGACTGCGCGCTATATATGCGATGGGCGTAATGCTGAATTTCCTACACAAGTAAACCGTCAAAAGGCATTCGTTGGGAGATGGGACAAAGCCAAAATGCCTAATACATTCGCTTCCTTCCGGTTCCCTTCCCAGCGTACGTATTAACCTTTTGTCCAAAGTTGTACCATTCGTGTTTAAAGCATAAATATCTATAGAAAGCGTATTGTCCCATACCCCGAATTGACATATACACCTGCTCGTCTGCAGCTACCCATGCTCTAGGTCAGCGCGTCATAAAGTTTTGCCTCGGGCGCATCACGACGAAATTAGTGGCGGAGGTTGCTTTCCACTATCGTGCGCGGATTAGTAGCATCTAGTTCTCTCCCAGTTATGACCACCATTGCCCACGAATCTGGTTACGTTATTTTTTAAGCATAAAGCACAGGGTTTAGTTTTAGGTGGACTTTCCAGTGAAGTCTTGGAAAATGACCGTTGGATATAATTTCAGATTGAAGATTTGATGGATATGTGTCCTTTTTAGAAGACCAAAAATTAAAGTCGGTGCAACATAAACCCTAAACCCTAAACCCTAAACCCTAAACCATAAAACCCTAAACCCTAAACCATAAAACCCTAAACCCTAAACCATAAAACCTAAACCCTACCACAAACCCTAACTCATAAATCCTAAAGCCTACACCCTAAATCCTAAACCATAAACCATAAACCATAAACAATCAACCCTAAACCCTAAACCATAAACCCTAAACCCTAAACCCTAAACCTTAAACCCTAAACCCTAAACCGTAAACCCTAAACCCTAAGCCCTAAACCATAAACCATAAACCCTAAACCCTAAACCCTAAACCCTACACCCTAAACCCTAAACACTAAACCATAAACCCTAAACCCTAAACCTTAAGCCATAAACCATAAACCCTAATCCCTAAACCATAAACCCTAAACCCTTAACCCTAAACCATATACCCTAAACCATAAACCGTAAACCCTAAACACTAACCCCTAAATCCTAACCCCATAACCCTAAACCCTAAACCCTAATACATAAACCCTAACCCCTAAACCATAATCACTAAACCATAAACCTTATACCATAAATCACAAACCCTAAACCCTAAACCCTAAACCCTAAACCCTAAGCCCTAAACCCTAAACCCTGAACCCTAAACCCTAAACCCTGAACCCTAAACCCTGAACCCTAAACCCGGAACCCTGAACCCTAAACCCTAAACCCTAAACCATAAACCATAAACCCTAAACCCTGAATCGTAAACCATAAACCCTAACATCTAAACCCTAAACCCTAAACCCTAAGCCATAAACCATAAACCATAAACCCTAAACCATAAACCCTAAACCCTAAACCCTAAATCATAAACAATAAACCGTAAACCCTAAACCCTAAACCCTAAATCCTAAACAATAAACCCTCAACCCTAAACCCTAAACCCTAAACCCTAACCCCTAAACCATATACCCTAAACCCTAACCCCTAAATCCTAACCCTATAAACCGTAAACCCTAAACCCTAACCCCTAAATCCTAACCCCATAACCCTAAACCCTAATCCATAAATCCTAAACCCTAAACCATAATCACTAAATCATAAACCTTATACCATAAATCACAAACCCTAAACACTAAACCCTAAACCCTAAACCATAAACAATAAACCGTAAACCCTAAACCCTAAATCCTAAACAATAAACCGTCAACCCTAAACCCTAAACCCTAACCCCTAAAACATATACCCTAAACCCTAACCCCTAAATCCTAACCCCATAACCCTAAACCCTAAACCCTAATCCATAAGCCATAAACCCTAAACCATAATAACTAAACCATAAACCTTATACCATAAATCACAAACCCTAAACCCTAAACCCTAAACCATAAACAATAAACCGTAAACCCTAAACACTAAACCCTAAACCCTAAATCCTAAATAATAAACCGTCAACCCTAAATCCTAAACAATAAACCGTCAACCCTAAACCCTAAACCATAAACCCTAACCCATAAACCATATACTCTAAACCCTAACCCCTAAATCCTAACCCCATAACCCCAAACCCTAAACCCTAATCCATAAACCATAAACCCAAAACCATAATAACTAAACCATAAACCTTATACCATAAATCACAAACCCTAAACCCTAAACCCTAAAACCTAAACCATAAATAATAAACCGTAAACCCTAAACACTAAACCCTAAACCCTAAATCCTAAACAATAAACCCTAAACCCTAAACCCTAAACCCTAAACACTAAACCCTAACCCCTAAACCCTAAACCCTAACCCCTAAACCATATACCCTAAACCCTAACCACTAAATCCTAACCCCATAACCCTAAACCCTAAACCCTAATCCATAAACCATAAACCCTAAACCATAATCACTAAACCCTAAACCTTATACCATAAATCACAAACCCTAAACCATAAATCCTAAACCCTAAACCATAAACAATAAACCGTAAACCCTAAACACTAAACCCTAAACCCTAAATCCTAAATAATAAACCGTCAACCCTAAACCCTAAACCCTAAACCCTAAACCATATACCCTAAACCCTAACCCCTAAATCCTAACCCCATAACCCTAAACCCTAAACCCTAATCCATAAACCTTAAACCCTAATCCACAAATCCTAAATCATAAACCCTAAACCCTAAACCCTTAAACTTAAACCATAAACCATAAATCACAAACCCTAAACCCTAAACCCTAAACCCTAAACGATAAATCATAAACCGTAAACCCTACACACCAAACCCTTAACCCTAAACCTTAAAGCACAAACCATAAAGGTCTGACCGTTCATCACCCTTTTCATTCAAGGTCTACTAGAAGCACTGGCCTTCCACCGTCATTCTCACTCAATATTCCAAGTCTCACCATTACGACGTAATGAAACATCTGATGGAAGTATTGGTCCTCTACCACATTTTCAGACAATATTACATCTGAAAAACTTACTGCATATATTCCTTCTAAGTATTTTTTTATCATTTTATCACTATTTTTGCATATATATATATATTCATTATTTCGTTCATTGGATAAGCCGTTAACACTATCCAGATCATACAGCCCCACCCATCAATTCCCAAATCCTCCTCTTATAATGCATCAAACCAAGGTGAGCCGAAGGAGCGACAGTAATGGGATAACACAGCGTGTAGGAGGACGACGAGCAAACATATGGTTGATAGTCGGGCCTGATTTGGAGCGGGTGCGGGAACTTTATTGGATTCGGGCGGAGCACTGCTATTGAGTTGGTTCGGGGCGATCTGCTGACCCGGAACCGCAGACAAAAAAATTAAAAAAGCTTTCCTTGGTATTGTGGCAGGACTCTTCCGTTTCATCTTCTTTGAATTTAGAATAAATCGAATTTATTGTCACCTAATATCATGATAATTCTTGAAAAACGATGTTTAATATTTTATTTTATTCAAGGAGAATTGACGTCTCTTGATGTGATATGAGTGACTGCTCCAGACGGTCCGCGGAACAAGATAGTCAAAATAACCATGATGCCCAACGCAACGCGCTCAACAACTATATAATACAGCAAATGTGGAAACTGTATAATATACGCTTCCATCTACTCGATTGCCATTGTTGTGGCTAGTCTAACACACGGCATTGAAAAAAAATAAATAGGAAAAGAAAAGCAACTTGAGTATGGAAAATCAATTTCCGGATTCATTAGCTGATATGGGGGAGCAGATCCTTCCAGACGATCTCTTAATGGAGATTTTCACTCGAACTGACCCGAAGACGGCGGCCAGATGCAGAACCACAAGCACAACCTGGCGTGTCCGACTGTCTTCTGACAGATTTAGGAAAGACAACACGCTCACAAACATTGGAAAATACTGTAATGTGTTGCTCCAGATTGGTGACCCAGAGAGGTACGGTTCAACCCAGGCTTTTTGCATTGTGGACTGTGTAGGCGGAGGAAGAGTAGCCGCCCCAATGCCAGAACAACTGGGTCCACGCGGATGGTGGAATGTTATCGGCTCCGATTGCAGTGTGATCTGCCTCTAGTATAGCACGAATGGTCCTGATTTAAGGCTCCTGTTATGGAACCCGCTGCTGCGAATCGCTCGTCAACTCGACGATCCGGCCGACAAACTACTTAAACAAGCCGTCATCGGATACGTGTTTGGATACCGGGCGGGAACTGACAATTACTGCGTCGTCCATATGTCAAAGAGGCACATCCTAGACAGGTTTTTGCACTGCAATGTTTTCAATTCGGCAGAAGGAAGCTGGAAACACGCGTACATAAACGATCAGTGTCTCACTCACCTTGACGAGGGCTCAGCTTTTCACCTTGGTAAGGCCGTGTGGGTAAACTGGGGTGGACGTGGTTTGACGATTGCAACACATGTGGTAGTGTTGGATGCAGACACATTTATTCTGAGCAAGATAAGGATAAACCGTAGCTTAATTCAGCACGTGCAAGCACTGCGTGTGCTCGACGGCATCCCACACCTGGTCGGCTATGAACGATCCCCGCACCGAGGACTATCGACCATATGGTGCAAGATTGACTTGGAATCCATGTGCGTCGTCCCGTTCATCAAGCAAGGAGTTGCCGGTCAGTACGGCGTTCCATGGAATCATGTGATGATCATGGGTGATCATATGATAACAGTGCGCGAAAACAATCACAAATGGGCAAGAGGTGCTAACGGTGGTTTTCTGACGGAGATTTCGTTGGTTCAGATTAATTTACTTAACCGACACAGAGTCACCGCATTCAATGGTGAGTGGCCGAGTGACATGAACCTTCAGCGCGTTATAACTGTGGGAGTGGGTTGTCTAGTTCCCTAATAGAGCGGCCGCTACTGTGATTCGATCACATCAGCGGTAGGCACTCATTGCGTAAATCCGTCGCGAAGACATATGGACCAGTTGTATCGTTGTTTGTATTCCGGGCATGCTTAAAATATGCTTTTCAAATGGATTGATGTGTATCATGTTTTATTATACTTGGTAGAATGAATATGCGAAATGAAAATTATCTTATTAGATTGAAAAGATAGTACCCGTGCAATCAAATCCACGCAACAATTAGGGCTAATCAAATCCATTGAACTAGTTATGTTTTCCAGTCGGGAACACCAAAAAAATAAATTACAAATAAAAATTCTCATCAAGCGATCTTCACCGGTAAAAAAACCAACAAAATGATTGTAGATATCAGCACGGTGATCAGAACACCTCGCCTCCTCGTCGTCGCGACACTCGCAAGCATGTTGTCTTCCATGGCCGTAGATGCTGAAATGGCGGCCTCCAAATCTGCCCTTGTTTCATACAAACTATGTTGCAAAGAACGCAGCTCGTCTAGGAGTTCCTGTCTTGTCTTCTTCAACTCTGTGTTCTCGCTTCTAATGCCCTCGTTCGTTTCTAGCAACCTGCGAATGACGTCGGAGTAACGAGGCGGGGGCTCTGGATCGTACCTGATGAGCGGATAATTTGTACGCTTTTTGGCATTATTTTTAGTATGTTTTTAGTATGATTTAGTTAGTTTTTAGTATACTTTTATTAGTTTTTAGTTAAAATTCACTTTTTTGGACTTTACTATGAGTTTGTGTGTTTTTCTGTGATTTTAGGTATTTTCTGGCTAAAATTGAGGGACCTGAGTAAAAATCTGATTCAGAGACTGAAAAGGACTGCAGATGCTGTTGGATTCTGACCTCCCTGCACTCGAAGTGGATTTTCTGGAGCTACAGAAGCCCAATTGGCGCGCTCGCAACGGCGTTGAAAAGTAGACATCCTGGGCTTTCCAGCAATATATGATAGTTCATACTTTGCCCAAGATTTGATGGCCCAAACTGGCGTTCAAAGTCACCCTCAGAATTCCCAGCGTTAAACGCCGGAACTGGCACCAAAGTGGGAGTTAAACGCCCAAACTGGCATAAAAGCTGGCGTTTAACTCCAAGAAGAGTCTCTACACGAAAATGCTTCAATGCTCAGCCCAAGCACACACCAAGTGGGCCCGGAAGTGGATTTTTATGTCATTTACTCATCTTTGTAATTCTTAAGCTACTAGTTCCCTATAAATAGGACCTTTTGCTATTGTATTTGATGTCTTGGAATCTTGGTAGCTATCTTTGGACATCTAGTTCTTAGATCATTGGGGGGCTGGCCTCACGGCCATGCCTAGACCTTGTTCTTATGTATTTTCAACGGTGGAGTTTCTACACACCATAGATTAAGGTGTGGAGCTCTGCTGTACCTCGAGTATTAATGTAATTACTATTGTTCTTCTATTCAATTCAGCTTGTTCTTATTCCAAGATATCACTTGTTCTTTAACTTGATGAATGTGATGATCCATGACACTCATCATCATTCTCACCTATGAACGTGTGACTGACAACCACCTCCGTTCTACCTTAGATTGGGTGAATATCTCTTGGATTCCTGATACACGACGCATGGTTGATCGCCTGACAACCGAGCGCTCGCCTGACAACCGAGCCAGCCATTCCGTGAGATCAGAGTCTTCGTGGTATAGGCTAGAATTGATGGCGGCATTCAAGAGAATCCGGAAGGTCTAAACCTTGTCTGTGGTATTCTGAGTAGGATTCAATGATTGAATGACTGTGACGTGCTTCAAACTCACGTTTGTGGGGCGTTAGTGACAGACCCAAAAGAATCACTGGATTCTATTCCGACATGATCGAGAACCGACAGCTGGATAGCCGTGCCGTGACAGGGTGCGTTGAACATTTCCACTGAGAGGATGGGAGGTAGCCACTGACAACGGTGAAACCCTTGCATAATGCTTGCCATGGAAAGGAGTAAGAAGGATTGGATGAAGACAGTAGGAAAGCAGAGAGACGGAAGGGACAAAGTATCTTCATACGCTTATCTGAAGCTCTCACCAATGAAATACATAAGTATCTCTATCCTTATCTTTATGTTTTATTCATATATCACCCATAACCATTTGAGTCTGCCTGACTGAGATTTACAAGGTGACCATAGCTTGCTTCATACCAACAATCTCTGTGGGATCGACCCTTACTCGCGTAAGGTTTATTACTTGGACGACCCAGTGCACTTGCTGGTCAGTTGTGCGAAGTTGTGTTTATGCCATGGTATTGAGCACCAAGTCCTTGGGGCCATTACTAGGGATTATTTGAGTTGTGAAAAGAAGTGATCACAATTTCGCATACCAAGTTTTTGGTGCCGTTGCCGGGGATTGTTTCGAGTATGGACAACTGACGGTTCATCTTGTTGCTTAGATTAGGTATTTTTCAGAGTTCTTAAGAATGAATTCTAGTGTTTCAAGGTGATGTTCTTATCATCACCAAAGCTGATTGATTATCATCAATTTAGCTCTTGAATGCAATGTCCTGCTGAAGCTTGGCTATTCATGTCTAATTCCTTTAGACTGAAGCTTTAGACTAACATTGCATGATTCCTGGAATTCTCATTAAGAATTTTGATACCTTTATTTTCTTCTTCCACTTAATTTTCGAAAAATCCAAAAAAAAAATTACAAAATCATAAAAAAACCCAAAAATATTTTATGTTTCTTGTTGAGTCCAGTGTCTTATTTTAAGTTTGGTGTCTTGCATGCATTGTTTATTTGATCTTGGTTCTATTTTCAAGTCAATAATGCAGGGAACTGAAGATTCAGTACATGCAGCAGAGGAATTACACAGAAAAAGCTGGGCGTTCAAAACGCCCAGTGAAGAAGGACAGACTAGCGTTTAAACGCCAGCCAGGGTGCCTGGTTGGGCGTTTAACGCCCAAAAAGGTAGAGCATTGGGCGTTAAACGCCAGAATGTGCACCATTCTGAGCGTTTAACGCCAGGATGGCACAAGAGGGAAGATTCTGTTTTTAATTCAATTTTTTTCAAGTTTTCAAAGTTTTTCAAAATCAAATCTTTTTCAAATCATATCTTTTCAATCAAATGTTTTCAAAATCAATTTCTCTCCTTTTTCAAAGATACTTGCTAACAATTAATGATTTCATTGAACATTTTAAGTATGTTGCCTTTTCTGCTGAGAGAGGTTTAATGTTTGAATCATATCTTTTCTTGTTAGGCAAGTCATTAATTTTTTTTTTAAATCAAATCTTTTTAAATTGTTTTTCAAATCATATCTTCTCAATCATATCTTTTTAAAACCATCACTTTTCAATCATATCTTTTTAATCACATCTTTTTCAAAAAAGTTTTCAATCATATCTTCTTCAAAATCTTTTTCAAAATGTTTTTAAAATCTTTTTAATTAATTTTCGAAAAATCTCTTCCCCTCTTCTCACATCCTTCTATTTATGGAATATCACTCCTCCTCAATGCACAATTCGAACTCTATCTCACTAAGTTCGAATTCTTCTACCTCTTTCTTCTATTTTTCTTTTTCTCTGACACTTCAAGGAATCTCTATACTGTGATATAGAGGATTCCACATTTTCTTGTTCTCTTCTCTTTCATATGAGCAGGAACAAAGACAAAGGCATTCTTGTTGAGGCTGACCCTGAACCTGAAAGGACCTTGAAGCGAAAGCTAAGAGAAGCTAAGGCACAACTCTCCGAGGAACTAACAGAAATCTTTAGAGAAGAAGAAGACATGGCAGCCGAAAACAACAACAATGCCAACAATGCAAGGAAGGTGCTGGGTGACTTTACTGCACCTACTCTCGACTTCTATGGGAGAAGCATCTCTATCCCTGCCATTGGAGCAAACAACTTTGAGCTTAAGCCTCAATTAGTTTCTCTAATGCAACAGAATTGCAAGTTCCATGGACTTCCATTGGAAGATCCTCATCAGTTTTTAGCTGAATTCTTGCAAATCTGTGACACTGTCAAGACAAATAGGGTTGACCCTGAGGTCTACAGACTTATGTTATTCCCTTTTGCTGTAAGAGACAGAGCTAGGATATGGTTGGACTCACAACCTAAAGAAAGCCTGAACTCTTGGGAAAAGCTAGTCAATGCCTTCTTGGCAAAGTTCTTTCCACCTCAAAAATTGAGTAAGCTTAGAGTGGAAGTCCAAACCTTCAGACAAAAGGAAGGAGAATCCCTCTATGAAGCTTGGGAAAGATATAAACAATTGATCAGAAAATGTCCTTCTGACATGCTTTCTAAATGGAGCATCATAGGTATTTTCTATGATGGTCTGTCTGAACTGTCCAAGATGTCTTTGGATAGCTCTGCTGGAGGATCTCTTCATCTGAAGAAGATGCCTGCAGAAGCTCAAGAACTAATTGAAATGGTTGCAAATAACCAATTCATGTACACTTCTGAAAGGAATCCTGTGAACAATGGGACAAATCAGAAGAAAGGAGTTCTTGAGATTGATACTCTGAATGCCATACTGGCTCAGAACAAAATATTAACTCAGCAAGTCAATTTGATTTCTCAAAGTCTGTTTGGAATGCAAAATGCACCAAGCAGTACTAAGGATGCTTCATCTGAAGAAGAAGCTTATGATCCTGAGAACCCTTCAATGGAAGAGGTGAATTACATGGGAGAACCCTATGGAAACACCTATAATTCTTCATGGAGAAATCACCCAAATTTCTCATGGAAGGATCAACAGAAACCTCAACAAGGTTTCAACAACAATAATGGTGGAAGAAACAGGTTTAGCAATGGCAAGCCCTTTCCATCATCTTCTCAGCAACAGACAGAGAATTCTAAGCAAAGCCACTCTGACTTAGCAACCATGGTCTCTGATCTAATCAAAACCACTCAAAGTTTCATGACTGAAATAAGGTCCTCCATTAGGAATTTGGAGGCACAAGTGGGACAGCTGAGCAAGAAAATTACTGAACTCCCTCCTAGTACTCTTCCAAGCAATACAGAAGAAAATCCAAAAGGAGAGTGCAAGGCCATCAACATGGCCGAATTTGGAGAGGAGAAAGAGGCAGTGAACGCCACTGAGGAAGACCTCAATGGACGTCCACTGGCCTCCAATGAGTTCCCTAATGAGGAACCATGGGAATCTGAGGCTCACATTGAGACCATAGAGATTCCATTGGACTTACTTATGCCATTCATGAGCTCTGATGAGTATTCTTCCTCTGAAGAGGATGAGTATGTCAGTGAAGAGCAAGTTGCTAAATACCTTGGAGCAATCATGAAGCTAAATGACAAGTTATTTGGTAATGAGACTTGGGAGAACGAACCTCCTTTGCTCACCAACGAACTGGATGACTTGTCTAGGCAGAAATTACCTCAAAAGAGACAAGATCCTGGGAAGTTCTCAATACCTTGCACCATAGGCACCATGACCTTCAAGAAGGCTCTGTGTGACCTAGGGTCAAGTGTAAACCTCATGCCTCTCTCTGTAATGGAGAAGCTAGGGATCTCTGAGGTACAAGCTGCAAGAATCTCACTAGAGATGGCAGACAATTCAAGAAAACAAGCTTATGGACTTGTAGAGGATGTTCTGGTAAAAGTTGAAGACCATTACATCCCTACTGATTTCATAGTTCTAGAGACTGGGAAGTGCATGGATGAATCCATCATCCTTGGCAGACCCTTCCTAGCCACAGCAAAGGCTATGATTGATGTTGATAGAGGTGAACTGATCATTCAAGTGAATGAAGAATCCTTTGTGTTTAAGGCCCAAGGATATCCCTCTGTCACCATGGAGAGGAAGCATGAAGAGCTTCTCTCAAATCAGAGCCAAACAGAGCCCCCACAGTCAAACTCTAAGTTTGGTGTTGAACCCCCGCATTCAAACTCTAAGTTTGGTGTTGGGATGTTCCAACATTGCTCTGAGTATCTGTGAGGCTCCATGAGAGCCCTCTGTCAAGCTACTGACATTAAAGAAGTGCTTGTTGGGAGGCAACCCAATGTTATATTTTATCTATTTTCCTTTGTTATTTTATGTTTTCTGTAGGTTGATGATCATGAGAAGTCACAAAATCAATTGAAAAAGCAAAAACAGAAAGAAAAACAGAAAGAAAAATAGCACACCCTGGAGGAGAACTTGCTGGCGTTTAAACGCCAGTGAGGCTAGCAGATGGACGTTTAACGCCCAGTCTGGCACCATTCTGGGCGTTTAACGCCAGAAAGGGGCACCAGACTGGAGTTAAACGCCAGAAAAGGGCAAGAACTTGGCGTTAAACGCCAGAAATGGGCACCAGCCCGGCGTTTAACGCCAGAATTGGCACAGAATGCATTTTTGCACGCCACTTGGTGCAGGGATGCCTTTTCCTTGACACCTCAGGATCTGTGGACCCCACAGGATCCCCACTTACCCCACCACCCTCTCTCTTCTTCTTCACCCATTCACCAATCACCTCCACCACTCTTCCCCAAAAACCCCTCACCTATCAAATCCCATCTTTCTCTTCACCACTCACATCCATCCTTCATAAAACCCCACCTACCTCACCATTCAAATTCAAACCACTTTCCCTCCCAAACCCACCCATAATGGCCGAACCCTACCCCTCTCTTCACCCCTATATAAACCCATCTTCACTCATTCATTTTCACACAACCTAAACACTACTTCTCCCCCTTTGGCTGAACCACAAAGCCATCTCCCTCTCCTCCATTTCTTCTTCTTCTACTCTCTTCTTTCTTCTTTTGCTCGAAGACGAGCAAACCTTTTAAGTTTAGTGTGGTAAAAGCATTGCTTTTTGTTTTTCCATAACCATTTATGGCATCCAAGGCCGGAGAAACCTCTAGAAAGAGGAAAGGGAAGGCAAAAGCTTCCACCTCGGAGTCATGGGAGATGGAGAGATTCATCTCAAGGGTGCATCAAGACCACTTCTATGAAGTTGTGGCCTTGAAGAAGGTGATCCCCGAGGTCCAACATGAGATTCGAAGAAGAGGTTGGGAAGTTCTTACCAACCCCATTCAACAAGTCGGAATCTTAATGGTTCAAGAGTTCTATGCCAATGCATGGATCACCAAGAACCATGATCAAAGTGTAAACCCGGATCCAAAGAATTGGCTTACAATGGTTCGGGGGAAATACTTAGACTTTATTCCAGAAAATGTGAGGTTGGCATTCAACTTGCCCATGATGCAAGGAGATGAACATCCTTACACAAGAAGGGTCAACTTTGATCAAAGGTTGGACCAAGTCCTCACTGACATTTGTGAAGAGGGCGCCCAATGGAAGAGAGATTCAAAAGGGAAGCCGGTTCAATTAAGAAGGCACGACCTCAAGCCCGTGGCTAGGGGATGGTTGGAGTTTATCCAACGCTTAATCATTCCCACTAGCAACCGGTCTGAAGTTACTATAGACCGGGCCATCATGATTCATAGCATCATGATTGGAGAAGAAGTGGAAGTTCATGTGGTTATAGCCCAAGAACTCTATAAGGTGGCGGACAAGTCCTCTACCTTGGCAAGGTTAGCCTTTCCTCATCTCATTTGTTACTCAGTTGGAATAGACATAGAAGGGGACATCCTCATTGATGAGGACAAGCCCATCACTAAGAAAAGGATGGAACAAACAAGAGATCCCACTCATCATGAAATCCCTGATATGCCTCAAGGGATGCACTTTCCTCCACAAGACTATTGGGAGCAAATCAACACCTCCCTAGGAGAATTGAGTTCCAACATGGGACAACTAAGGGTGGAGCACCAAGAACATTCCATCCTCCTCCATGAAATTAGAGAAGATCAAAGAATCATGAGAGAGGAGTAACAAAGACAAGGAAGAGACATTGAGGAGCTCAAAGCACTCCATAAGACCTTCAAGAGGAAGAACAAGCCGCCATCACTAAGGTGGACCCGTTCTTTAATCTCCTTGTTCTTTATTTTTCTGTTTTTCGAAAATTATGCTTTATGTTTATCCATGTTTGTGTCTTATGATCATTAGTGTCTATGCCTTAAAGTTATGAATGTCCTATGAATCCATCACCTTTCTTGAAAAAAAAATGTTCTTAATTGAAAAAAGAAAAGAATTGCATGAATTTCAAATTTTATAACAGATTAATTATTTTGATGTGGTGGCAATACTTTTGTTTCTGAATGTATGCTTAAACAGTGCATATGTATTTTGAATTTGTGGTTCATGAATGTTAAAGTTGTTGGCTCTTGAAAGAATGATGAAAAAGGAGACATGTTACTGAGGATCTGAAAAATCATAAAAATGATTCTTGAAGCAAGAAAAAGCAGTGAATACAAAAAAAAAGAGAAGGAGAAAAACGAAAAAAAAAAGAGAGAGAGAAATAGAAAAGAGAAAAAAGAAAGAGCAAGCAGAAGAAGCCAATAGCCCTTTAAACCAAAAGGCAAAGGTAATAAAAAGGATCCAAGGCTTTGAGCATCAATGCATAGGAGGGCCTACAGGAATAACATCCTGGCCTAAGCGGCTAAACCAAGCTGTCCCTAACCATGTGCTTGTGGCGTGAAGGTGTCAAGTGAAAACTTGAGACTGAGCGGTTAAAGTCGTGATCCAAGGTAAAAAGAGTGTGCTTAAGAACCCTGGACACCTCTAATTGGGGACTCTAGCAAAGCTGAGTCACAATCTGAAAAGGTTCACCCAATTATGTGTCTGTGGCATGTATGTATCCGGTGGTAATACTGGAAGACAGAGTGCTTTGGGCCACGGCCAAGACTCATAAAGTAGCTGTGTTCAAGAATCATCATACTTAACTAGGAGAATCAATAACACTATCTGGATTCTGAGTTCCTAAAGAAGCCAATCATTCTGAATTTCAAAGGATAAAGTGAGATGCCAAAACTATTCAGAGGCAAAAAGCTAAAAGCCCCGCTCATCAAATTAATACTGATCTTCATAGATGTTTTTGGAGTTCATTGCATATTCTCTTCTTTTTTTACCTTATTTGATTTTCAGTTGCTTGGGGACAAGCAACAATTTAAGTTTGGTGTTGTGATGAGCGGATAATTTGTACGCTTTTTGGCATTGTTTTTAGTATGTTTTTAGTATGATTTAGTTAGTTTTTAGTATACTTTTATTAGTTTTTAGTTAAAATTCACTTTTCTGGACTTTACTATGAGTTTGTGTGTTTTTCTGTGATTTCAGGTATTTTCTGGCTGAAATTGAGGGACCTGAGCAAAAATCTGATTCAGAGACTGAAAATGACTGCAGATGCTGTTGGATTCTGACCTCCCTGCACTCGAAGTGGATTTTCTGGAGCTACAGAAGCCCAATTGGCGCGCTCTCAACGACGTTGGAAAGTAGACATCCTGAGCTTTCCAGCAATATATGATAGTCCATACTTTGCCCAAGATTTGATGGCCCAAACCGGCGTTCAAAGTCACCCTCAGAATTCCCAGCGTTAAACGCCGGAACTGGCACCAAAGTGGGAGTTAAACGCCCAAACTGGCATAAAAGCTGGCGTTTAACTCCAAGAAGAGTCTCTACACGAAAATGCTTCAATGCTCAGCCCAAGAACACACCAAGTGGGCCCGGAAGTGGATTTTTATGTCATTTACTCATCTTTGTAATTCTTAAGCTACTAGTTCCCTATAAATAGGACCTTTTGCTATTGTATTTGATGTCTTGGAATCTTGGTAGCTATCTTTGGACATCTAGTTCTTAGATCATTGAGGGGCTGGCCTCACGGCCATGCCTAGACCTTGTTCTTATGTATTTTCAACGGTGGAGTTTCTACACACCATAGATTAAGGTGTGGAGCTCTGCTGTACCTCGAGTATTAATGCAATTACTATTGTTCTTCTATTCAATTCAGCTTGTTCTTATTCCAATATATCACTTGTTCTTCAACTTGATGAATGTGATGATCCGTGACACTCATCATCATTCTCACCTATGAACGTGTGACTGACAACCACCTCCGTTCTACCTTAGATTGGGTGAATATCTCTTGGATTCCTGATACACGACGCATGGTTGATCGCCTGACAACCGAGCGCTCGCCTGACAACCGAGCCAGCCATTCCGTGAGATCAGAGTCTTCGTGGTATAGGCTAGAATTGATAGCGGCATTCAAGAGAATTCGGAAGGTCTAAACCTTGTCTGTGGTATTCTGAGTAGGATTCAATGATTGAATGACTGTGACGTGCTTCAAACTCGCGATTGTGGGGCGTTAGTGACAGACGCAAAAGAATCACTGGATTCTATTCCGACATGATCGAGAACCGACAGCTGGATAGCCGTGCCGTGACAGGGTGCGTTGAACATTTCCACTGAGAGGATGGGAGGTAGCCACTGACAACGATGAAACCCTTGCATAATGCTTGCCATGGAAAGGAGTAAGAAGGATTGGATGAAGACAGTAGGAAAGCAGAGAGACGGAAGGGACAAAGCATCTTCATACGCTTATCTGAAGCTCTCACCAATGAAATACATAAGTATCTCTATCCTTATCTTTATGTTTTATTCATATATCACCCATAACCATTTGAGTCTGCCTGACTGAGATTTACAAGGTGACCATAGCTTGCTTCATACCAACAATCTCCGTGGGATCGACCCTTACTCGCGTAAGGTTTATTACTTGGACGACCCAGTGCACTTGCTGGTCAGTTGTGCGAAGTTGTGTTTATGCCATGGTATTGAGCACCAAGTCCTTGGGGCCATTACTAGGGATTATTTGAGTAGTGAAAAGAAGTGATCACAATTTCGCATACCAGTACCACTGAAAGAACGAGCATTTCCTGCTGGTTCCGTACCCAGAACATCCATAAAACCTTCTGCCCGGATAGTCACATTTCCAAGCGATTCTGATTGGCGACCTCACGCCACAGTGACATCGGGGCGTCGGTGCATCGACGGAAGACGAGCTTATGGAAGAGGATCCCTGCATTGTGTGTTCAACAGTTCACGAGGGGAGTAAAACACTGGCTTTTGAAATAGCCGTGCCCAACGAGGTTTCATATTCACCTCTCTGCTAATGGCATCATGTGTTCGCATCCCAACGGCCTTCTTGTTGACTGACACCTGTGACGCCAACTTGGCACGAAACGGTCGATTATAGCCCGCAACTGCGGGCCGGGTGCATCTTACACCATGTAGTTGTTAGCTGACGATCCAAACCATCAACATTAAATATGTGACCCATTTTCTCTGCATGTTATAATCTTTCTATATGAAAAATTTCGAAAAAACTAGTTCATATGTAATTATCTTACTGTCAAGTAATCTCTTGTTATTCCTTGTTGTTAAAGGATATTGATTAATAGGTTGTTTTATATGTTTCTGTATTTAAGGGGCATTTACGTTTTTTTATATGACGTGGTTGACATACCCATCATGATGCACAACTGCGCGTCTGAGCACTACACTGTAGCAAAACTAAAGAAGTGTATAGCAAAACTGACCTCATTCCCCCTCATGCTATGGCAGGTCACCTTTTGCTATCTTAGGAAGTACTTTGCAAAGGCTTGAATATTGGACGGCACCCGTGGTTGCCTAACCGGTGCAATTCTAAACGCATGTGATGCATCCTGCCTGGATGGAGCTGACCGTCTTCAGACTCCAAGAAAGGTGTTTGCAGACCGAACTTTTTGACCGGCCAACAGCTAGCCTAGTCAAATATCTTCACAAATCAAACCATCTCAAAACACAACCATATACACGCACAACCAACGCGGACCAACTCATCGGACGCCGACGACCGATACTGCAACCAACAATGGCAGAGAATGGGACACCCGCTGCATCCAACAACGTCAACCACGAGACGGCCCAGGTACGGTTGCGGTGCATCAACCGTTTTTTGTTTATTTATTTATTTATTTTTGGTAGTTATGATTATTCTACTCCCGATTCTTCTGAGTTAGTAGTATATCCAAACGAACTAACAAGCACCCAATGCTAGGAGGACCAGATAACACCGGGCCCCAACGACACCACTCCAAACGACGCGTTGCTGGAAATAATGAGAGAGGTGCTCAAGAACACAAAGGTTGGTAACACTCGTCTCACTTTCCGCTCTAACTGAATCGGTAAATCCAACCATCTGACAGATCTGTTACGATTTTTAATTGAAGAGCGCGCAATGCCGAATGGACAGGGTCGAAGCGGAATTGGTGACGATTCGGTTGTTGGTGGGCGGTCTCAGAGAGCCTGTCACCCAGAGGCTAAAGGAACATGCGGATAAAGTCAACACAACGTCCGATGGAAACCGGATTAAGAAGCAGAGACAACCTGTCGCCGAAAGGGTACACATGCACAACCCGATGTCACGCACCTCTATTCCCAACCGTAGACAGTTGATGTTTCCAGGAACGATGAAGAAGAGACATCATCAGTCGTCGATAATAAGCAACGGCGGAGACGTCGAAATGTCTGTTTACGATGATGACGACGATCCGAAACGGGCCATGTACCCAAAGATGTGCAGGTCAAATACGCACGTCGACGAAAATAACCCGAAGGGTGGCATGGCTACAAACTTCTTCAATCGATTCAAGGAAAAGGTATACGGGGGTAACCGAGGGACTATATCCTCCGAACGGACCAACAATGCAGACAACCTGACAGGACGCAATGGACTGCAGCCAACGCAAAACAGAAAATGCATTTTTCCCTTTAACACAATGACGTCATCCGACGAGAGCTCATCGAAGCCTGAAAGCAGCCACGGATAGACAGACGACACCTACAAGCATATTCCGCGACGACCCCCCTCAAACCTGACCAAGAAGGGAACAAACACCACCAACGCATGGCCCATCTCTCAGCACGCGATGGACATCTGTAGCTACGTCTACGACCATGATTCTGACCCAACGTGAGTATTGTATCTGAACATCAATGGCTGAATATGTCGTGCGGCGTCATTAGTGCTGGAAGGCAGTTAAAACTGCCCTCAGGGTGTAACATCTTCCATTTGTTGACCGCAGGGAGATTGTTGTACGCATCGGGTCGCAACATGCAACTCGTTCTGACATGGGATGCCTGTTAGACGGACGGCAACCAACCCCGAAGGCACGTAGCAATCGATCGTACCCTCTTCGAATAAATGGATTTATTTCCGCTGACCCGGGTTTATTACTTCCATGTGAAGTCTGATTTTTTATTTTTTGTCGGATTTGACTTGCAGATAATGGAGATGATCACGATCATGGTTGCATCGGAGGGAGAAACCGATGGAGATCACCCTCGATCCGTGTGGTGCTTGCACCCGAATTTTGCGGTACGGCCAAAACAAACTTTCGTAGTTTATTTTAATGCATAACTATGATTTAACGTTCTCTGTTATAACACGAACCTTGTACCATTGACATATGATGGTGACTTGTTTCAACCTCTGAATACTCCCTGAGTAACCAGTCCGATGTAATGGAGGGCGTCCACCCTGAAATTTTGGCACAGTGATACGGGGAAGAACACATGCACCCGACGGAAGACCTGCGCATTGTAAGCTACCGACCAATAAGATTCTTGTACGCAAGTTCTGGTCATGGTCAGACTGAATTTTGAGTCTCTTCTGGTTTTCGGCTTTTTCTATCGATCGCAGGTCTATATGCCAGCACTAGAAGAAGACTATGACAAGCACTGGTTCTTGGCCGTGGTTGACCTGTCGGACAAGCAAGTCTATCAATTTGACACGAATGCGACTAAAAAATCAAAGGCAAGAAGGAGACGTGTCATACAATGCATGGTAGGCGACGAACATAAGTAAGATCATCGTCCTATCCGAATACGCTAATCTGTTTTATGTTTTTGAATATGTGCCAGCTGACTGCGCTGGATGGAATTGTTGCAACTGATGGGTATAAAAACTTACGCTCTAAGGCCGCTCCCGAGTTTGCCAGTATGGAAATCATGTCCGCACCGGGAGTGCCCAAAAACAGCAGCAGTACAGACTCTGGCATTTGGGTCATGCAGTGGATGGCAATGGGATGCAGGTTCACGTACGCGGTGTTGCCAATTGTAAGTTAACGCATGCATACAGCTAAAATGCAATTGCACTGTGTGTCTCTAATAAACGCCGTATTGACCATTGTAGCTGGATGAAGAGAAGATCAGGATAAAAATGGCAATTGCACTGCTAACGGGAAGATGCAATGAGGAAAGTGGTGCATTGCTTGCTAAGTCGGCCGCCAAGACGAGAAAGCGTGACTAAGATACGTCTGAAGGGGCGGAATACAACGTTTTTTTTTTTGTTTACTCATGCACTGCAATTTTTTTACTTGTTGGATGCATTGATAACGGTTATGTTATGTAACATTGTTGGGCATTCTGCAATTGACGGATCCTGGATTGATTATATCATGGGTCATACTTCTTATTACTTTTATTGTATATTTATGTTGGGCCCCTTTATGTTATTTCATGTTGGGTCGTTGGACGAGTACGGGTTCTGGGTTTTGAGTCGACTCGGTTTCTCCGGACCAACACCAACACAAAAGAAAATGTTATCTTCCAGCATGTGCAAACAATTTAAAAAAAGTTTTTTTCAGGGAAAAAAAATTAAAAACGGTAAATATACAAAAAGAAAAAAATATCGTGATTACCTGCGTCGTTCAAATACATCAATCCATCCATCCATCACCAAGTCTAGGCTGACAATACGAAGTCATTACTCACTGACCCACGCAATGGAATGAATGATAACACTAGATTAGGGCTAAATTTAAATCCTGTGCTCATTCGGTGGTTATCGATTTTTTTTTTTGAAATCCGGTAATTGCCATTGGTAAGTGCAACTATATTAATGCCCCATTAATGTCCACTCTAATCAGGTTTAAGGGTTATTTATTAAAAAAATAACTTTAAACGGCGGGAGTTGTTTCACCTGTTTAACGCGCGTAGGTTTGTACGTTACCCAAAAAATAAAAATCGCATACTTTTCGAAGAAGGGAAGCCATTGTTGGATACTCAAAAGCTTCCGGCAATAAAGAACCCAAAACCATCAAAGAAATCGCAGACGAGGTTTCACCATGCCGCCGCTCGCTGATTGTCGCTTCTTCAGATTCATAATCCCCAACATGGAGAATCAAATTGTAAGTTTTCACTTTTTCTGCTCTACTCACATAACCCCAAGGCCCGCATGCAAGCCCACATCAATATCGATTTTTTGCTCATGCAGAGATTGCCGGTGCCCTTCTCCAACGTTGTACGGGATAACATGAGCAACCCCGTCGAGGTAATCACAACAAACGGTCAGTCGTGGAGCATCTCGTGGGATGTGGAGGAGGAGCATCCGCATCAAATCGTATTCACCGGAGGCTGGCGAGCCTTTTACGAACACTACCACCTTCGAATCGGTGACTCAATGCTGCTATCGTATCACCAACCAAAGTTTTTCTATGTGGCCATCCACGACACAAGATACTGCGAGATCAACTACGGAAGGTAACAATATCATTCTAGCGGGTTATTGGTATGCACTCGGCTAACTCGTTTGTTTTATGCTGTATTACGTTCCACCAGAAACTTGAGAAACGAAAGTCTTCCGGCAATACCCGCACATGGCAACTATACAGTCCAGTTCTTCGCGATAATCCCGGTGAACGACCCTGATACACTGGTATAGAACCTAATTTCAATTCCTTTACCACCTGCAATCATCAATCCATCCATCTGTGGCACATTGTAACCCTTTTTTTTCCACCATCCACTACAGAAGCTCCCGCTACGGTTCTCCCGGGAATATGGCCGGTCCCTACCGCGACCATTGACCCTAACCACGCCTACAGGACATCGTCATCGCGTGGGCTGGAATATGCAACCTAATGGGAGGATCGTGCTTCATGGAGGATGGGACGGTGTCCGGGCACGCTATGGCCTAAGGGATGAGTGGCTTGTGCTGTTCCGTTATCACGCCGTTCAGAATACAATGTACGTCATGTTCTTCAACGGTCATACAATGGAAATCAACTACTTGGCCCATGCCGGCCCGGGAACGGACTGCACTTGTATAACCGATCCGTCGGCCCCCAGGTCAAGGCACATAGCCGATGGGTTCAGATCGACCAATCCGTTCTTTGTAAGTCCAATCATGCACCGCCTGGCAAACCGTTTTCTCGTAAGTGTGCTGACAATTGTTTTTAAGGGCAACTATTTCCTATCCTATTGTTCTAGTCAACTATTTTATTGATCTAACCCAAAGAAATGTCTTCACTTCCAGCCGAATGTCCCCCCTCTGCCAGGAGTATGCGAGGATAGCCCAATTACGATTTCCAGCGAGAGGGGCGCGTGGACCGTTCGGTATACGCACTATGTCGAGAGGACGAACGGATGCTTTGGAATTGGCTGGTCTGTCTTAGCAACTGCATGCCAACTAAGACACGGCCATGTTTGTGTCTTCGAACGGCTGGCGCCGCAAGAATACCGGCTGCATATATATTGAGAACTCTGGTCTCCTAAACCCCAAGCCACCGTCCCCAACCCCATCCAAGTAACTCGGTCAAGTACGGTGGTGCAACCTGCATGTCCATACATCTGTATCTTTAATCTATATGTTATTAGGGCCCAGGAATACAATTCTACCTTCCCGTCATTAGCTTATGTTTTGGATGATAAACACGATAATCGTTTCTGTTGTTAACGTGCACGTAGCATTGCAAATGGACTGATCTGCCAATATTAGAAATGTATGTCAATTTGTGCCTCTGAAGTTTGAATGTTATTTTAAGCTGTGAAGCTTGAATGTAATCCGATTCACTTCACCTGCATTTTGTATCTTTGCATTTTTAATTTTGAAACTTCACACTGAGTTGTTAATACCCTCAAAATGCTAATCAATAGTGGTTGTTTATTGATTCGAAGTTGTTGCCGTGCTTCATTTAGTGCATTTTACTCCTCACTTCAGGTGTTTTAAGCGTGTGTTTTAAATTACATCCAGAAGCAATGATCCCTTACAAAGAACTTCAAGATCGCGATTGAACCACATGCATTTTCCAACGAGATTTTTTATGAGACGTGCATCTGAATATCCACTGAACGTTACTACCAACTACATACAAAATATCCACTTACCATCCATACAAAATATCCACTGAACATAGAATGGCTGTAAAAATGCCCCTAACTACAATGTCCGGTTCAACAAAAGGGTGGACAACGACCGAATAATAATACATCAGGTTTGACAGTCGATTTGCAGCTATTCGCATGACACCACTTAAACCCTACACATCTTGAATCCCAGTTAAAAACGGTGATATCTATAGAACATTCACATACCAAGGAAAGCCAACATACCAAAAACTTGTTTTAACGTGGACGACATGTAGACGGTTCTGTACCTATTTGAAATGCAGACAACATTCGGTGTGCGGCTACAACCTACCGGAGAACGTGAAAGGGTTCGACCAACCTACCGTTGCAACACACGGTGGTGACGACTGTAGGCCCCCTTTGCTCAATCGGCGAGAGACATGACTGGCCCGGACGTCTTGGTCCCAGCGAAGTCGCTGTTAGCAAACCCAGCCTGCGTGTCACTATCGGAGCATTGGAACGAAGGAATCTCCGCGGTCGCATACAGATCGCCGGATAGGTTATCATAGACCTGACACCAATGTAAAAAACAAATGATTAAATCCATTTAACAGAGTAGAAAACTTAACTACATCGTCTATAGAGCGACCAACCCACCATATCAGTGTCCATCGAATCCATGTCTTCTGCAACTGAGCTGGATGGTTCCATTGTGCGACGCTCCGGACACGTCCTCCTGTTGTGTCCCACCTCCCGGCACAAATTACATCGTTGGGTCTTCTTTCCACCATGAGCACTGTTACCCTTTGTATTGCGCCTGGGTGGATTTCGCGCCGGGAGTCTGCCACCCTCAGTAGGTGGCCCCTCGTGTGGAAAATTGGTGTTCCCTGCATCTTCGTTCTCGAAGTGCTTCAGCATCAGCACGGCTATGTCTCTTGCAAACTGGAACTTTTCGGTGCTGTGACATGCAATCTTGCACACTTTCCGGTACCAATCCATCAGGCACCAGTGTTGCGTCAGTTGTACAGAATCCCAAATCACGCCCATCGACTCCACCGCCACAAGTTTTGCATCCTTGGTCCATCTCGGTAATATCAGAGACCTCGGGATCTCATGAACATTGTTAAGAACAAGCACCCACAATTATATGTTCGCAGGGGACCCCGAAATATTCCATTCTCATGCACGTGCATCGGACCTCCCTCGTATCAGACGTTGCAACAACACGCCACTCCTTCTCCGGAGTGCCGTATCGAGAGACGGTGTGAATAAAATAGGAACCGTTGTCTTCAGAGTCAACCACCCTCATTGCACAGGCCCTGTCAAGAATGGGAACAAACAAATAGAATATCGCACGAGTGTAGTTGTCGGCTACACTCCGCTCCAGCTGTTTCAGGTTGGTGGTCATAACAGGGTCACCCTTTGCGCACTCGAAATCAGCCTCCACCTCCTTTGCGCGGACGAACATCAAGCATCGATGGAAATGACGTAAAAACTCAGTGTAGCTGTATCGAGACTTAACATACCGTGATATCACAGCGTGCAAGCCCTCGCACCTTGATGTTGTTCGAAATCCGGCAAAGAACTTTCCCTGTATGTGTGCTGTGGCCCAACTGTGCCTTCTCTCGTACATGTCCTGTACCCATCTTTTATCGGCCACTCCAAATTTCTCAACCATCTCAAACCACTTTCTCTGAAATGTTCGGACCTCGTAGTCGCCGAGCATGCAATCCCTAAACATCCTGGTGAATTTGGGCTTTCCAATGTTGCTCGTGGCGTTTCGGAGTAGATGCCAAGCGCAGAGTCGATGGTGAGCCTCTGGAAAAACTTGCTCGATCACAGACTTCATTTGCCTGTCACCGTCGGTTATTATGGACACGGGAGCCTTCCCTTTCATTGAAGTTTGCAACTACTGAAGCAGCCAGACATAGGTCTCTTCTTTCTCGTCTGCCACCAGTACAGCGACAAAGACAACCGTTTGGTTGTGGTGATTCACACCGGAGAATACTACGAGAGGTGAAAGGTAAACGTTTTTCTTGTACGTTGCATCAAACGCAACCACGTCTCCAAACACCTGCTAATCAATTTGGCTGGTGCCGTCACACCAAAACAAGTGTTGCAACACGCCCTCACCGTCAACGACTTCCTTGTAGTACAGTGCTGGATCATTTGCCTTGCACTCTCAGAGATACCTCAAGCACGATTCCGCATCTAGGCCACCCTCCCTTCGTTGCTTCGCATTTACATTGTGCATGTCCCTTGTTGTGTACGGGACATTATGATACCCGCCGACCAGGCTCGCCATAAAACCGTGGATTCGGGAGACGCCAATGCCCCCCTTTGCGCATGTCGTTCATCTGCTCGATGTCCGCTTCGCTCATCCTCCGATGGCCCGGGAGCATGGAAGAAAATCGCAACTCAAGAACGTGGTGGTTATGCGCGTCTGAAAAGAACGCAACGTGCCAACGTCCTGATTCATCGTCCATGCGGAGTAACATCCTTGCAGGGCATCCACACCGTGTCTCGGCCCTCGGCCTCTTTTGCCGGTTAGGCATCGAGTAGAACTTCGGGGATCGGAACCCTTGTCGGTGGCACACGAACTCCTGCCATATCCTTACTTCGCCGCGTTTTTCGCTTCTGGAACGTCTCGCGCCGAATCCATGGTGCTTTGCATATTGCTGATAGAACTCAAATGCAATGTCAACATCTGCGAAATTAAACCGGAGAACATCATCCGCGCTCAAGTTCAAAAAATCAATCCAACCTATGGACTCGCCGGAATCAACGGCGTAAAACTCGTCTTCCGCATAATTCTTAGACATTCCTCCGGCGCCGTCCAAACCGTCTTCCAATTCAACCACATCCCCATTGTCGACATCGGCCTCTGCATGACGGTCGTGTTCTGTATCGTCTTCCTGAAAGTCGTTCTCGTTCGACTCCATCCCTGCAGAGCGTTCGCCTTCAATCGATCCAACTCCGTGGTCTGCTCCGTCGGACATTTCTGCTTCATCGCCGACGCGCACGCCCCCAGTGGTATCTTCATCCTCGGCAATCCTGTGCCAAACAGCAACAATGCGGTAATTTAGCGAAACACGCAAAATTGGGAAATTTCCTCCAAAAATAACTGCAGTCCTATAACGAAGAAAAATGGGGATATTTGTAAATCAAGTGAAGGGTGATAATACAACGGGTACCTTCTTTCCATTGATGGAGCCGGCGAAGCCATCAGCTGCCGAATACTGAGTCGGGGGTTGGAGAAGAAGTTAGCTCAGCCTGGAGGTTTTCAGTCGTTGTCGGTGGTGGAGATAAGAAGAGACGGTGCGATTGGGACAGAAGGGAAGAAGAGGAAGAGGGTGCGATTGCGACGAAGCGGAAAGGGGAGGAAGAGGGTGCGACTGCGACGGATGGAAAAGGGGAGGGGAAGGGGAGGAAGAGAACCTGAGCTGGAGGAGGAACTTAGCGGCAGTAATAGTTGTTAGCCAAATGCTGATTGTCCAACTAATTCTGACCATTAAGTTAAATGTATTCATTTTAAAAATTATAAAAGTGCGCCTCTAACTTATACGAAATTGCGAAATAGACCCACCAAAAAAATGCATTTTTATTCTTACCTCCTTCGGCTGACCGGTGCGCCAAACAAGTAAATGGCACTTCGGTGCACTATGTATAGCCGCGTACCGAATCCGTGCCCATAAGTCATAACGACTCAACCTCTGTTTCGGTTTTGCTATTGACTCAGGTCCACATGGACATTCAGCTGAATGATACACAATAAATTTTATTTTGGTTTTGAATACGTTTTTAAAATATTTTACTTTTGATATAAAAAAAAAAAACTTACGATTTGGCCAAGAAGTAAACAATATATATTAACTAGAGGAGTGCTAAGAGGTCAACAAGTATTGTAATTTATAACTATCAATTAATCATTCTTATTTGAAAAAATTCCAAAACAACTCTTGACAATTATCTCAAAAGACAACGAGGTTTTTGACAAAAAAAATACCAATCTGACCCCTGAGTTTTACTTTTATGGGACGGATTAGCCCCTGCGCCAAAAAAAGTCAATGTTATTTTTTTACACAGGGCTTAATCAGTCCTAAAAAAATATCAAGAGTAGGGTTGGGTGTTTTTTTTTCTTGGAAATCTCGTTGTCCTTTCGAGATAATTATCAGGGGTCGGGACTCAGGTGGGATATTCACTCTAATATTTTTAATGGTGTGAAATTACATCTAATGGTGTAGGATTGCTCACTTTCTTTTTTATGTTTAAGTGCTGGCCAAATTTTAATAAAACTGCTAGCTCCTTAGACTTTTTCTATTAACTATAGAGTATTAACACAAATTTAACTTGATCAATTTTTTATCAAAAAAATATCTTAATTAACTTATGTATATCAAAAAGAGTTAAAAAAATATTAAAAATGAGTAATTTGTAGTTTGAGATAAAAATCATAAAGGCATTGTTATAGTTCTTTTATGATAATTTATAATTTATAATTTTGTAATTTTTTATGGAGGAGTTTTTCATCTATAACTCTATCATTGTATTCATTCTTTTTTGAATTTAAACACATGCCATCCGCTTAAGCTAAAAAGCATGTTTGTGAAAGAAATTTTTAAATCCTCTATAGTCTATAGTACATGTTTTTTCTTCTTTATATTGATCAAGGTTCTGAGAATTGGAACGGTCATCGAACCGCTTTAGTCATTGGTTTATTAGTTCATTAGTTCAATTGATCTAATTATGGTTCAATCGAAAAAATTATTTTAGAATAAAATAATAAATAAATTATAAATAAACATCCTAAAATATAACTCAACCCACTTTTTGTCTCATGACAATACTGTCATTGATAGGGGTGGCAAACTAGTCTAAACCCGCCAAACCGACCCACGTAACCCGTCAAAAAAGGCGGATCGGGCTGAAAAATTGAGACCGCCAAATAGTAAAAGTCCGTCTAACCTGCACCGCTTAAACCGCGGGTTTTGGCGGGCGGGACGGGCTTCCCCACCAGACTTATTATTTTTTTAGTGAGGGGGTATTTTTACAATTTTTTAGCTAAAACCTAACTTCCCCCAACCTAACTTACAAGAGTATGGAGATAAAAATTGAATGGTTTGGATTATGTTTATGTTACTTTGGAGACAATATTTATAATTATGTTTTAAATTATGTTTATTTTACTTTGAAGAGAATATTTATACTTATGTTTTAGATAAAAACTTGGTTTATAATTATGTTTATTAGATATTTATAATTACAAATATTTTAATGTTTATGAATATAAAAAATATATATTTTTTATGCCTTTAGAAATTATAAATTTATTAATATGATTGTGAAATTATATATATTATTTAATAGTTAATAGTAAAAAAAAAGAGGAGCTTTGGCAGGTTTAGCCCACCAGCCCGTAATTAGGCGAGGCGGGATGGAATTCTAAGACCGCCTCACTAAGCGGAGCAGGGCGGGCCAGCCCGCCAAAGAGCAGGCTTCTGGCGGGACGGGCTTCTCCGCTTGCCACCCCTAATCATTGAGACAACAATATCTCTTTCATCTCTTTCCTAATGCAAAGAATTAAAAAAGATCAAACAAATTGAACAAACCTTGTAATATTAATGGTGAATCCATCTCCTTAATATTATAAATAATAGGAATTCATCACATAAATTCATTACTATTACAAAATAAACTAATATACTTGACAAATAGGTAAGATATGAATACAATAGAGATGAATTAATAGCATAAAAAAAGATAAGAAGACAACAATTCAAATAATCATTGAATACAATGTAAAATTATTTATTCACTGAGATCTCACATTATACAAACAACTTTCATGACTTAAGTTTGCACATTTTCAACAAATAATTGTAATCAATGTTATTTTTCCTTTTACGATGATATGTACAAATCACTTATAGTACAAAACTACAAACTAACTAGAAATAAATATGAGCTTGAATACATGATTATATAGTGTAGTGAGGTGAATTTTGGTCTCTGTTGTTAACATGAAATTATACCATGCTCTCCCTGTGGATTTGTCTCCAAGAAACATTATAATATTCATGAATTCACAAAATTTTTACTCTAGGAAATAGAGTACATACATACTGGATTAGGCAAGTAATGTTTAACTACTTCAAATAAATTTGCATGGCCTTGACCATCACCACGAGAAAATTCAGTCATAAATTTGTCTATGTCCCAAAATGAGTGGCATAAGATGCTAAGAGGCTGCAAGCACAGAGGAATCGTGAATGACTTTGACTAATAAAACATACAAATATGCATTGAAAACGTACAAAATTTCAATAAACATTACTAAACAGAGCCAAAAAAAGAACAATCATCATTCAGCAACAAACATTACAAAACAGCAACAAGTAATCACACTATTACCAAATTTAAAAAGAATGAAAACTAGATAAACCTAATCATAAACACCATTACCAAATTAAATAAAAAATCAACCAAAAATTATCTTGCAAATCCAATTAAAAATAGCTTTTTACTTTGTACCCTAAACACCAATTAAATCACATGAACCAAAATTAATTTGAGGAAAAACACTAAACCTTCACCCAGCAAAATCAGCCAAACCAGCAACTACAAAACAAAGTCATTGGTAAATTTGAACAAAAAAATTAGGAGCCATCAGCAACTAGTAAAGCACTATCAGAGCCATCGAGCAATTAGAAAATACTAAAACAGAGTAAAAGAGTAACAGAGCCATCGAGCCATCAATAAATTTAAAAAAAATCTTGCAAACATCAGCAACTAGCAAATACAAGACCGATCCATCAGCAACAGGCAATTACAATTTACAAAATATTACAAGAAAAATGGAAAAAAATGGAAGAAGTCCGAAGAATAATAATTTCAGAACTTCAAACCAAGAAGAAGACCGAACATTCAGCGAAGATGAAGACGAGAAGCCACTAACTTGGGTTCCATGCCGAGAAGCCAGCAAAGATGAAGACGACGTGCCAAGCTACTGAGTTCCAGACACGGGAAGAGGAAGAAGCGGCAGCGATGAGGACCTGGGGACGGCGGCGGCGCTGAGGACTTAGGAACGGCGGCGGTGATGAAGGGCTAGGGTTTTCCCTTTGCTTCAGAGTTCTTCAGGTAGTCACGAATGATTGGGGAAGAAGAGGGGGATTGGTTCACCAATTGATCTGCTTCTGTTTTTTTTTTTCAAATCAACAAAATGGCGTCGCTTAATCCGAACCAGCCGGTTACAAGTCCGATCTAACAGGTCGATTTTTAACCAGTTCGGTAATTTTTCAAGTGGTATTCCAACAGTTATAAGTAGCGGATCGGATCGAACCGTTTTTATCGTCGATTCCTGGTTAAACCGATTCGACTGATCGATCCGGTCCAATTTCTATAACCATAATATTGATACTAATTATATCATAAATGAAATTAAGAAAAAAGTATAAAAAAATATTAATTTTTTCATTAAAAATAATATAATTTATAAATCTCTTATTACGTAGAGGATTGAAGTTCTCTCCTCACCTTGAAAATAATAAAATATAAGATAATTCTCTAATGCTGACTATTTTGATATTGAATTTGTCTAACATTTTTTTAAGATAAGTTTTTAATATTTTAAAATTATTTATTTTCATATTATTTAAATTAAATATTAGCTTTTAACTCTTTTTGTAAATTAGATATCAAAATTTAGGCACCAAAGTCATCACCTAAAACATAATCACAACCTTACATTGAGAACTTTAGTTCAATAGGTTGCGAGAACCGAACCGATCACTAAATCGATAGAATGACTAATTTAATAGTTGAACCAAAATTTAACCGAAATTCAACCGAAATTCAACCGAGGTTCAACCAGTATAACTAAATATAAAATAAAATTATTAAAAATTTAATATATAATTTTATATATTTAAATTCAATAATTTTTAAACTAATAAAATTTAAAATTTTATAATTTCACATAATAAATTATCCATAATTTATAATTAAAAATTTACAAACAACTTCAAACATCAATTTTTATAACTAATAAAAATCAAAATACACTTAAATGACAAAGAAATAATGTTCAACCACAAACAATTATTCCAATTTCATAAAAACTATAAAAACAAAAAAAAATAACAGTAGAACCAAAAAAATTAACAATAAGAATTATAATGTTCTACTATAGCAATATCATATTGTTGAATACTATTGCTTGTAATGTTCTCCTTCTCATTTTCCTACAAATTTTTAAACCACATCAATTGAAAGAATCAGTACAAAAATAAAGAATAACAACAAATAAACTAAATATTCATAATCACAAATGATATAAACCAAAAGTTATTATTATTATTATTCACTTATATTGAGAATTTCGACCAACCCAATACAAAGGGACTTACTTGAAATTTTCAATGCAAAAAAATTTAAAACACTCTTTTCAGCATATTTCAAAGTTTAAAGAAGTGTATAAATTTAAACAAAAAATATACAAAAAAATGTAATTTGTGCTACTGAAAGATTGAGAAATGATGAAAAATAATTTTACCATATCATCATCAACAATTTAGAATCAGACAAAATCAACAACCAAAATTAGCAACTCAGAATTAATATAAAAAACTCAGAATCAGAAAAAAATCTAGCATTAACAATGTTCATCAAACAATACAGAATCAGAAAAATCAACGGCCAACAACTCAAAAATTAGAATAAATAAAATTAACAAAATAACCAAAAATAAATTGAGGCAGTAGTGCTTATCGGCGGCGAGGAAGGAAGGAAGGTGACAGCGCGGCGAATACTCCACAGTCGAGCAGAGAGACGTCGCAGTGAGAGAGACAGAGCGAGCTCGGAGCCTTGGATAGAGAGAGAACTCGAAGAGAGAGATGACGAATTTCTTATTTTACTTTGGCCTCTTAATTAAATGAGAGACGAACTTTTTGGACATAGGGCTGAAAGTGAGTCAAGTCTGCTCGAGCTCAACTCATTAATAGCTTGATAAGCTGAACTTATAAACGGGTGAGTCGAGCTTGAGCTTGGAATTGAGCTCATAAATTAGATGAGTCGAATTTAAATTTGGATAAGCTCAACTCATTAATTCGTAAATTAGCTCGATTATATATAATATTAAAAGTTTAGATTAAATTTATATAAAATATACGTATTAATAGTTTAATATATATATATATATATATATATATATATATATATAATAATATATCATTTTATATATATATTAATATTTTTAATTATTTAAATTTTTATAATTATTTTTATAAATGTAAGACATAAATAAAAAAATTATAATTAATAAATAGATAATATATAAAAAATTTTTTAATATTTTTAATATATATAAATTATAATTTATTGATATAAAATTATAAATTATATTTCTATTCCTGAAATCAAACTAATTTATGAACTAAATAGACTTAACGAGTCGAGTGGTGAGATAAACTTAATTTTGGTAGCTCGGCTCACTTCTAGGTTCTAGCCTTATTTGGACATCCATTTGGGTATTACTTTACTTTATCACCTTGAAACTTCATCGAGCTCTTTGTCCTGTTAGCCACTTCTGCCTCGAAAGTCAAGATGCTGCTGCTTCAATCCTCTTTGCATAAAGCCCTTTCCCCCTCCCTTTCCCTTTCATATGCCGTCTCTTATTCCGCTGCTCTTCCCTCTAAAATTTCCACTATCTCCATTGGTTGTAGGGGTGTCAGGTGCTTTCAGGGGCTCTCTGTCACGTGCTCCATCTCAAAGATCCATAGTTATGGCACCGTGGACTACGAGCGCAGACCCATCGTCAGGTGGAATGATATATACAAGAGAATATCGTTGATGCAGAACCCTGAACTCGGTTCCGCCGCTGTGTTAGAACAGTGGGAAGATGAAGGAAAGAGCTTTACTAAATGGGAGCTGTGTAGGGTTATCAAAGAGCTGAGAAAGTATAAAAGATATAAAAGAGCCCTTGAGGTAAGAATAATAAGGTATATTATCCAATGATTGATTTATTTATTTGGTACCTCTTTTCTGAATGGATAATAATGACATGCTTCTTATTTAGGAATTGAATGATGCTTTAGATGTTTTGATTATGTTACAATGAACAACCATGCCAGATGCACAAGAAAAATCAGCCATTGGTATAGAATACATATTAAAATACAAAATACTCATTAAAAATGAGTTAAAAAATATATAGCGGCTAATTTGGTGGCTGGTTTTTGGTGTGCTCGTAGCATTTTTGTATAACGAATGCCTGACTTCGCGTATTTTGTCTCCCTAGCTTTAAGTATTTGTACAAGCATTCCTATATTATCCTTTTGTATTGTAAATGATAGATTTTGCAATACTTACAATGCCATTTTCCCCACTTCTCTATTAAATGGAATGCTTCCTTTGAAATTTTGTGATTACAAATCTGTCTCTGCCTCATAATGTTTTAATATTAGCTATTTATGAAAGCAATTTGTGTAATGTTACAGGTTTATGGTTGGATGAACAACAAACCAGAGAGGTTTAGTGTATCTTCAAGTGATGCAGCAATTCAGTTAGATCTGATTTCCAAGGTTCATGGAGTTTCTAGTGCAGAAGAGTATTTTCTGAGTCTGGCTGATAAGTTAACAGATAGAAGGACCTATGGAGCCCTTTTGAATGTATACGTGCGATATAGAATGAAGGAAAAGGCAGAGGCATTATTTGACAAAATGAGGAGTAAAGGTTATGCAGTACATTCGCTACCATTTAATGTAATGATGACTTTGTATGTGAACCTTAAGGTTTATGATAAAGTTGATATGTTGGCTTCAGAAATGAGAGAGAAAAACATACGGCTCGATATCTATTCATATAATATCTGTCTATCTTCATGTGGTTCTCGAGGATCAATAGAAAAGATGGAGGAGGTGTTTGACCAGATGGTGAAGGACCCGAAGATTGTTCCTAATTGGACTACATTTAGCACAATGGCTACAATGTATATAAATATGAATATGTTTGAAAAAGCAGTAGGCTGCTTAAGAAAGGTTGAGAGTAGAATCAAAGGCCGGGATAGAGTACCATTTCATTATCTTCTGAGCTTATATGGAAGTGTTGGAAAGAAAGATGACGTTTATCGTGTGTGGAGTACTTATAAATCAATGTTTGCCACTATACCAAACTTGGGATACCATGCTATTATTGCTTCTCTGGTTAAACTGGATGATATTGAGGGTGCAGAAAAAATTTATGAGGAATGGCTTTCAACAAGTTCGACTTATGATCCGAGAATAACAAACCTTCTGATAGGCTGTTATGTCAAGAAAGGCAATACTGACAAAGCTCTGGGTTTCTTTAGACAAATGACTGAAGGTGGTGGAATTCCGAATTCAAAAACTTGGGAGATTATTTGTTCTGGGCATATCGCTGATGAGAGGATCGCGGATGCTCTGTCCTGCTTTAAAGAAGCTTTTGCGGCCGATGTTTCAAACAAATGGAGACCAAGGGCGACAAACTTTTCTGCATTCTTTAAACTTTGTCAGGACAAAGATGATACTACAAGTGCTGAAGTGTTAAGTGGGTTGTTGAGACAGTCTAGATTTATCAAGAATGAAGTTTTTGTGTCACTCATTGGCTTGTCAGAATCCGATGGTACCATCAACAATGGCGAATTGTCGACCGAAGTTGATACCGCGGATATAACTGATGATAACGATGATGGTGAAAATGCAGTTGATGACTCTCAAATGTTCAACCAATTGGAGAGTACCTTGTGATACACAATGTCTTTTTCCATTTGAAAAATGCAGAAAATGCATTGCTAGAAGTGTAGTTAGTCATTGAAGATGATCTTGTTCAGGATGCATAGTTTACGTGACTAACCATGATAATGATGAGGAGGTATTGGGTTGGGTGGGTATTCGGTTTGGATCCTCTTCGGTGTGGCCGGGTTGCCCGGTTCTCACCAAGTCCCAAAAAAAAAAAGTACAGAGCATGGAATTTATGTTGGCTTTTCAATTTCAAGTTATTCAGAAGGAAAGAGGCTTTATTAAACTGGTATCCGTTTCTATCAAGGCCACTGTAAACAAACTAATAATATATGACCCTCCACCACCTTCTCAATTAGTGTTTGGAGAGAAATTCTTATCTATGGTGTTTTATGCATATTTAGGCCCAGTTTGGGTAAATAATTTAAATAAGCTCTTTTGGATAAGAACTTTTATTAATAGCAGTTTATAAATAAGTTATTTTGTGTTTGGATTTTTAGTTATAAAAGTACTTATTTTAAAGTTATAGCATTTGGATAAATAACTCAAAAAATATAATTTTTGATTTCACAAAAAATGAATATTAAAATAACAATGATAACAAATACTTTTTAATATTGAATGTTGATTTTCTATAACCTAATCACTAAAATTACAATTGTTTAGGCAATTAATTCTTTATAATGGCACAATAATAATAGCAGCTATATAAAAACAAAATCTCATGGAAAAAAAATAAAATTAAAACTAAAATTTTATACTGCACACAATGTTAAATACAAATTTAATAATAAAAATCGAGTGATAAAATGATAAAAAAAACTGAAAGGAATACATGTAATAGGTGGTTCAGATGGAACATTGTTTTAAAATGGTGGCGGAGGGTCAATATTTTTAGCAGATAAATCATTACGTAAAAATGATGGTAGAAGGCTAATGCTTCTAGCAGATGGAACCTTGGATGAAAATGATGATGGGGAGCCAGGAATGAAAGTATATTTTTTTGTTTTGAGGTGATTTTTTTTTACGGAAATGATAGAATGACTTCTCGAAGAGGAGAAGTCATATATTTCTACTTCTTCAAAAAGCTTTTATTTAACTTTTCGGGAAGTTAAAAGTTCTTTTTAAAATAGTGCCAAACACGCATACAGTAACTTTTCATAATTCAAAAGTCAGAAAAAGTAGCTTCTGCTACTTCCCAAACGGGCTCTTAGAAACCATTTTTGTAAACGGGCCTGCTACACATACAAGCAAAAAGGCCCTACAAGTTTTACAAGTTTCCAGCCCACACTTCATTCACACGTGCACTCACTCACTTTGAATGGAGCGTAAATTACACGCGCCCCACTCAACGGTTGCTCTTCGCGAATAGCGCTCCTTAATGGCACACTCTTCCACTTCTCAAAGCCCTTCGAAGAAAACACAAACCGTCCATTTTCGAGCAACATTCCAAACTGCAGAGATAGGACTCGTCACGAAAATTAGAACTCTCCATCAACACAACATAGAACTCTCCATCAACAATCTCCAGAAAAAACGAAGTTATATTACTCAAGGTACGTTACGTTACTATTTTTACTCATCTTGTATATTTTCCACATTTCGAAATCGAAGAACTAGGTTTTACTGTTATTCTACGTTCTTCTAGGTTTTACTATTCTTCTTGTTCTAGGTCTCATTTTACAGTTTTTAATGTTCTACTTGTTCTAGGTTTTACTGTTATTCTTAGTTCTAGGTTATAATGTTCTTCTTAGTTGTTCTAGGTGTTACTGTTCTTGTTGTTCTAGTTCTTCTGGTAACTAATTTTTGGGAGTATATTGCGTAATTTGGTAGGTGTATATGGAGTAATTTGGTAGGTGTATATGGAGTAATTTGTTGGGTGTATATAGCATAATTTGTTGGGTGTATATTTCTGAACTGATATACTGTAATATAGTCAATAGTTGCAACTGTTCTAATGTTTGCTTGTCTATGGGTGTATATTGCTTGACCTTGTATATTAATGCATATTTGAGTGATATCTGACTTATATCTATGGGTATATCTGACTCATATCTATGGGTGTATGTGAATCATATCTATGGGTGTATCTTACTGATATCTATGGGTGTATTTTTCATTTCAGAAAAAATGGCAGGCAGAAATCAAGTTGAAAAAAATGTAAGAACAAATATATGTCTTAGATAAAATCAGTTTTATATAATAGAAATATATCTGACTATAGTTTTGCTTTGTTTATAGCAAACCAAAGACCTTAAGTATGCAACACATTTGTTAAGTGAGAAATTCAGAAACATAAGCGAGGAAAAGAAAACAATTGTTAGGGATTTGGGATTTGGTGGCCTGATATACATCCCGCCGCTAAGGGTGCATCACCAAATATTAAGGGAGTTGGCTAACTCCTTCAAATTAGGGGAAAACAGACTGGAAACCGGCTACGGTTCATTTAAAGTAAGACAAAAAACAATAGGGGCTGCGCTTGGCATCAACGCGTCAGGTAACTCGCTAAAAATTATAGGTGTATATGAGCCATATTCGGTTGTATTTCAATTGATGCTTGGGTGTATTTGAACTGATTTTCATACTATGTTGTTTTTCTTTTTGTAGGAGATCTATTTTCTCAGAAAGTCAATCATAAAGATCTTTCTGAAGATGACAAACAAATTTTTAGAAGATTCCAAGGTAAAACCCTCAAAAATATGACAGATGAGATGATGGCTATTGCCGTTGATAATGAACAGGATCGCCTCATGTTCAAGAGAATTTTCATCCTCTATATACAGATGGCGTTCCTGTTACCAACGACAATAAACAAAATCTCACCTGTGCACCTGGCCCCAATTTTCGAGATGGATACAATAACAGAGCGAAACTGGGGAGGACATGTTTTGAGTTTTATCATCAAGGGCATAACAGATTACAAGCTGAAAAAGAAAAAGGCAATTGATGGTTGCCTCTTTGCCCTGATGATAATTTACTTTCATCTATCAAAAAATAAAGACAAAAAGAGGGCAGAAAGACCTCCAGAACCCTGGATTGCCAACTGGACTAAGGAGCAGTTGGTTGAAAGAATGAGGGCAGAAATGGAAGAACATATGGTAAGTGAACAAAATATCTTGGGTGTATTTTATTTATCTGAATGCTGCTAACTAAAATTTCTAATGTTTCAGGGGATTGTAAAGATGGCTGAAACAAAGGAAAAAATGAAAGAAATAAAGAAAAAAAAGAAGAAACCAAAAAAACAAAAAAAGGAAGGCAAGTTCAACATCATCATCTGAGACTGAAACAACTGAAAGTGACCATTCTACCTCTGAGTCTGAGACTGAAGAAGACTCAGAGGATTCAATAAGAAAACAACCCACCCAAAAAGCCAACAAGTAAGTAACATACTTGGGTGTATTTTATTTATCCATTTGGGTATATTTTGTGTCTCCATTTGGGTGTATTTTGTGTCTCCATTTGGGTGTATTTTGTTTATTAAGTTGGGTGTATTTTGTGCATTCATTTGGGTGTATCTTGTGCATTTATTTGGGTGTATTTTATCCCTTTTAAAATGTTTTTAAATAATGATTGTTTGCCTTCCAAAATGAAGTCCAAAAAAAGAAAGAAGATTCAGGAGGATTCTGATTCAGAATCTGAATCAACTAATGAGTAATGTTCTTAAATTATTACTCATTTTCTTTGGGTTTATTATCAAGATTTCATGTATTAACAGAGTGTCTCTTATTAACTTATAGAAGCGAAAAATCATCACCAGTGGAGAAACAAAAAAACAAAGAAAAAACTCAGAGAACACCAAAAAAGTAAGCACTTATTTGGAGAGTATTTTGTGACCAAATTAATTTTGTATTTCTGATTCATACTTGTTTTTTCCCCCAGGACACAATCCAAAAAGAAAAAGGTCGTTGTTGAGGATTCATCTCCTGAGCAAGCTCAATCCTATCATGGGTATAGTACTTTGTAAACTATATTACCGTCTATCATCAAAATTATATTTGTTAATGTGTTCTTTTATGCATGTACTGTCAGATCTGAAATTGGAACTGAAGATTTAGATGAATTCTTAAGGAAAAACAATGAAAAATCTGCTGCAGAGGGGTATGTCTTGTTGGGGTGTATATTTCAGATTTTAGGGTGTTTTCTTTGCTAATAATTGTTTCTTATTTCGCAGGGAGAAAGAAGCTGACTTGCGATCGACTGAAGGTCACTATGTCTCATCTGAAACGTAAGAAGCTTTATTTGATAAAATCTTGTTATCATGATTTAACAGTATGGTATTTTTTATGAATAACATGTATTCTATTATGTTTAGAATACTTGATGTAAACTTGGGAAGTGATGATCCTTTCTCTCAAGGACAGACAGACTAAAGTAGCGTAAACAAACCCGCAGAGAGCATGTAATTTCTCTTTGAAATAACCGTTGCTTTTATTCTTTTATTACCTTCTACTTCTAATTCTGTGTGTATATATATATATATATATATATATATATATATATATATATATATATATATATATATAGAAAAAAAAGTCCTTTATTGTTTTATTCGAGAAAAAAAGGCAGGAAAAAAAAAAGCAAAAACTGTAAGTATGTAAGTTCTCAAAAAAAAAAAGCCTGTCTTTCTTTTGAATTGTTCGGGTGTATTTTTGACTTTCTTAGGGTATTTTTTAGGTTGAGTCTGGTTGAAGAGTCAGCCAGTGAGCCAGCTGAAGAGAATATGATGGTTGTGAGGGAAGAGACACTGTTCGAAGGGCTTGCAATGTGAATTTTTCAAAAATATTTCAACCTTATAACCTTTTTATTTTCAAAGGCTTTGTTAACCTTTTATTTTTCTTCTTGTTTAGAGATCCGATTCAAGTTTGTCTACCACTGTCCCAAACAACCACTATGCCCAAAATTGAACAAACACCCTTTGACAAAAAATGAACTAACCCCTCTGCTACAAATTGAAGGAACTACAAAAAGGTAAGAAATAGTGTTGGGTGTATATTTGGTTATAGTTTGGGTGTATATTGTCCCTGTTGGGGTGTATATTTTCACGATTGATCCATGATTAGTTTTTTTACATCATGATTAATTTTATGTAACCGTGCAGCACTCCTAAACCCCACAACAACTTGAAGAAGGCACACCCACGCTTCCCCCAACTCCTTATAAAATGTAAGTTCATCAGAATAAAATCAATGTTTTGTTATCATTCGTATATTCTTATTCTTATAATACGTTATACATGATCACGCAGTTATCCATCCCCAGAAGATGTTGCTGCGCTGATGATGATGGCATGGACAGCATCGTATGTTCCTCAACCAGATCCGTTGCCATCATTCAGCCTTGACTTGACTGATTCAAGCCAAGAAGAAGTAGCAACGCAAGAGGGAACGTCAACGCAAGACGGAGCGAGGGCAAAAACTCCAGAAACCCCAAAACTGCTAGAACAATTAGGGGATCTAGTACAAAAAATTGCAAGTGGTGGGGTGACAACAAAAGAAAAAAGTCCGTAGATTCCAAAGGAGAGTGGCGCAGAGAGTTTTGAGAAGTTTGAAACTCCTGCGAGGACGAATGAAGTTACTTCTGACATGAAAGATAAATGCTACCTCTGGGCCATACGAGTGAAGACATACGCAAATGGACTAACTAATGATTTTGACACCATCTGCACACTCCAAGCCCAAGATAGATACATTTTGTCAAAACTCCACCTTGCATCACTCGCACTTGAAACGCATATAGAAGCTGAGGTAATATTACAATAACATTAATGTTTTTATCACCAAAATTAACTGCAATGCTAATTGATGTAAAATTGATTTCGGCATCTTTTTTTAGATTGTCTCTGCCATGTGCTTCATGATGACAAGTCATCATATACCCAATTTTCAAGCTAATTTCACTTGTTTTGTTAGCATTTATGCACTTTCTTGCATCCTAAGTAAGTGATTTGGAGTGAAAATGCATAACTTCTCTAAATCAAGCAACCACTATGAAATTAATGTTAAATCATGAGGTTTAAGCTAATTTTAATTGCATTTTAATTGATTTATAAGCCTCTTGAATTTAGTGATACTTTGAGTGGTTGTTTTGGTTTATTGTAGGTGAAGAAAAGAAAAGAAAATGAAAAGCGTGGCCTAAGAAGCGTAACACAAGAAAAGGAAAGCGTGGCCAAAGAGGAGAGAAGCGTGCCGCATTGCAATGGGGGAAGCAACATTGCCCTCCACAAGGGCAAACTGCCCTCTAGGAGAGCAACATAGAGAACCAAACAAGAATAGGCAACTCTGCCCTGCCCACTACAAGGGCAGAGCACAAAATGGTGCCTTGGGACCAAGAGAAAGCAAACTCTGCCCTGCCCTTGTGGAGGGCAGAATCGGGCTCTATAAGGAAGAAAATCAAGGGGAAAATATCAACCATGCATGCTACAAGGTTCGAACAAGGAACCATGAGGAAGCCAAGCACTAAGGTCCACTACCGTGCCAAGAAGCCAAGAAAAAAATAGCGTGTTTGCCTCCTCCCAGTTTCGAACACGGGCCATGAAGGAAAGGACCTTGCCCTGCCCTTGGCGCGGGCAGGGCAGCATTTGGACTTGCGCACCACACACAAAATTCTGGCGCACCAACTTTGAAAGCTGGCGCACCAAACTCTCGTCCCTGGCAGCATCTGGCACGCAACGCTCCTCCCCTGGCGCACCACAGCTTTCCTGCCCTGCCCTTGGCGCGGGCAGGGCAGCGTTTTGCGTTCCTGGCGCACCAAAATCAATTCTGGCGCACCAATCTTCAACTCTGGCAGCACCAACGCGCGCACTCCTCAAATCTGGCGCATCAACTTTTCTGCCCTGCCCTTGGCGCGGGCAGGGCAGCATCTGGCCGCACCAACTCGCGCCAGACTCGCACCACGCTGCACCAACTCGCACCATGGCCGCACCAATTGCTAGCACCAAGCATCAATTTTCTGCCCTGCCCTCCACAAGGGCAGGGCAGCCTCCTGGGAGTGATTTTAATGGGCCGAAAATTCAAACTTAAATCCCCACTTTAATTCCTTTCTTCACCAAATCAAAAGCCCATCCAAATCCCAAAATCCAAGAATAGAAAGTGTATAAATAGGAGTTAGTTTGATGTAAAAAAAAACTTTACTTTGACTTTTGAATTTTCACTTTTATGCTCACTTTTGAATTTTGACTTTCACCTTTTTTTGAGCTTTGGCAATTGTTCTTGAGAGAATTGACCGAGCACTAAGAGGATTAAGGGAGAATTGACTGATCTCCTTCCTCATTCTTACTTGGGCAATTCTACTCTTCTGTTTTTGAGTTTTGGGTGTGTGAAATTGGGGAAATTCTGTCCCAATTCCCATTCAAACTCTTTTCACTTTGTTTTCTGCATAATTCAATTCTATTTCTGTTCTTCTATTGCTTCTTCTTTAATTTTCTGTCAATTACTTAGTTAATTCAGATCTGGGAAGGAAATTGGGTTTTAGGCTCTGCTACCTAAGCCCTTGGGATCCTGAGATCATAATTCACTCTTGGTTCTTCTGTGAACCTTTGCTGCATTTTATTTTCTTTCTGTTTGAATGCTATTTGCTTCTGATTTAAATTCTGCTCAATCAATTGCTGCAATTTACTTCTTCTTTGTTTAGATCTTGCAATCCCATTCCTCAATTCCCTTTTATATTCAAGCCATTTACCTTTCTTGCCATTTAAGTTACTGCAATTTAAGTTTCTTGCACTTTAAGTTTCAGTCATTTACTTTCTTGCTCTTTAAGATTCTGCAATTTTACAATTCTGTTCTTCAATTTACTGCACTTTTCCCTTCCCCCTTTACATTTACTGTCAGTTAATTCTTGTTAAACACAAATCACTCAATCAAAACTTGATTCGCTTGACTAAATCACCCACTAAACTAAAATTGCTCAATCCTTCAATCCCTGTGGGATCGACCTCACTCATGTGAGTTATTATTACTTGATGCGACCCGGTACACTTGCCGGTGAGTTTTGTGTTGGATCGTTTTCCACACATCACTTCATCCTAAACCAGCAAAAGATTAAGAGGTTTCAAGAAGAAATATACTGTCTTCCCCCTGATATTATGGTAAGAGTTGCTTCAACGAATTTTGGTTGTATTTTTTGCATTCCTTCGGGTGTATTTTCTGTCTTATATTGGGTGTATTTTATGTGTTTGTTTGGATGTATTTTCTGTGTTCAATTGGGTGTAAGTTGTATATTTATTTGGGTGTATTTTCTAGATTCGTTTGGGTGTATTTTCTGTATTCATTTGGTGGTTCACAATTTTTGCAGAACATGGCCCTAGGAAATCATCCAAAAGGGGTATTCTTACAGCCTAATAACAATAAGCCATTCAGGGTGGAAGACTACCCAATGTTTATACCCTTTTTGGACCTTAAAAAATTAGCATCGCATCGTTATGTAAGTTTTCATTTCTAAATATTCTTATTACCATTTTTTACTTATGTGCCAAATAAACTAAAATAGTGTTCAATCTGAACATTTTTCAGATTTTTGCACCTGTTTGCCATTCACAACATTGGTGGTTATGGTTGGTTGATACAAGAAAGCGCAAATTTTATATAGTCGATCCATATCACACGAAATCTCCGTCCGATGAGAGAATTGCCCTGAATACATTTATTGTAAGTTGTTTCTGTGTTCTATATTTTAATAGTTGGGTGTATTTCTGTTCAATATAAGGTGTAACTTTGTGCTCCTTTGGGTGTATCCCTTTTTTTTGAAATTATTCATGTATTACTGATTTTTTTTGTGTTTTAAGGGATATGTAATTTCACGAATTAAAGTATATGCTGAGGGCACTTCTGAAGACAAGGGACAAGGACAAGGAAATTAAACCACCATACCTTAACATCTCAGACCAAAAGACAAGGTATAAATCTTTCACTCTGAAAATTAAACTTTCCTATATGTAATTTGTAATTTATTTTCTTTGTTTTCAGCTATGACTGTGCTATCTACGTAATGAAGTGGCTTGAGATATTTGAGCCCGCAAACATTAAAAGGCAGAAGAATGAATGGGACAATTGGACCCAGGTAAATGTGTTTAAAACTAAATAACTCTGTATTACTTTACTCAATTAATATGGTTGATTAAACACAATATTCCTTTTAACTGTAGGACGAGGTGGACCACTTTAGAGTAGAATATGCTTCCCGGATTCTATTCCATGAAATGAATCAAGACAAAGTTGAAGCCATTAGAGGAAGTAATGCAATAAGACTGTCCAAGCCATCCTCATTGTTATTGAGTCCATATTGCCAGATAGATTCTAATGATATTGAGACTGATTAATGTAATTGTTAGGTAGTCTTGTAAATAGAACAAACTACTGTAAAAATTTGCATTTATAAACAACTTCTATTCAGTGAAATTATTTTTCATAGTTAAACTGTCTGTGCTGTTAAATTGTCTGTGCTGTATTCAAAAGCTCTGTAGTACAGGTGATAAAGTATGAAGAAAAACATATAACGAGATATAAACCCAAAGCATAAAATTTTACACCCAAAGAAAGTTGAATATACACCCAAGGGAGTTGAATATACACCCAAACTACTATACCCTGATGCTTTACCCTTAAAACCTTAAACCCTAAACCCTAAAAACCTAACCCCTAAACCCTAAATCCTAAACCCTAAAACCCTAAAACACTAAACCCTAAATCCTAAACCCTCAAACCCTAAAACCTTAAAACCCTAAACCCTAAACCCTCAAACCCTAAACCTTAAACCCTAAACCAACCAAACTATTATACACCCAAATCATTGATTTTTACACCCATAAGATCTCATTTTACACCCAAAGAAAGTTAAATATACACAAGACTTCTATCCACTAATGCTTTATCCCTAAACCCTACCCCTTAACCCGTAAACCCTAAAACCTAAACCGTAAACCCTAAAACCCTAAACCATAATACCTAAAACCCTTAAACCGTTGTATAAAAAAAAACAAACAGTATTTTATAACATAAAAACAAGATTCTGAAGTATATATATGTATATATATAAAATATGAAACACAAGAAAATTCAGAAATACACCCAAAAGAACAGTGCTTTTACACCCATATTCTGTAACTATACACCCAAAAAGTTATCCGTTGCTACTGGTACCCTTGACTGATAATTCATAACACGTCCTTGATATTAGTTGGAATTTGAATGCACCACTGATGCAGCATCAAAGAGGTTTAACTGAATATAACAAACTCACATATTAGCTAAACTATTAAATAAACTCAATCACCACATATTTAAAGAACATCAATTTTACCTCGTTTAAACCTTTCATTTTCTTCTTCTTTGTGGCATTTGCAATCTGTTTGACCAACTTTGAACCTAGCCTATTTTTTGGACGTCCTCTTGTTCGAATCCTTGGAGGGCTTTGAAGCTCGTTAACGGATTCTAAGTTGGCATCTTTGTGAGATAAAGAAGATGTGCCCTTCTTTTTGGCTTTCAATGATTCCATCTCAACCATGACGTTATCGTACGCACGGTGCAGAATTGCAGTCTGCTTCTCCGATTCTGATGCAAATTCGCAAATATTTTGCAAACGAAAAACTAATTGGTCAAACCTCTTGCTTCTTGGCTCCAACAGTGGCTCGCGTGGCTGCTCTTAATGTGTGTGTGTGTCACCTACCTTCTTGCTCCATCGTTCTAGTATATATCTAGGTGACAATTGGCTTACTCGTTCAAAGCTTAACACGCTTAGTGCGTGACGGCACAATATCCCTCTTGACTCGAATAATAAGCATTGGCATTTTACCTCGGCTGCTACTGAGTCATAAGTAACCACAAACTTGTTGAATATTGAGCTGGAAATTTGTTTTCCAACTTCGTATACTGAATAGCCTAGAGCGAAATTCGTTAATCTAGTGATGCAATTCGCCTTTCCTCTGAATTGTGCTTGGACTTCCCTAAACTTTTGATGAGTGTACACATCTTGAAACTGAGCTTCAATGGTGGATTTGGTTGCACACGGTATGTCCGTATGAAAATCTGCAGCATCTGATTCTCTCTCTGCTTGCTCCCTGCTTCCGAAGCAATTATCGTATTGTTTGACAAATTAAATAAGCGAGCTGTTCCGGGTAATAAACTTGTTAAAAAATGAATGCATGCTCTCGCTCCTTTGTGTGCTTCTCATCCCTGCCCAGAAGTGCTGATCCAGATAGATTGGAACCCATATATGACGGTCTTCATAGAGATCTGCAGAATACACCCAAACAAAGACTATAAATACACCCGAAAAAAATTAAATTTACACCTCTGCTGTAGATTTTAAACAAACATTACCTGAAAGCCACTTGTTGTCCACAAGACCAAAATTCAACAGAAAATTATTCCAATTCCTATCAAATGAGTCTTTACTATGAGAGTTCCAAACAACTTCGCTTATTTCTTGTTCAATTTCTGCATGTCTCTTGTACCCGTTTAATTTGCTTGGAATCTTCTTCATGATGTGCCAAATACACCAACAGTGAATTGTTGTTGGCATACAGGCCTCTAAAGCCCTTTTCATTGATGCGCATTGATCGGTGAGAAACCCTTTCGGAGTATTTCCTCCCATGCAACGAAGTCAACATTGAAATAACTATTTGAATGATTCAATTTCTTCGTTTTTCATCAAAGAGCATCCAAGAAATGTTGACTGACTGTGGTGATTCACCCCGACAAAAGAACCACAAACCAAATTATACCTAAAACAAATTACAATAGTGCAGAATGAAAAATCATTAGGTACACCCAACAAATGCTTTGTATACACCCAATATACACCTCTACCGCGGATTCATAAAAATACATTAATTTAGCATCATAAACAGGGACAGTTTGTTACCTGTTTGTATTGTAGTGGTGTCAAATGAAATAACATCTTCGAAATACTCAAAGGCAGCTCTACTTCTTGCTTTGGCCCAAAAATCCAGCTTAATCGATTGATCCTCCTCGAGTTCAAGCTCAAAAAAGAAATTTTGATTCTTCTCTTTCATTTTAAACAAATATTTCTTGAATTCTTTTGCATCTTATTGTTCAGAAACATTCCGCACTTCTCTCGTAATGTAATTCTTCACATCTTTTTCAATAAAATTTAACTCGCGGTGACCCCCGGCAGCCGCAACAAATGATTGGTAAGTTTTGCTTGGTCTAATACCAGCCTCCTCGTTATTCTCTATTGTACGACGAATGGACATGCTTAGTTTCCTGTGCTGTTTGAGCATATCTGCTTTACTTGGACAGCAAGGGTGTGAATGATCCAGCACAACCTTTGAAATGATCCAAGCACCAACATCCTTCAATGTGTGTATATAAATTCTTGCAGGACAATTTAAACCAGCTGTCGGATTCGTCTTCTCGGTTGGAGATATTTTAGATTTCTATTTTTCTTCTCTGCTACATGTAATCAATTGATTATTAATCTCGTTTCCCTTCCTATTTGTGCTCCGAACTTTTGTAGAAAACCCTGCAACCTTGGCGTAGTTCTTGTAAAATTTTTCAGCATCTTCAAGGGTGGTAAAGGTCATTCCAACCTTGGGAACAAACTGCTCATCAACAACAGAGAGAGGCTGCAGAATACACCATATCAAAAACTAAAAATACACCCAATCATGTCTGATATAATACACCCGAACGACAACAACTCAACTAAAATAACAAAAAAGTCATAAACTGTAAATACACCCACACTTCTCCCAAAAATACACCCAAAAAATTCTGATCTACACCTGAGCGTCTGCTATAAATTGCAGATAATTAATCAAAACTAATACATTAGATTCAATCCACAGATTTATGTTCACGCATTAATATCACAGTCAATGTTCACGAATTATTCAGCTACACAATGCTAGACAAATAACTGCAACAAAATTCAGAGTAATCATATGTAAATCAAACCTCAGAAACTTCGTTAGATTCAAATTCATAATCCACTTCGCCTTGATTCAGCTGACAATTTGAGGTTGAATCATCGATTATCTTCAAAACGAGTTCAAACTTTGATTTCAAAAACCAGAAAATCGAAAAGAAAACGAAGCTGGAGTTATAGAGAGAAGAACTAATGTCAATGACGAAGAACAAACCAATAAAAAAGGAGGGGAAAAGAACGATCGAAAAGCAGGGAAAGACGCGCGAGAAAATTTGGAAAGAAGGAGAATGAAGAAGGAAACAAATCTTTTAAATTTGGTAGTTATATATACGCGGGATTTGTTATATAGCGCGTGTAAGGGACGTAACACTAGAAGCGCGTTTTGGGGGGTTAGTGGTTAATTGACTTGTAATGCTGATGATTGGATTTTTGACGGTTTAGAATTTTACAAATGAAATCTCGTCGAAGTATAGTCTCTAAACCAATAATAATCCTCTCATACAAAAATTTGTTTGTCACAAGTACAAACCCCTAAAATCTATAAACCGAAGTATTTAAACCTCGGGTTGTTCTCCCTAGGAATTGTAATGAAGTGTCTTGTTATTGGTTGTGAGTTATTTTGGAGTTTTGATAAGAAGCATGAAAGATAAATGGCAAGAAAGTAAACTAAGGCCTAAAAAGGTCTTGGCAAGGGTTGGTGGTCAAGGATCTCTATCCTAATCACTAACCACAATATGAGAATTGGCAAGGATTAATCTCATTAAATCATCCTCTAACTAGTAGTAAAGGAAAGTCAAATGAGCTATATCAATCCTAGTCCATAAGTCCTAACTCTCCACTAATTCAATTAGTGAGAACTAGAGTCAATGGATCCCAATCATCAATTACTTGGACATTAGTAACTCAAGAGTTCCTAAGTTACCTTTCCAAGCCAAGAACATAAAACTCTACTCTAGAATCCAACCAAGCATTTTCTCAAACACTTGGAAGGCACAAAAGAAAAGCATAGTAAATTGACAACAAGAATGAAATCTAACAACAATCAAATGTAAAGAATTAACAACAACAATTAAAGAAAACAAGATCTACATGAATTACCTCTTATTGAATTGAAAGAAAATGGAAGGAACAATAGTAGATCTACAACAAAACATAAGAACAACATAAAGGAAATTACAACAAAAGAATGGAAGAAGAATGAATGTAACAACAAGGAATTGAGAAGATAGAAGTAGAAGAAGATGAATTAAAATCTAGATCTAAGAACTAAACCTAATCCTAATCTTAATCCTAGAGAGAAGTGAGAGCTTCTCTCTCTAGAAACTACTTCTAAAACTAAACTATGACTAATGATAACTAACTTCTCAATACTTGTGTTTCCCCTTCAGTCCTTGAGTTAAATAGCATTAGAAATGAGTTGGATTGGGCCCACAAGGCTTTTAAAATTGCTGGCCACGAGTTTCTCTTTAAAAATCATGTGTGGACATCAATGCGTACGCGTCCCTATACATGTAGCACTATAGCAAATTTTATATCGTTGCGAAGCCCCGGATGTTATCTTTCCAACCCAACTGGAACCGCATCATTTGGACCTCTGTAGCTCAAGTTATGGTCGTTTAAGTGCGAAGAGGTCGGGCTTGACAGCTTTCCGGTTTCTTCATTTCTTCATGAGTTCTCCAACTTTACATGCTTTTTCTTCATTCCCTTTATCCAATCTTTGCCTCCTAAATCTGAAATCACTTAGCAAACATATCAAGGCATCTAATGCAATCAAGGTGAATTAGATTTAGCTATTTTAAGTCATAAAAAGCATGTTTTCACTCTTAAGCACAATTAAAGGAGAAGTTATAAAACCATGCTATTTCAATGGATAAATGTGGGTAAAAAGTCATAAAATCCCTTAAATCAAGCACAAGATAAACCCTACAAATAGGATTTATCAAATGCTTACAAGCCCTAATCGCTTGTATGCAGAGCTTTTCTGTTTAATAATTTATATTATATTGTTTTTAGATCTCATCTAAATTTTAAATTTTATCGGCTCTAAATTTTATATTTTAAGAGTTTTATAATTTAACATTTTTAAATTGTTATTTTTTCTTGAAACAAATTATATCGCATCTAAATTTTAATTTTTAAAATGTGATCATTTAAAATATATCAAAATTTAAAATAAAAAATATGAATTTTTTTAAAAAACACATATTAATAAATAATAAACTTATTTTATTTATTAAAAAACAACTTTTTCATGAGGGCCTTGAAGAAAATAAAGATCTAAATGTTTTTTTTTTGTAATTGGTCTAAAGTATATTTATTCGACTCGACTTGATAGTTCGACTAAAATCCGATCACCAGGTCACTTGACTAGACCAAATCACCTATCAAACCACCGGAACTATCATATCTGCAAAAAACTGGTTCAGTCCATCTGGGTTTAAGCAAAACCGATAATCCGGTTGGTTTCTATAATCGGATCGAGTCATCCTTAATTTTTAAAAATAATTTTATTAGATAGAGAATGACTTTTGTAATAATAGGAATAATATATTCTATAATTAACTTAATAAAATAAAAAAACATTCCATTTCAAATTATCTCCTAAATCTTAATATTAGGATAAATTATTTGTACGTCTAATAAATTAAACATCCAACAATTATTAATTATACATAAATAAATTAAATAAAAAAATAATTATTTAATTAAAAATAATAAACATAATTATCTACATTTCTACTAAATCAAATATTTAAAATATCTATTGTTCACATTTTTTAATATTTTCTTTTGTATACTTTTCTTTGAAAAAAAATTGAAGACGACGTGGCTTTCTAGTGAAGGAGAGCCAAAACCCTAAACGTCTCCTTCCTCTTCTCTCGTGCCCACCAGGCCACCCTTCAGTGTCTCAGTCTCGTCACTCTCTCACTAAGCTTAAGCTATCGCTCTCGCACTCAAGCTCTCTCGTCTCCGGTCTCTGTCTTGCACCGTCTCGCAGTCAGCGCGCGCCTTCCCTGCGCTCGCCGGCGCTCTTTGTCTCGTCACTGTCTCGCAATCAGTCGTGCACCTTCCCTGCGCTCGTCGTAGCCGGCGGCAGAAGCAGCACGTCCCGGGGCTGGTCGTCGTTGTCGTCTTCTTGCTTCGAGCCTCACCGTCAGCTTCCTCATCGACGTCAGCAGCTGGTCCCCGATTTGGTGAGTTCAACAAATTCCCCTGTTCTTTCTTGCTCAATTTTGTTGCTGTAATTCATCTCTGAACTTTGATTTTGTTGCTAAGAGTTGAATTTGTTACTGAAAATATCACTGAGCTAATTTTTGTTTGTTGCTGAAAATCATCACTGAGTTGAATTATTTACTGATTATAACCTTGAATCTGTTGCTGTCTTGTTGAAAAAATCACCTAGCTAAATTTTGTGGTGCTGTAATTCATCACTGCACCTTGATTTTGTTGCTAAAAGTTGAATTTGTTGCTGAAAATATCACTGAACTAATTTTTTTTGTTGCTGAAAATAGTTGAATTATCATCCCTGAAGCTTGAATCTGTTGTTGTCATGCTGAAATAATCAATTAGCTAAATTTTTTGTCGCTGTAAATCATCTTTTGAGCTAAATCTTTTGTTGTCGAAAAGGAGGTTCATGCTCTCTGCAACTCAGAATAAAATTGTTTAGTTAAGTTATTGTTCCCATGCTCTCATTTTTTTTTTTTTTGCTAGAATTTTGAAAATGTGTTCATCACAACTCAGTTGCTATTATGAATTATTCTTGGTATTGATTTGTGAAAAATACACAAATGTAGATATAGATGCAAATCAAAATGAAGTAAATGTTGGTCAAGCTTCAGATTTGTCCTCTGAAGATATAGATGCCGACTTTGAGATCATTCCTTGAATTTGATTAACTGATTGTGTTATTTTTTGCTCTCTCTCTTGTTCATTTAAATTGAGAGAGTATTTTGTATTGGTGACCAGTTTATTATCTCTTTTTGTATCATTAGTTATGTCTAAAAACTGATACTCGGTTGTTATTAATATGTTTGTGAAGAAATACATTTTAAGTTTTAACTTTTGATTTTAATTTTACTTTTATAATTTTACATTTTTATTTAATTATGATCGGGTTAACCGGGTGAATCAGTGACCCACTGGTTGAACCAGTGACTTGGTGACCCGGTTGTATGATTGGGTCAATTACTGGTTGCTTCTGATAAACCTAAAACTCCCGTTCTCCCCACATTGACGCAGTCACATAATCTGACCATTACTTGTTTCATTCTGTCGCGCTTCTGCCGTCGTTCCGTCCCCCTTTGTGTCCCCTTGAACGTCGCCTCTGTTCCCCTTTGGTCACCCCCTCTGCGGGCCACTGCTCATTTGCCATCCCCTGGTTCTTATGTTTTAATTTCTTTCCTTGCTTCGCTCTGTTTTTGTTTTAAGTGTTAATCACTTATTGATTTATTGTTGCTGCTTCTGTTATGTTATGATATTATTGATTCGGTATGGTTGCTGGCTAGCTGCTGTTATAATCGTTATGTAGAGATTCATACTTATAATAGTTTAAAGGATGCTACTGGATGCAATGCTTAGATGGGTTTTCGACTTTTGGTGCATTGATTTTGGGGTTTGTTTTACCAGTCTTCGTTGGGTATCAGTGATGTTAGTTTAAAAAAAAAAGAGTAGTGTGCTTTTGGGCTGTGTTTAAAGTGTTTTTTGAGGGGAGTTTTGCCTTTGAGTGTGACTAATTTTGTTATGTTAAAGATATCAGCTTCTGGGACTTGTTGGATTTTGAGTTCGAGGACCCCGCAGATTGGCATTGTCCTATTATGAATTTATGATTGTCTTGGATTAATTTTTTCTGGTATGAATACTGAGATTAATGAAGAAGTACCTGTGGATATTGGCATTGGTTGTATTGGAGACTTTAGAATTGTTACATGAGATTATGAGACTTTAGAAGATGATTTTTGAATTTTGAATTTTTATGTACTTTTGATTTTTGAATTTACAAAGAGAGTATGTTTGTGTTATTGTGAGGCTGTGAGCTTATTTATGATTTAATATATTATTTTATTATAATCCGATTTCTGTGGTTGAACCTTGGTTAAACTGGTTGAACCTCTGACCCAGTAGCCTGAATGTTTCAATCACTAGTCTGGTTTTCAAAACCTTAGTTTTCTCTTAGTCTTGTTTAATTTGTTATATTAAAACGAGTCTTGTTTCTATGAATCTTTTATATGAAACTCTTTTTTGCTGACATCTCATAACTTACACAACCATTAACTAAAAAGAAACCACTTTTATGTGCGAGGTAGCACTTAATTGGATGCCAATGTAAAATGTACAGTTGTACACCGACAAGATGAACTTTTCTACTCACGACATGTTTCTTCTTTCCATATATCTACGTCCACTACCAATCTCAACTGCTAATTCCAACTGATTTGTGTTTTGGGCCTTTGAATCTTGATTTATTGTTCTATATTATTTTGTTCTGTTGGAGTGGCTTTATTGTTACCTTTTTGAGTTTATTATTGAAACTTAACAGGGAAAAAGGGATCATGGTGGGATTCAAGAACCGATTTATGGTGATGGAGGTTTTTCTAAACCCTAATAGAGAAAATTTAGGGGGCACCCCTCTGATAATTACACAGTTTAATGTCACAAAAGCTATAAAAGACAGCATCCTTGTAAATTTTGGGGTGTGTGGTTTGGCTACAGCAATGGCATCATTTGATAGTAAGTAACATTGCTCTTATATTATATTATATATATTCCGTTTATGAATTTCTGGTTAATTTGGTGTTCTTTTAAATAATATATAATATGACATCTTTCTTATTTTTTGGTGCAGTCAAGTATGTAAATCCAATCACTAATTTGTGTATAATTAGAGCTGCAACGGAGGACTATGAAAAAGTATGGTCTGCCATTACAATGGTTAAAAATATTGCACATGTGCCTGTCATATTTAACTTGCTGGATATAACTGGTAAGGGCAAACACTACATGGTTTTCAACCCCAGAAACGGGGGAAAAACCTGTATGATTGACATTCTAGTTTTTTGTTGTGTGTATATGTATGCATGTATATATTCTCTTCTTTTTCCTTTTTTTTTTTAAAGTAAGATTGGTTTAGCTGCTTCCTAAAAGCCTAGTTAATGGTTACAGATAAAAATTAAGATGAAACACATTACAATTTGAAAGGACAAGGAGACCTGTTTTTTGTATGTTTTCTAGTCTTCTTTTTTTTCTTGCTTAACTATCATGAGGAACTGAATAAAACTAACTTGCTGCAGCCACAGTTTGGTTCGCCGAACAGTTTGTTTACAGTAATACAGTTTACACTTTGCAGTGATTAAACTATTTTTTTAAATTTTATTTATTGTTTTTATTTGTTTGATTAGATAATGCAAATTGCTATATGCATGAATTCTATATTTTCATCCACTTATGGAGGAACCGATTCTTGACAACGATTCTGACATAATACCAATAAAATGTGGCCTCCCTATGCAGGAAGTAAAAGGTCATGCCAATCTCTGGCCTTGAAATGTGAGGAATCAAAGTTTGAGCAATACAAACTAACGGTTGGTGATCAACTCAAACCTGATGAACCTAAACGTATGTCAAGCTTTCTTGATCGGATCAAAGCATCAAAGTTTTAGGGCACTGAATATTTTGACCACAATAGTATTCCTTATTCTTCCTTGTGATTGTTTGTGTTTTTGTGTTCAATCACAATATTGGTCTAAACTTCTAGATGAAAGTTCTAATATCTCAAATCTATGCAGAACTGTCAATTTTCCTTAAGAGTTAAGAGTGTATTATGTGATATCTAATTACTTACTTCAGCCTTGAGAGGAGAGGTTGAGAAAATGATTAAACACTGCAATTTTGTTTTGTCTTACATTTTCAAATCCTTTGTAAATAATCGTAGTAGTAGTAGTAGTCCAGAGGATAACTTGTTTTTATGTTTTGATGCCTCCAAATCGTTCGCAGGATTTTTTTCTTTTATAAATTTAAAAAATTAATTATTTCCAAAAAGAAATAAAAGAACATTATTTACCAAAATATGATTTTTTATTTTTGGGAAATTGCATGCAGTTTGCCCAATGAATAGGCAAACTGTGCCAGTTTACACAGCAATTGGGTGAATTACTCTCAAACCATGCAGTTTGTCGAGTGATTAGGCGAATTGCGTTTTGTCGCACAATTTTTTTTTTTGGTGACTAGTTTTGTCGCACAATTTGATATAATTTGGAATATATTGGTATATTTTTATTTTTTTAATTAATTTGATTTTATTCAAATAATTTAAAATATAAATTAATGATTTAATTTGATAAAATAAATGTACGTATATTTAGTTATGTTTATTCAGTTTTGAAAAAAATTAACTGTTTGAAATTTTTAGTTTTAAATTAAAAGTTTTAAAATTAATATGAATGTTTATTTAAATTTAAAATTAGTGGTGTTTAATGGTTAATTTTTTTACAATTGAATAAATATAATTAATCGCACGAGAATAAGGATACAAGTACGTTTGCTTTTACCAAATTAAATTATTAATTTAGTCACCAAAAAAATTTATTAATTTAATTTATATTTATTTAATTTTTTTAAATTTTATAATATTAAAATTTTTTATTTTTTAAATTTAGATTAATTAAAAAAATAAAAATATACTAATATAATTTAAATTGTATTAAATTATATCAAATTGGATTGTAGAACATACCATTGTCTGAACGAACTGCATGGTTGAAGAGCAGTTTCTCTAATACGTTGGGCGACTAACACAGCATACTAGATGGGAGAACTAGTACAGCTGCGAACTGCATGTAATGTACCAACAAAAAATCATATCTTACATAAATAATGTTCTTTTAATTCTTTTGGAAATACTGAATTCTTTTAATTAAAAAAAAAAAACACATTGCCAAACTTTTATAAAAGAATAAAATTATTAGTCAATCTATTTAGTATTTACTATTTATAGACAAACTTTTAATACCAACTCACTTGATATCTGTTTTGTTTGAAGGAAATGGAAACCAGCATGTGCTAAATTTTTTCTTTTTCTTTATTTCTTTTGAATAAATTATTATATGTATTCATAAATATTCAAAATATTGATAAATTAAAAAAAATTTATATATTCATAAAAATGAATTTCGATTGATAAAATTAAAATTTTTAAATTATCCTTCTAATCTTAATTCCAATTTTAGTCCTATTCAATTCCCAATTTTCAACTCATTACCACCAGACCACCACCTAACTCCACCCGATTTTACTTTACTTTGTTCCACATGGGTTGCGCTGCAAACACGACGTCGTTGTCACAATCGAACCGGTTGTTCAACTCCAATGGATATGAATCAGATTTCATAGGAGTGAATTGAATTTGCAGTGTATTGGTTTTGGTTTAGGCTTGTCGAGAACTGGAATGATGCTCTCTATGAGCTGTATATATGCAAAATTGATTAGATGACACCGATTTCACAATCAAGTGAAACAGTTGAGGAGATGATATTACAGTTATAGACCTAACTATACCTTTCCCTCTTGATTTGTGCTTGCAGCTAGAAATGAAATACTTGTGTCAGATAAGTAAATGGTGGTTGTAGGTGGATTTGGATAGCATTGGTGGACGGTTGAAAATTAGAGGTGTGGAAGTTCAGAATGGAGTTAGATTAAGTTCAGTTCAGTTAGAAGGATAATTTAAAAAATTTTAGATAATTTTTTAAGATTCGTGTAGTTTCGTCAATCGATTAGTCTTTTATGATTACAATTTAATTTTGCCTGTTTTGCTTTTTTTTTAGATGAAATTGTCAAATATTTTAAATATTTATAAATATTTATTTTTTATCTGTGAATAAGAATTTTTTAGAACAAAGATAAGAAAAGATAAAATTTAAAAAGTAGACAAAATATTTGATAGTTTATTGAACGTGGTTATGGAGACAACGTTAGGGTTGAACGTGGTTATGGAGAACAGAGGTGCTTGACTTGTGTTTGGTGTCAGATGACCACAAATCGGACCATGCGAGTTCCTCAGTACTTGTCGGACGGTCCGAGTTGTAGGCGCAAAAACGGACGGTCCGTGTTGTGGCCACGTGTCGCGCGCAGATCTCTCCCTGCAACGGTGCCCTTATTCCCAACATAACCCCATACTGAACCCACATCCACCATCAGAAATCACTTTCACCTTGACACCAAAGAGCAGCCACTCCTTCTTCTTCTTCCTTTTTCTATTGGTTCTTGCTTTGCATGGTGGAAGAAAAAATCAAAATGCCAAAGAAAAAAAAATCTAGAGATGTTAATCGTCCTAAACTTTATATTATACATTATCTCAGCCATCTAAATTATGTAAGTTTTTTTTGAAATTTTTTTAATATTTTATAATTATAATTATTATTGTTAGGAAGTTAATTATTATTGTTGTTGTTAGAAATTGAATTTAAGAATTATTATTATTTTTACCTGATTATGTAAGTTTTTTTTGAAATTTTTTTAATATTTTATAATTATAATTGTTATTGTTAGGAAGTTAATTATTATTATTATTAGAAATTGAATTTAGGAATGTTTATTATTTTTACCTGATTATGTAATTTTTTTAATATTTTATAATTATAATTGTTATTGTTAGAAAGTTAATTATTATTATTGTGGTTAGAAATTGAATTTAAGAATGTAAATAGAATGATCATTATTATTTTTACCTGATTATGTAAGTTTTTTTTGAATTTTTTAATATTTTATAATTATAATTATTATTGTTAGGAAGTTAATTATAATTATTGTTGTTAGAAATTGAATTTAAGAATATATGTAAAAATAATAGTTAGAATATCTATTTAAATGTAGTTAGAAAATATTTGAGTGAATGATAATAATTGAGTTAGACTAATATAATAGTTAAGTAAAAAATAATGTATGGTTAAAATTTTTTGTAACAATTTTAAAAATTATAATTATTTAATTAACTTTTATAATTAATTTTAGAAATTATAATTTTAGATATTATAACATTTTTTTGTAACCGTGAATAAATAAACAACTAATCTAGATATTAAAGAAGCACATTATTAGTTTAATAAGAATTGGAATTATGTATTAGTTGTTATTGTTAATAGTTAGTTATGAATAATTTTTAGGATTATTGATTAAATTTAGAAGTTAGAATTATTTGTTTTAGTTAGATTTAGTAAGATAATTTATGATAGTTGTGTGGTTTCAATTAATGTGTTATTGACATAGTTGTGCATATTTTTTAATAATGAGACTTAATAAATTGGTGGGTTAGTACATGGTGGTGCGGTATTTTACAACCCACAAACTATTCGGCAAGTGCATCGAGTCGTACCAAGTAATATCTTACGTGAGTAAGGGTCGATCCCACGAGAATTGATGGACTAAGCAACAATGGTTAAGTGATTGGCTTAGTTAGACAAACAGAAAAGAGTGTTTTGGTATTCAAAGAGCATTAAACAGTAAATTAAGAATTTCAGAAAACAAGCAGCAATGAGTTGGGAATAAAATATGGAGAAAACAGTTAAGGTTTCAGAGTTATCTATTTTCCGGATTAACTTTTCATGCTAACTAATTTAATCATGCAAGATTTATTTCATGGCAAACTATATGTGACTAGACCCTAATTCTTTAGACCTTCCTAGTCTCTTCTAAAATTCATCAACTGCCAATTCCTTGGTCAATTAATTCCAATTAGAAAGTGAAGTTCAAATTCCAGTTTATATGCCACACAAATCCTAATTATCTAAAAATAAGGGGATTATATGTCACGTATCCCGTTAAATAAAAACAATTAGAAATTTAGGATAATATGTTTTCAAGCTATTGTTCAAGTAAAGAGCTTTTCCAAGTTTTACAAGAACTCAATTAGAACATGGGTCATACTTCCGTTCCACCCAAATTCATAAAATAAAGAACGAAAATAATTATTGAAATATAAATCAAAACATGGATTAAATTAGAAAGATCAAATGAATTAATCCATACAACTAGATAGAGCTCCTAACCTTAATAATGGATGATTAATCACTCATGGTTCAGAGAAGAAAATAAGGATTCTGGTAAAATATATCGGCTTCCAATCTGATGGCATCTAAATTCCTATTTATAACTAATACTAATAAATTTAAAATCTAATTATCTAAAATTAAAAATAATATCTTTTTCTAAAAATAAGATTTGAATTTAAATTTGAATTAATTAACATCTCTGTGTCTTGTAACGTGGGGACCACTTGGCTTCACTGGATCCACGCCTAACTTGGGTGCTAAAATGGGGCCCAGAAATCATCCCCAGCGTTTTCTGCGTTCTCTCCACGTGGCGCATGTCAGCGTACGCGTCAGTCACGCGTACGCGTTGCTGGTCTTCTTCGCAAGTCACGCGGACGCATCGGTCATGCGCACGCGTCGCTGTGAATACCTCCAAATCACGCGTACGCGTCAGTCACGCGCACGCGTCACCATGGAAAGCTTAAAATCACGCATACGCGTCAGTCACGCGTATGTGTCGCTCCTCGCTGCCATCTCCTTTGATTCTTGTGCTGCAGAAACTCCATCAAATCCAGCTGAATGCTACCTAAAATAAACAAAATTGCAAAAGACTCAAAGTAGCACCCATATTGACTAAAAGATAATTAATTCTTTATTAAACTCAACAAATTAGATGCAAATTCACTAGAAAAAGATAGGAAAGATGCTCACGCATCACAACACTAAACTTGAATTGTTGCTTGTCCTCAAGCAACCAAAACTAATATAAGCTTAGGATGTGAATTTGCATGAGAATGAGAATTCGATTAAGCTAATGTCTCTTCTTATAGTGGGGTTTACAACTGCAATCCTGAATAGTTTTGGCATTTTACTTTATCATTTGAAGTTCAGAATGATTGGAATCCATAGGAACTCAGAATTCAGATAGTGTTATTGATTCTTCTAGTTCGGTATGTTGATTTTTGAACACAGCTACTTTATGAGTCTTGGTCGTGACCCTAAGCATTTTGTTTTCCAGTATTACCACCGGATACATAAATACCACAGACACATAACTGGGTGAACCTTTTCAGATTGTGACTCGAGTTTGCTAGAGTCCCCAGTTAGAGGTGCCCAGAGTTCTTAAGCACACTCTTTTTGCTTTGGATCATGACTTTAACCGCTCAGTCTCAAGCTTTTCACTTGACACCTTTACGCCACAAGCACATGGTTAAGGACAGCTTGATTTAGCTGCTTAGGCCAGGGTTTTATTCCTTTTGGGCCCTCCTATCCATTAATGCTCAAAGCCTTGGATCTTTTTTACCCTTTGCCTTTTAGTTTAAAGGGTATTGGCTTTTTCTGCTTGCTTTTTCTTTTTTTTCTTCTTTTTTTCGCAAACTTTGTGTTTTTCACTGCTTTTTCTTACTTCAAAAATCAATTTTATGATTTTTTAGATTATCAATAACATTTCTCTTTTTTCATCATTCTTTCAAGAGCCAACAATTTTAACATTCATAAACTTCACTATAAAAAATATGCACTGTTCATGTCATGCGTTCAGAATTACAGAAAATACCACCACATTTAAGTAAATAAGACTATTCTTCAATATAGACCCACTTTCTCATGCAATATATCACTCCTGTATTTTTTTATTTGAATTCAAGCTCAGTGGGTAATACATGAGACATCTTTTCAAAATTAAAGCATTTAAGGGAAAACTAAACCTGACCTAGGATTCTTACTAATGAAGGATCATGCAACAGACAAAGCAAAATAGCAGAAAACCAGAACATAACATAGAAAAAGAGGAGAGGAATAAAAAATATGAAAGGAACTCAACCACCTTAGTTATCCTAGCGGTCGCTTTATTCTTCAGGTTGTGCTCCTTTGTGAAGATGATTCGCCTCCCTTTTGGTGCCATAGGAATAAACAGAAAACCCTTAAGCGAAGCGTCAACACCAAACTTAAAGGTTTGCTTGTCCTCAAGCAAAGAAGAACTGAAATAGAAAGAAACAAATATTATGATGAAAAAAAAAGGAAAGGATAAAAGAATAAGAGAGAATTAGGATTGGGAGAGGGGGAAAAGAAAATTAAAACTGGGCGGTGAACTGGTGTAGCTGTGCGGCGCAGGCGACGCGTACGCGTGCAGCAGGCGACGCGTACGCGTGCAGCACGCGTACGTGTGGTACATAAAATTTCCTTAATGACGCGTAAACGTTAGGAACGCGTCCGCGTGCCCTGGGTTTTGTGCGATTCGCGCGAAGCCAGCCGCGCGCACGCACAACTCTATGTTCGTGTGGCTTGGGAACCCAAATTGGCATACGACGCGTTTGCGTCATGCACGCGCATGCGTGGATGGCCATTTGTGCGCGCGTCAGGGACGCGTACGCGTGGTCAATTTTGTGCGTCTAGCACACTTCCCGCCCCAAACCAGGACAAGTCTCTGCCAAAACACTTATTTACGTCAATTTTTAAGGTCACGCGTACGCGTCGATGACGCGCACACGTGGAGTGCCAAAATCACCAATGACGTGCACGCGTGGGGTACGCATACGCGTGGGTTTGTTTGTGCGAAAGGCATCATTCTAGCGCCACTCTTGCGCAACTCTCTGTTAAATTTTATTTTTCACGCACATGCATATGACACATACGCCTCAGCGACGCTTGCGCGTCATGTGCTCTTCTTCTCTTTTTTTTTTTATATCCGGTTCCTGTTCTAAAATAGCTGCGTGATCAGAAAATTAGTAAGAACTCAATAAAAATCAAATAAGTAAGAAAGCTACTACTACAAAAAACAACTAAGAATGAAAAGGAACGATCATACCACGGTGGGTTGTCTCCCACCAAGCACTTTTAGTTAAAGTCCTTAAGTTGGACATGTGGTGAGTTCCTTGTCATGGTGGCTTGTGCTTGTACTGATCTAGAAATCTCCACCAATGTTTGTAATTCCAATGGCCACTGGGATTCTAAGCTAGGCGCATAACGCCTTCGAACAAGTTGAAGCAAGTGACAAGACCCAAAGAGTGTTGATTGTGGGAATGAATTCCAGGATCCCAAACCTTGCTTTTACACCCGTCTTCTTGTGGATCACCATTGTTCCCACTGGGTGGCAAGCAATATGAATTCTCACAGCGACATCCAAACAACCTTCTAGATCTATTCAATTGAGCTCTACACCAATCCTTGGACTTTAATTTGGAGAATGCAATCATATTGAACCTTGCTTGACAACTCTTGCCATTAACCATCTTCTTCTTACTCTTAATGCCACAAAGAGCTCTAAGTTGACCATCTGTCTCAAGTAGTCCATATTCAAGTGGGAAAGTAAAGGTTAATGATAGAAATTTTACCCACTTGAATGTTGTATTGGATGGTGATGGCTTTGGAAGAGGTCTTGCAAGCTCCACTCCCTTGTGTTTTTCTTTGAATTCTTCTACCTCTTTGCAAGCTTCCTCAATTTCAACCTCTTCCTCTTGGTAGCTTTCTTCTAATTCAATCTCTTCTTCATTGTTTACCATGGGCATGGGAGGTTGTGCATCTTCCTCTTCTTCCATATGTGAGTGTGGAAAGTTCTCTAATTCACTGGAGTATAAACTCCTTTGATTGGTTTCCTCACTTTCTTCCATAGGATCTTGCATTGTATCTCTTGGGAAGGAAGTTGCTTGTTCCTCTTCCTGGTTCTTGATCATTGACTGCACATATTTCTCTACATTTTTGACACTCGTCTTTATATCATGTAGGAATTCTTTCATGAGAAGCTCAATATCTGATGGTGGTTGAGATGAATAAGGAGATTGTGGCTCTTGATATGGGTAGAAAGATGATGGTTCTTGATATGGATAGAGAGGTGGTGGTTCTTGGTATGAATATGGAGGTGATGGTTCTTGATATGAATATGGAGGTGGTGGCTCTTGATAGTTGAAATATAGAGCATTGAAGTTTCTTTGGTTTTGACTTTGCCAACCAAAATTTGGATAGTTTCTCCATCCACCATGATATGAATCACTACTCGGGTGTGAGTAGTAACCCATGTGATCTTTCTCCATTATTTTTTCTTAGCACAAAATACCAAAAAGAATTAAACGCACCATATGGTAAACAGGAAAGCAAAGAAGACAGAACAAAATTTTTTTTAGAGAAAAATTACTACGGGGACACCAAACTTAATTTCAAAAATTAAGAGAAAAAAATTTTAAATAAAATAAATCAAAATAAAAAATATATATTTTTTTGAATTAAAAAAAAATAGATTTTAATAAAATTAAAAATAAAACACCTAATCTAAGCAATCAAACAACTAATAGTTATTAATCATAGTTAATCCCCGACAACGGCGCCAAAAACTTGGTGCGGTATTTTACAACCCACAAATTATCCGGCAAGTGCACCGGGTCGTACCAAGTAATACCTTACGTGAGTTAGGGTCGATTCCACAAGGATTGATGGACTAAGCAACAATGCTTAAGTGGTTGGCTTAGTTAGACAAACAGAAAAGAGTATTTTGGTATTCAAAGAGCATTAAACAGTAAATTAAGAATTTCAGAAAACAAGCAGCAATAAGTTGGGAATAAAATATGGAGAAAACAGTTAAGGTTTCAGAGTTATCAATTTTTCGAATTAACTTTTCTTGCTAACTAATTTAATCATGCAAGATTTATTTCATGGCAAACTATATGTGACTAGACCCTAATTCGTTAGACCTTCCTAGTCTCTTCTAAAATTCATCAACTGCCAATTCCTTGGTCAATTAATTCCAATTAGAAGGTGAAGTTTAAATTCCAGTTTATATGCCACAAAAATCCTAATTATCCAAAAATAAGGGGATTATATGTCACGTATCCCGTTAAATACAAACAATTAGAAATTTAGGATAATATGTTTTCAAGATATTGTTCAAGTAAAGAGCTTTTCCAAGTTTTACAAGAACTCAATTAGAACATGGGTCATACTTCCGTTCCACCCAAATTTATAAAATAAAGAACGAAAACAATTATTGAAATATAAATCAAAACATGGATTAAATTAGAAAGATCAAATAAATTAATCCATACAAGTAGACAGAGCTCCTAACCTTAACAATGGAGGATTAGTCACTCATGGTTCAGAGAAGAAAATAAGGATTCTGGTAAAATGTACTGCCTTCCAATCTGATGGCATCTAAATTTCTTTTTATAACTAATCCTAATAAATTTAAAATCTAATTATTCAAAATTAAAAATAATATCTTTTCCTAAAAATAAGATTTGAATTTAAATTCGAATTAATTAACAACTTCGCGTCTTATAACGTGGGGACCACTTGGCTTCACTGGATCCGCGCCTAACTTGGGTGGTAAAATGTGGCCCAGAAATCACCCCCAACGTTTTCTGCGTTCTCTCCACGTGGCGCATGTCACGCGTACGCGTCAGTCACGCGTACTCGTCGCTCCTCGCTGCCAGCTCCTTTGATTCTTGTGCTGTAGAAACTTCATCAAATCCAGCTGAATGCTACCTAAAATAAACAAAATTACAAAAGACTCAAAATAACATCCATATTGGCTAAAAGATAATTAATTCTTTAATTAAACTCAACAAATTAGATGCAAATTCACTAGAAAAAGATAGGAAAGATGCTCACGCATCACATGGTAATTACTAAATTTTGTAATTAAGAAAAAGTTTAGCACGAGTTTAATATTTTAGTTGCTCTAATTAGAAAATTATTATCTTTTAGTAGTAAAATAGTAATTGTTAATGAGTTGACTAATAATTTGTTATGTTTTTGTAGAGTTTAAGGATGTTGACATCTGATCATCCAATCCCTCCAGATCGGTACAATGATAGGGTGGAGGAGCATTTACGATTAACTGGTTTTTATTATGTATCTCAGATTGGGGTAGTCCAATGTCAGAAAGTACTGGTGAATGCTCTAATCGAAAGGTGGCACCCAGACACACATACCTTTCACCTTTCGATTGGTGAATGTGCTGTGACGCTTGAAGATGTGGCAATTATCCTTGGTCTTTTGACGGACGGTCTTCTAGCCATAGGGATGACAATTAGTAGTTTTGAAGCATTGAAGGCGGAGTGTTTACACCAATTTTGAGTTGCACCCAGTAAGTCGAATTGTAGAAGAAGCTGCATAAAACTGACTTGGTTGCGGGATCTAAAAGAAAATTTACAGTTGACTGATGAAAATAGTATACAGAGGTACGTGAAGTGTCAAATTATGTTATTGATCGAAATGATCTTGTTTGGGGACAAGTCTGGCACATCTGTGCATTGGAAATTCCTACCTCTGGTTCGTGATTTTGGCAGTATGGGTCAGTACAGTTAGGGATCGACATGCCTAGCACACCTATACAGGGCGTTATGTAGGGCATCTCGTTATGACTATAAGGAAATTGATGGTCCACTAATACTTCTGCTTGGTTGGGCTTGGATCCGCCTGCCATATCTAGCACCGCTTCCTAGGGAACCCCGCAGTTTTTCACTTGCAAACAGGTAATATTACCTTACATTTACCTTGTATCTTCATATTTAGAATCCAATTGTGTTAATGAAATAAGTCATATTAGGTGGCGTAACTGGGAGTGTGGAAACCGACGCTATAGATATCTTACGCTTGCTCACTTTAGGAAGGCCTTGTATGATCTTCAGAAAGGCCAGGTGTGCTTTCATTAAAGAAGTATTTGTTTCAGGTTTAGTGTTAGTGCTAATCTTATTGTTATTGTTATTGTTCTTGTTATTGTGATTATGAAGTGGATTGTAATCAAGAGTTTACTTTATTTTTTTCAATTTGTGTGGGTTGCTTATGCTATCAATCGCGTGGATCCGGACATAATTTCTGCAGACATCTACATGCACTTGGTTGTGTGGAGCGCTACGGTACCATTGGTGAGTTTTGAATGCATTGAGTGGCATGCAACCGATAGGTATAGGCGACAGTTCAGTTTTGTTCAGGGAGTTCCTTATCAGGATCGGAATCTAGACAAAGCACACGGAGAAGTCCTGGCTGGTCCTAAGAATCTTAACTAGGCCACGGCCACGACTCATTCATTTTGGATGATGCAGTAGACAAACAGGTAGAATCACGTTCTTACTGAGCTTTCCATGCCTTCACAACATCCCTTGGATACTTACAAGTATTGGTACCAGACAAAATTTAGAGACCGTTTGAACTTGTCCAATCTTGTGGTTCAAGAGAATGATGAGGGTAATCAGATATGGCTGATGACAATCAAGAGCAGGAGCCACAGTCACCTCCACCTCCACCTCCACCTCCAAATCCACTTCCACAAGAACAATCTTTGTCCTCAAGTCAATATGTACCTCAAACACAGTTTACCCCGTCATACCCAATACATCAGTAGTATTGGGGTATGCCACAGTTTGACTCAAGAGAAGGAGCTTCTTTTAGCCAGTTACTTGGTTTCATGACTGCAGATGCAGAACAATCACAATATAGCCAACAGCCTGAGTTCATGGCGGGTAGGTATTCCTTGGATGTGAGGCATTCGTGCCGCACTTCGTCGGGTGCTTCTGGAGGGTTCATATCTGTTAACTCTAGTAGGAGTGACGGTGGTCGCGGGATTCTTAATAGTCAAAACCCTAACCGTGTTTGAATGGGTCGCATTGAAGAAAATGCTAAGTCACTTGAACAAGAGACTGATGGGTATCTAGTAGATGAACCAGACGATGAAGACGAGGACGAGGAGGATGAAATAGAGGAGTCCGACGAGGATGAAGAATCCCGTAATGATGGTATGGGATATCTGTATAAAATACATGATATTTTTCTTGACATCTCAGAATCTATCTTCTCACAGATCACACATTTAAGCTCTTCAAATGAGATTGTGAAGGGAATAATAACATCTAACAGATTTTCACAAATAAATTTTACTCCTTCAGATATTTGTAACAAAATCTGACTAAAATAAAACACTTTTAAAAGAACTTTATCATCCATTTCTCTCACTCACCTAAACAAGAATAGAAACTTTACTACCAGATTTTTGGGCTACATACCAAGAAAGAGAGAAACACAAATAGAAAAAATTAGAAGAAGAAGCCGAACAAGATGAAGAAGAAGACGGGATTTGATCTCTTCTACGAGTTACACACTTTTATATATACATTTATCCACAAATCGGATCCCCCGATTAGGTACAGCTGATTCAAATAAAATTAAAATACAACTCGGATCGTGCAAATTCATTTTCGCACTCATATAAAAAATTTATATATATACAAGACGAACAATCCGATTTGTTTGCTGTGAAATTCAAATTTTTTCCCTGCCAAATCGGACCCTCCGATTTGTTGAGCAACTTTTTGGAATACAAAACTCGCAGGATCTGAATTCTAACCCCTGCCACTCACAAAAAGTTGTCCCACAATTTGGTCTAGCACGCCTTGATTCCATATCCAGACATATCACATTCAAGACTTCCATAACGATAAAATTGAGCCGTTTATTGAATGGAGGTGTCTAAAACATCTCTAAATTAGACTCATTCATTAATCATTATATTATATTCAATTTATGTCAAGAAAATTTCTAAATACCCCAAACACGTAGTATCAATTGCTTTCTTCTTATTCTCAATGCTACCTACATATCAGATTGAGGCAACTAACAGGAACAAAAACCGTTAAGATGAATTGATCCAAAGCGTAATTCATTAAAAGGGAGCAAAAATGTATGCACTCAATAAAATCATAATAAAAAAATACAACAAATTATCAAACAGAAGATATGCATCATAATTCTTACTAGCAAGGGCACTTGGTAGGCCGATGACATTATGGATCAGAACTTTATTTAAGATATTTTTGTTAATCAGTAGATTGCTGCATGTATAAGAGAGGACTTAAATTTCTTACAATTATTCAAGCGGATTAAAAAACTAATAATTTAGACCAGAGATATATGCAAAGGGAATGATTAGTGATTTTAAAGAATTATACCTATATATGAAATATATGCTTATGAAAAAAATATTATTTTGATTAACCAATTTAATATCATACACTCAAATCTTTGTACTTTTAAAATTAGTTTTTTTTTTGTGACTGAACATAACACAAAGAAAAAGGACCTAAAAGAAAGAGTAGTACTCCTCTCTAATAATAATGTCTAAACTATTAGGGGGCAGTAACCACTCTAGGTACTCCTGCTTGTTTAAAGTCTTAGCCATTAAATCAGCCGCTCTGTTTGTTGTGCGCTGGATGAGCACTAAAGTAGTTATCCAATTGCGCTGGAGCATCTCTTTGATTTTGTCAAGCAGATCAGAGTCATTCCTAATAATGCTGGTTGAGCCTCGCGAAACAAGAAGAAACGCATCAAGATTATCAGTTTCACATATGACCTCTTTGCATTCGCAATCCCAAGCCATAACAAGCCCTCTCCAAATAGCATGAAGCTCACAACAGAGAACACTAGAAAGAGGTATATTGGCAGAACAACCTTTTATCCAAATTCCCATGCTGTCTCTAATAATACATCCAAAACCAGCTAATTGCTCATTTTAAAAAATGCTTGCATCGCAGTTCACTTTACAGACATTCATTGGAGGTGGTTCTTGATGCGTGAGCATCTTTCCTATCTTTTTCTAGTGAATTTGCATCTAATTTATTGAATTTAATAACGAATTTATTATCTTTTAGCCAATATGGATGCTACTTTGAGTCTTTTGCAATTTTATTTATTTTAGGTAGCATTCGGCTGGATTTGATGGAGTTTCTGCAGCACAAGAATCAAGGAAGATGGCAGCGAAGAGTGATGCGTGCGCGTGACTGACGTGTACACGTGATTTGGGCTTTCCATGGTGACGCGTGCGCGTGACTGACGCGTACGCGTGATTTGAAGAATTTCACAGCGACGCGTGCGTGTGACTGACGCGTCCGCGTGACTTGCGAAGAAGACCAGCGACGTGTGCACGTGACTGACGCGTACGCGTGACATGCGCCACGTGCAGAAAACGCAGAAAATGTTGGGGGTGATTTCTGGGCCCCATTTTAGCACCCAAGTTAGGCGCGGATCTAGTGAAGCCAAGTGGTCCCCACGTTACAAGACGCGGAGTAGTTAGTTAATTCTGATTTAAATTCAAATTTGATTTTAAAATAGGAAAAGATATTATTTTTAATTTTAGATAATTAGATTTTAAATTTATTAGGATTAGTTATAAAAAGGGATTCTATTAGTTAATTTACATACCATCAAATTGGAACTCTATACATTTTACCAGAATCCTTATTTTCTTCTCTGTACCATGAGCAACTAATCATTCATTGTTAAGGTTAGGAGCTCTGTCTATTTGTATGGATTGATTCGTTTGATCTTTCTAATTTAATTCATGTTTTGATTTATATTTCAATAATTATTTTCGTTCTTTATTTTATGAATTTGGGTGGAATGGAAGTATGACCCATGTTCAAATTGAGTTCTTGTATAACTTGGAAAAGGTCTTTACTTGAACAACAGCTTGAAAACATATTATCCTGAATTTCTAATTGTTTGTATTTAATGGGATATGTGACATATAATCCCCTTATTTTTGGATGATTAGGATTCTTGTGGCATATAAACTGGAATTAGATCATCACCTTCTAATTGGAATTAATTGATCAAGGAATTGGCAGTTAATGAATTTTAGAAGAAACTAGGAAGGTCTAAGGAATTAGGGTCTAGTCACATATAGTTTACCGTGAATTAAATCTTGCATGATTAAAATAGTTAGTAAGAAAAATCAATCCGAAAAATAGATAACTCTGAAACCTTAACTATTTCTCCATATATTTCACAACTTCTTTACTACTTGCATTCTGAAATTCTTAAGTATTATTTAATGCTCTTTGAATACCAAAACACTCTTTTCAGTTTTTCTGACTAAGCCTATCACTCAATAACTGTTGCTTAATCTATCAATTCTCGTGGGATCGACCCTTACTCACGTAAGGTATTACTTGGTACGACCCAATGCACTTGCCGGTTAGTTTGTAGTTAGAAAATACCGCACTAGTTCTCAGTTATATTGCAAAGAGAAAGGAATAAATGGTTTTCGGTGGTAACAACATTAGAAAAATCTCAAGCAGCATGTTTAACTAAGTGAACAATTTTCTCCTTACTCCATGGATCATCTTGATGGAAGATGTCATTGTTCCTATCCCTCCAAATCCACAAAAAGGCCGCTACAAAGAGAAACTCATTTTTGTTGAGGTTAGAACGAATCCAAGACACAAAATCTAAATTAGAGTCCTCAGCGGTCATTCTCAAGTTTAAGTTAATCCAAATCTGACGAGCTTTTTGGCAAGTCCTAAAGCAATGGTTAATATCCTCTAGAGCAAGATAATATCTCTGACAAAAATCAGAAGTAGCAAGACCTCTTTAAAACTGGTAACTAATTGTAAAAACTCCGTTATTGAGACAAAGTCAGAGCAGACACTTTATTTTTTCCGATATTAATTTTCATATACTCGTTTTAGTTTTTAAAAAATGTTTGTTTTTAAATAATATTAAATTATTAACATATGTAACATTATATTATTATATAGAATATTAATAATGAGTTACATCATTATATTTTAATAATTACATTATATATTTTAATTTTTTTTAAAAATACATATTATATCTAAATTATTTTTATATAATAATAAATATAATAAAAAATAAAAAATTTCATCTGAAATTGATTTATGAGGCACAATATACGAGACCAAGTGACCAACTCTACATCCTAGGACAAGCCAAGGAAAATCCATATCCAATAAGAGAACTTTCACTAACTCATATCCAAAAATGTTGATTTATTTTTTGAAAAATAAAAAAATAAATGAATTGTCTGTTGAGTCTGTTGAGTTAGTTCGTTGGCAGTTGGCTGATTTGTTTAACCCAATATATATATATATATATATATATATTGTTAATCGGGCTAAATCCATCTATTTAATATTTCGTTTTTACAGATTTAATTGTAGAGACAAATTAAAGAGTGTAAAAACTGAAGTTGTGAACAAATGAGGGATTAACAATTGCATTTCTCAAAGATGCATGCTTAGACTTTGCTTTTGAGTGGTCTCATACTCCTATTTGCCTACTTGCTGTCACACCTGGAAGATAAGAAAGTATTGAAGAAGCTGATGAACATGGGCCATAAATGCGTATTAGATGTGGTGTTTTAAGTTGGCTCCCATGCATCTATGTTTCGAAACCCGAGTTGTAAATGCCACAGCAGGGTGTTCTTAATTGCTTGTGCAAAATATCAAGACAAGGCATGCAAGAGTTTTCGACCTTCTTTATTATTTTGAATCCAACCATACTACATACTGCGTGTATGTCAAAAATTGTGCAAAATCAAACCACCAAAATCAATTCTTAATATAAAATATATATTAAAATATATATATACATTAAAAATAAATTAAGTCATATTAAAATATATATATATATATATATATATATATATATATATATATTAAAATATTGATAGTTAATTTTAGTGGTTAATTTTAATGTACAAATAGTATTTTTGTTTTGAACCTAAGATACATTTTAAGAATACTTATAAAAGAAATAGTTTATTAAAAGCATAAATTTATGAGTTTATCTATTTTGTGTCTTAAGGATACATGTTAGTTTACAAATTAAGAAAATTTTCATTGAAAATATAAAAAATTTAAGTTTCTAATGCATTGTTTTACATTGTTAGCTAAATCCTAAATTTATTTACATTTTTAATATATTAAATGCATCAAAACTTAAAAAATTTCTATTATTATTTTCTTAAAATATGTTTCTAAAACACAAAATAGCTATTTTTATTTGGATTTTTAAAAGAATAATAAATTTTATTTTTTTACTTTTATTTTCTTGTATTTATTATTTTTCTGTTACAAAGTTTTAAAAATAGATAGATAATAACACCGAAAATAAAAATAAAAAATTTAAAACAAAATATGCCCTAAATTTTTTGTGACTAGTTTTAGTTCATACTTAGTTTTGGAGAAATAAATGTATGATAGAAATTAGTTTGTGACAAGATTAAGGTTTTGGTGCACATTTATTTCCTTCGTTTAAGAGTCAAACGTTTATTATAAACATTTTTTTTTTGGTGACTTATTATTATAAACATTTAAGAATGAGCCATCATAGAGAGAAGAAAAGAAAAAATAGAATAAATATTTTGACCTTCAAAAATTATAATTTTAACAAAATAAATATCAAAAGATGTAAATAATAAAATATAAAAAATATGTTCTGTTTGATATATTAAATTAAATATTTTATTAATTTATTTATATATATTTAGTTTATTTTGTCAAATAAAAAATATCATTAAAGATTCATTTTTTTATTTACATCTTTTTAGATTTATTTTTGTCAAAAACGTAATCTCTCAAAATACAATAACTATTTACTCAAAAAAAATTGTTGAAATTCCACTAAGTACAGAAAAAGTCATCAAGAGATACTGAAGAATAATCCAGTCACACCAAAACGTGATACTCCAAATTGAAACAATAAAAAAGCTATCTACACCTTAAAAATAAGTTACTAAATCAATCACTATATATTTGTGTATAAATATTTTTAATTTGTAATGTGAAAAAATCAAAATCAATTTTGAATTCATGGTGATTAAATTGTGGTTACATGCATTAGTATAATGTTGAAGAAATATCATTGATCAAATTTGTTCAAAATTTGATCAAATCGTTAAGAAATTTGAACATGTATGCATGGTGGCTTTAGCTGTGAATGCAAGAAGTTAAAATTTTGTATTCACATATATGTATGTTTAGTGACTTGACTTTACATGTATATTTGGTGATTTGATTGGTGCCTATATTTCATAATCAAGCACCCCACAATGTAGTTCATGAATAGAGATCCATTGGGTGTAAGAACGTTTTAGTTAGAATTTTAGAGTTATTTTATATTTGTTTTTGTATACTGTAAAGATGATCCAAGAACTCAATCAGAAGAGATGAGAGAATTTAAAGAAAATTGAATTGCTTGGAATGCAAGTTAGTTACATCAGAGTGAAATAGAACTTGTTAATCTATTTCTGTTTCAATTGTGTGTTTACTAGGGACCTTAGCAACCCATATATACATCACAATAGTCCCAACCATGTTCACTAATATCATTATTTTCTACACCCCTCCCCTCAAACTAAGAGTTGGAGTAGGTAATACTCTGAGTTTGACCAAGAACTTGTCAAAGCTGGGGATCTTAGAGGCTTGGTTAGCACATCCACGACTTGTGATTATGTAGGTATATGAACAATATGAATTTGTCCTTTTGAAATTCTTTCTCTAACCAAGTGTAGATCCACTTCAAAATGTTTGTTTTGACTATATAAGACTGGGTTTGTTACTAATTATACGGCACCAATGTTGTCACAAAAAATTGTTGGTGCTATAGTTGTTGGAACTCAAGGTTCTTGGAGTAACTTCTAAATCCATATAATCTCAGTTGTTGTTTCTGCAAGGCATTGATATTATGCTTGTGTAGAGGACCTGCTTACAGTGTTTTGCTTTCTAATACTCCAAAAGGTTGCTGCCAAGGAAAATGCAAAAATCACTTGTAGCCTAGTCAGCATCTGTGAAAGTAAGAAGGCGAAAATCAGTGCATTTAGGTAAATGTATTCCATGGTTAGCCTATTTGAGAGATATCTTAAGATTCTCTTGACTGCTCTCCAATGATCTTCTAAGGGAGCATGCATAAACTGGCTGACCTTATTGACAGTAAAGGCTATCTTAGACATTAGTTTGTGAGAAGGCAACATGGGATTTTAGAGGAAGCATGGTAGCTCTTTTGAACAAGTCAGAAATATACTTGCACTGAGAGATTGTAAGTCACCCATGTTAGCGAAATTAAATTCCAAACTAATAAAAAAATATAATTGGCCAAGATCTCTTAAAGATAAGCTTTTCAATTTCAGAATTGTGATTGCGAGTGATGACAATGTTATCAACATATGCCAAAAGATATATGGTGGATGTTGGATTGAACTTAGTGAAGTATTAGTAAAGCCATGGTTAAAAACAGTACTGCTAAGTTTGTGAAACCATACCAATAGCTTTGTCAAGTTTGCATACAAGATGAGGATTAGATGGTGAGAGAAGCCTTGTGGAGGGATCATGTAACAGTAAGCTCTCCATTAAGGAAAGCATTATTGAAATCGAACTGTCTCAAGAACCAACCAACCCTTAGAAATAGCAATAGAGAGAACTATCCTGATGGTGATGGGTCTAATGACATGGCTATAAATTTAAGAGTAGTCAAATATCCACAATTTGATGACAACCTTTAGCAACAAGGTAAGCCTTGTACTTTTTAATAACACCATCAGCACCTCTTTTAATTGTAAATATCCATTTTGATCCAATAATAGTAGCATTGAAAGAAGGTTGAATAAGATGCCAGGTCTTGTTTTTCATCAATGCAGACCAAAGTGATGATTTTAAGGCTCGAGAAGCATTTTTATGTATGTTATTGATCAAATCAAAAGTTGGAACTTCACTTATCAAGGTTGTGGGTCTAGATAAACCAGATTTAGATGTGGTTATTATATGGTGCCTATTAGTAACAGTAGTGGTTTGATTTGTCATTTCAATATCTCTAGTTGGTTGAATTTCAATCCCTAATATTGGGATTTTATTTGAAGATAGAGAGGAATTTTGAGAAGTAGAAGGAGAAGTGATAAGAATATGATTAGAATTGTTTTCAATATATTGAGGTTGATCAGAAACAAGTTCTTCAGAAGTACTAGCAGGATGATTATGAATGATTGTGGAAAATTGATCAGATTTAGTAAGAGGAGAGGGAATCTGAGACAAAAATTAAGCATGTTAGTGGCAGAAGTAGAAGAATTAGGATGAAATGCAGTAGAATTGGAAGAATGATCAGCAAATATAGATGCGTAAGGGAAATATTTCTCATAAAAAATTATATTTCTTGCAATTATGATTTTACCATTTCTACCAAGACATTTGAAATTTTTTGACTTAGGAGCATACTCCAAAAGGACACATAAATCTGATCTATAATCCAATTTATCCTTGTTGAAGGGTCTGAGATGTGAAAAACGTGCACATCAAAAGACCCTCAACATAGAATAGTTAGGAATGCATTTTTGAAGCATTTTAAAAGGTGATTTTAAGTTTAAAACTCTTTTTGGAAGTCTGTTAATAAGGAAGTATGCATTAAGGAAGGCATCTTCCCATAATTGTGGTGGAAGATTAGCAGTGGCAAGAAGAGTCAGACCTATCTCAGTGAAATGCATGTGCTTTCTCTCCGCAACTCCTTGCTGTTGGGTCTAAGAGCATGATAATATATGCAAGATTGACATGAGCCAGAGAAATAGAAAATTGTTTGAACTTTTCAATTGTTTCTTCGTGTGAAATCAACAGATTTTTGACTTGTAATACAGCTTGAAAATTCTTTTGATAAATCTTCACATATTACTTCAATGTGATCTTCAGGTGTAATTGAATAACCTATAGCCATAAGAGAGTCTACAACTTCTTTGATTTGAGCCAAATATTCAGTGATCTTGAGATTCTTTTTTTTTTTAATCATCTTGAGCTGTTTGTAAATTGTTTGATCTTTGTTTTGGTCGTTTCAGCAAAGTGAGTTTGAAGTTTGTGCCATATTTTAAGAGCTGAAGAGCAATGTGCAATGCGATTCTTGAAGGAAGAATCAACAGATGCAAGCAACCAATATCTGAGATTCTAGTATCGATGAAGCCATTTAATGTGTTTTTTAGAGACTTTTCCAGCAGTTTGAGCTTCAGCATATTCAAATTCAGGTGGTAATTTTTCTTCATGAAGATTATCTCCAAGATTTTGGCCTATGATGGTGAAGAGTGCTTGTTGTTGTCATGTGAGAAAATTGGAGTCATTCAATCTGTCTTGAATAGGAGAAAGAAAATCTTTTTGATTAATGGGGAGAGCCATGAATCAACCTTCCCCTGAATACCATGTAAAGATAATCCAAGAACTCAATCGGAAGAGATGAGAGAACTTAGAGAAAATAGAATTGCTTGGAATGCAAGTTAATTACATAAGAGTGAAAAAGAACTTGTTATTCTAAATCTGTTTCAATTGTGTGTTTACTAGGGGCCTTAGCAACTTACATATACATATCACAGTAGTCCTAACTATGCTCACTAATATTACTATTCTCTAGATATATCAAGTCAATTTGTTGGTCTCTCTTTTAGTTATTTAGAGAAGAGTTGTATTAGTCTTATGTGTCTTCTCTTTATACTTGGTGAGGAGTATTTGTTTCTTTGTTTATTTCTTTATAGTTTAGAGTATACACCATTTAATTTAGTATCGACAAGTATTTTAGGTGTATTTGGAATTTGGATATGTTTAAGTATTTGGTCCATTCTACGGTATCTCACTAGAGATTTTGGTTTAAGTGTAGTTGTTACCAATTTGTATATTTGTTCTATTTTGGAAAATGCTATGTGCCTTTTAAAATTCAGCTTTTAATTAGTCTTTTAATTTAAATAATATTATTTAATTAAATTTTAATTAAAATATATTCCTAATTTATAACCAAACATATTGGTAATTAAGATAAATTTAAATTTTAAATATTAGAATTTCTCTAACTTTCTATCCACTTCATAAAGTAGTTACTTTAATTTATCATTTTTTCATTTTTTCTATAAGTTTCTCTCTCTCGTATGTTCTTTTCTTCTTCTTTCTCAAGTTTTTCACAAAAATTTTCATAGAAGAATGCTACTCTCTGCTGGTAAATTTACTAGTTCATACTTATTATTATTATTATTATTATTATTAGATGAGTCGTGCTATTTTGTTCTTTATTTGACTTGAGTGACTATGCATGCTAACTCAAAACTCATTCATTATCATTGTCGAATGAAATTTTAATAAGATTATATTAACATTTGAATTAAACAATAAATGAATTATCAATCTATGTATCAAAATTCTTTTCTTCTTCTTCCCTTTCCTTTTTTCTTTCTTTCTTTTATTTTTTTAATCTTTATCTCTAGAATGATTTGAGAAGACCACCAACATAAAATTATTAGACCAAATTAAAGATAAATAAAGGAGTAATTACACGTCTAAAATTATTAAGTTATCCAAAAAAATACTTTTAAAACACATTCAAAATCATAAATCTAAAATTTAAATTTAAACATTAAAAATAAAATTAATTTTTTATATCTTGTTCAATTAAAGTTCATCTAACATTTCTTTTTTTAGTAGTTAGAATTTTTTGTTACTTCTTTAAATATTAATGCTTTAAAAATTATTAAAATATACGTAAAAATTCGTTTTTATTTTCAATTGTAACACATATAAAATTATCAAGTGATACACAAAATATTTCTGAAACACATTCAATTAAAATCATAAATTCAGAAATTTAAATTTAAACTTTAAATATAAAGTTAATTTTTTATATCTTATTCGATAAAAATTCATCTAATATTTTTTATTTTTTATTATGAGTTAGATTTTATCGTTACTTATTTGAACATTAATGCTTTTAAAACTATTAAAATGTATGTTTATAAAAATTAATTTTTTTTCAATTATTATACATTTAGAATGATGGACTTATCTACAAAATATATTTGAAATACATCTAAATCATAAATCTAAAATTTAAATTTAAACGTTAAAAATAAAATTAATTTTTTTATATCTTATTCGATAAAAATGTATCTAATATTTCTTATTTTTTATTAACGTTTTTAAAATTATTAAAATAAATAATTAAACTAAATTTTTTAGATCTTATTCAATAAAATTATATCTAACATATTAGGGCTCATTCTTAAACGCTCCTTGCTAAGTATGGAGTGCTGCACACCTTGTGAATTCGTTAAGTCTAAACTCTTCATTTATTATATTTTATTTGAATGGTCTGGATTTAAAAAGGTAACCTGTTAATCAGGTTAATTATTTTTTTTACAAATTTTAGATTTTTTTGGCAAGTCTCAGATTTTGGAATGAAGTTCAAAATAAAAAATTAGTATATAAATATTAAAAACAATATGTCTGTACAAAAAAAGTTATTGGACTTTATAATTAAAATAAATAATACATAAAAATAAGTTAAAAATTCATGTACTAAATCCAAAAAAAAGATATATTAGAATCTTAAAAAAAATAATATTAAATATATATTATGTATATAATATTAAATTTTAAATAAATTTTGTTTTGTGTGAAATAAAATATAATATTAAATATAAACACAATGATAAAAAAATTTGTGTTATATATATATAATATTAAAATTTAAATAAATTTTGTTTTATGTGAAATAAAATTATAATATTAAATATAAATATAATGATAAAAAATTTTGTATTATATATATATATATACAATTTTATTTTGTGTGAAACAAAATTAAAACATTAAATATGAATAGAATGATAAAAGATTTAGTACTATATAAATTTAATTAAAAAAATATTTATACAAGATAAAAAGTAAACAAACATATAATAATTTTATTTTGTGCGGAAAAAAATTCATGTAAAAAAAATATTTATATAATTTTTTATTCACAATTTTTTATTGAAATATGTTATTTTACTATATTTATAATATATTATTTGGGATAATTATATTATTTTAGTTAATATATATTATTTAAAAAAATATTTAAAATTTATCATTTTGTATTAAGAATATTATTAAAAATATATTATTATTTTTTCTTAAATAACATTTTCTTTTCTTTGGTTTAAATACTATGACAATAATATTTTTTGTGTAATTGTTTGTACTCAATAAATATTATATTCATTTATTTTTATATTGCATGTAAAATAAATAATTAATGTTTAAAAAAGTTAATAAAGGAAAGAAGTATTTTTTTTACCAATTCTTAGGTGAATATAAAGAGATTATGTCATTTGAATTATAATTCGTTGGCAAAAAAAGAAATACTCTTAATTATATATTAAATAGAATAATTATTTATTAGGCTCATTTTTATACAAATAAAAATTTTTCTTAGTTTTATATCTGTAATATTTTATACCAATTAGCTTCAGAATTTAATTATTTTTTGAATAAATTAATAAAAAAATAATACAAATAATTGTTTAAATATAATTGTATTTTAATTTTTCATTTTATTATGTACACGTTGAGGTTAATTTGAAATAAAAGATAATGGACTTGTTGTAACTGCCATGTATTTTGTGCTTTGACTGCGTCGTCATTTGAGAATCATGCGCCTTCATGGAAACCGGGGTTCTTCTACAGAATCCGTTTTGCGTTTGGAGTTAGCTAACCAGCAGTGGCGACAGGCATGCGTCTTCCTTTTCTATGGCAGCAATTTTTCGGACTTTGATGATCATATATGGTAGAGGTGGAATAGGGTGGGTTCAAGAGCGTCAAAATCTATAGCTAGCTAAAACGATAGTGGAAGTACCTGCCAGCAAATAAAACAATGAAAATATTTGAAGACATCACATCGATAATAATAGAGTAACAGAGGAGTTAATTTTTTTTGTTAGTGCTGGTTTGTTTGTTCACCCCATGACAAAAAAAAAAAAATAACAATAATAAATAAATTAAATTTACTTGATAACTTTTGATAGTAGGTTAACTTTTAAGGAGTGCTGCACTCCCTACTTTATCTGGAGTGCACTAGCTTTCGCCAACATATTAGTTCAAAATATGATCTCTTGTAGTGGTTTCATATGTGTGGGTTAATAATTAAAACCCTTATTAAGATTTACATTTTAGATTTTAAAATTAAAATCTTTGATTTTACTGAATTTAATTTTTGGATATATATTTAAATGATAATCTGTTAATAATTAAAAATGTTAAAACTGAAACAGAAATTTTAAATTTTAAATTTTTATTTTATTTAGTTTGTATTTTGAATGTGTATTTAATTTAAAAAAAATACTAAATCTATTTAAATATATTTGTTTTAATTTTTTTTAAATTATTCTAATAAAAAGCTGAATAAAAGATTATATTTAAAAGATATTTAGTCATACTATTCTATTTTATAATAAAATATTTGTTTATCATCTTTATCTGTAAACATAGGCTTTAAGCCGAATTACATCCATTTTTTATGTGTCGAATTCTAGCTAGCTCTTGTACGCTACTCTAATTATTGCCTAAATTCTTAACATATATTTTATATTTTGTTAATTTTAATAACTAATTTTAATGTATATATATAGTATGATAATCAACTTGTTCTGCTCCCAAAAAACAGGGACAGTGAATATTAATGCATCCAAAAACATAGGATATAACGTAACGTGTTCCCTTAATGAATTTGTTTTTTAAATGTGGAAAAATTGTAAGAAAAATGTTTGAAGGGACTAAATATCTAAATAATTAACATGCAATGCTTTTATAAGATTCATTTCACTCACGGATGCCAATAACGCAAAAAAGAAAAAAAAAATTCACACACACAAAGAGACATGCATATAAATCAATAAATCATCTTCTACTACTCTTTCAACAAACACATAATAGGCCATCTTTTTTTTCTCATTCAGAAACCAGATTGATCCCAGAATCCTTGTTTGGTTTTGAATGGAAAAGGGGGTCATTGATCTCATACTAGTCCCAAGTGGTCTTCTTGTAATGGTAATATACCATTTCTGGCTTCTTCGTAGAGTTCTGAAGCACCCCACCAAAACTACTATTGCTGTCAATGAAATCAGTAGACGTCTCTGGGTTGAAACTATGATGGAGGTAGGTACTTAATTATGTGGTTGTCTTGACAATTTTTTTTTTTTTTACATTAAAAGATTTAAGTAAAGATAATTCTAACTACACGAAAATATAAGTTAAGTACATATATCTAATATATTATTAAATAAATAAAAATAACTAATTTTTAAATTTATTATAATACTTAAAAAGTCATCTAGATACAAAAATTTTTAAAATATTTTGAACACAAATCAGAGGATTTGATTTGTGTACCTTCTATAATTTAAAAAAAATACTAAAAATTACAATATTAAAATATATCACTCATCCTACTTTCATATCTAAATTTTTTATTTAAATTTTTTAGCCTCAAGAAGCATCTACTTCAGTAGAACAACTAGTAGCTATTACCTATCTAATTTGTATTTTCTTAAAATTTAAAAATATCTGGCCGATTTCATTTATAATAAAATTAAATGTTTGTGGTATTAATTTATTTAAAAAATGTTTCCTTAATACTGATGTAACTTTATAAAAGAAAAAAGTGTAGTATTAAATTGTAAATTATTTTATGTACGAGAAAAATTTTATTTACAAGCGAAGGAGTATTAACAAGTTTTGAGCTGATATATATTCAATGCAGTAATATAGCTAATTATATGTATTTGCCACAATAATGGTTAATTTAATCTTTTGAGTGAAAGGATACAGAATTTGCTGATGAGATTGTGACTTAGCTGCTTCTCAGTTTTCTCAAATTTGATGAGTATCATTTTTTTCTTGTAAAGCTTTTTCTTGTTTAATTAATTACCGTCTGTGAGATTTCTTCTAAAAAAATATGTTTTTCTCTAGTTGTTTAGTTTTGTTGAGATTTTTTTTTGTTGTTGTTTGGCTGTAATATAGTCTTACGGTAAGTTTTATTCAGTTTCACCAGTACTTATTTTTGGAAAAAAATTCTAACAATTAATTAATTTTTAAAAATTTTATTTATGTAATTAATATTGGTGTGAAGAGTAAATATTTAAATTAGATGAAAATTCAGTTAATTTTATACGAAGTTAATAGTTAAAAATCGTTAAATAATTTGATAAATTTGATTAAATTGTCATTTAATAACTCTCATCTATTAATTTCATATGAAGTGAATTACCTAAATTTCCACCTTTAAATTATCAGGATATACCAAGGCATGGGGTTCTCGCAGTGCAATCCTTGAGGAACAACATAATGGCTTCAACCCTTTTGGCCACCGCCGCCATATCGCTTTCTTCCCTCTTAGCCATATTAATGGTTGGCAGCGGTGGCGGCAACTATGGTGGCTACTACCACAAAGGAGAAACCAAGAGCCTTGTTTCCGAGGCCTATGGTGATAGAATAAGTGATTACATTTTGTCTTTGAAGTTCTTCGCCATGTTATTGTGCTTCTTGCTCTCATTCATGTTCAATGTTCAATCAATAAGGTACTATAACCAAGCAAGCATCCTCATTAACGTACCCTTCAAGAAAGTGCCATCGCCGACGCCGACACGGAGCCTCCGACTTGGGATGTTAAATGTCACCAAGATTTTCAACAAGGGGAGCTATTTTTGGTCTCTAGGATGGCGGGCCATCTACTTCTCTTTCCCTTTGTTTATGTGGCTTTGGGGACCAATTCCGATGTTTGTTTCATGCATTGTCCTAGTCTTCATTTTGTACTTCTTGGATTCTACCTTTGATTATGGATGGCAAGGGGGTGACAATAACGAGGTGCATAAGAACTACAATGTGTGTTGACATGGAAGTTGGTATGGGGGCCAATTGATATATGGAACCTTATGATCCCTAATTGGCCAATGCCGTATGAAATCTCTTGTGCATGCAATAGTTCTGCTTTTGGGTAATTTTTCCTTTTGCGTCAATAATTTCACTTCTTTTAACAACACATAGGGCAAATTGCATGCACCAAAATAAAAACCATAAGTACTGAAAAACCGATGAACCAGAAGTAAAAGTAGTGCTCGTCATTGTCATTAATCTTCTACCTTAAATGATTTCTCTCTCATATTTATTTTTGGTCCTATTTATGAAATAAATGGTGAGAGACCCCACTTTACTTTTTAAAGTGAAATTCAAACTTTAGAAAATCCAAATCCATGAATTATTATAGCTCAATTGGTATAGTTTCTCTATACTCATCTAAGAAGTTGTAGATTCGAGTCTCCTTATCATTATATAAAAAAATTACATATATAAAAATTTTATATAAATAAGACAACATAAAAAAGAAAGACGAAAAAATACGCTGAGAGAAAAATAAAAGAGAAAAGAGAGGAAATTAAAAACAAAGAAAAAAATAACAAAGAGAAAGGAAGAAAAAAAGGAAAACAAAACACATAAGAAGAAGAAAAACAACTCAACAAAAAAAAAGAAAAGGAGTGAATGAAGAAGGTTTTTTTTCTATTTAAATAAAATATTATAATTTATTGATTTAAATAAAGATACATGAATTTATTAATTTGTACATTTAATCTTATTTTCGTAGTCAAAAACTGCAAAAATGAGACTAAGTACATAAATTAAAAAAGTTTGAACACTTATTATTTCATTCCCACATTTCAAGTTTAAAATTTCGATTCAAAGTTGATTATTCTAACTTTGACACCATATTTGTCTGGAAAATCTTAGATCAATAATATTTGGCCTCAAATATGTGGGAATTACGAATTGTTTGGATGACATTTTTGTTAATTGATTGTTTGAGATTGATTTGACTGAGAAAATTTTGAATTGCCTTAATAGAAATATCAAAAGATGAGTACTCATGTGAAAATACCTCGATGTGAAACTAATCTAGCTAAGAACGATTGCATAATTTGATGTGTTTAATTAAACTAATTTTTTTTGATAGTCACACTAATTAAATTGGTTTTTTATTGAATAAATTTTTCCTGAAAACAAAAATGTGATTTAGTTGTTGGCCATGCATTATATCCTTATTATTATTTATATTAAATATAATAATTGAGAAGTAAGTAAAATGAATATGTAATAATCTGCCTTAGTAAAAAGTGATATAATAGGTTTTAATATTAGTGATTACTTTTAGTACGATGATAAATTAATACAAACCGATACGATAAAATCAAGAATAAATAAAAATATAATATATGAATTATATTATTTATATTAATAATTAATTTTTTTTAAATTATATATTGTATCATTATTTTTATTAAATTGTTTTTTTAATTTAATAAAAATAAAAAATATTTTATTATTTAATTTAAAAAAATTTAAATAATTTTTTATGATGAACAAAGATTGCTCTTTTGAAGACACCAAAAAAAGACTGCTCTTTTGAATTAATCAAAATTTAAAATTCAGCTAATCTTAACTTTATATTTTATATTTTAAATAATTAAAAAAACACATCTAAAAAATAAAAAAATAAAGTTCATTTTTTTCTAAGATTTTAGTATTATTCATCTTCTCTCTATTGATCTTGAATTAAAATTGGAAATGTGTATTTTAAAACAGTTAAAAAATGAAGAGAAAACAATTTTTGTACTAAAGATTATAAATTTTTAAAATTTAGACCTCTGTTAAAAATTCTACAAAATTATAAAATTTATACTGTGTGCATGTGTATAGGATTGTGCCCACGCACAAAACAGAGACAAATTTTAACTTTGTGTGTGTGACAGAACTGTGCGTGTGCACACGTTTTATTTTCTCTAAAATATTATTTTTTTGACTGTCTTTCCGATGAGCTTGTAAACCTTTTTAACCTTCATATTGAGTTGAATAATTTTAGTTATGAAATTGACTGAGTTGGCAATTATGACTAAATGTGATATGAAAAACTGTATTGGCAAGGATGTGGGCTTTGTCCCGCTTGCGTGGTTGACATCCCAAGAGAAGTCTACAAGGGACTATCCCTGTGAGTATTGATTGGCAAGGATAGAAGCTTTGTCTCGCTTGCGTGATTATTATTGAGCACAATCTCGTGAGGGCGGTGATACATAACGCTCACTTGAGATATAGTATCTAAAGTTCAGTGGGGACGATGATACGTAACGCCCACTTGAACTATGAGTACGGCTCGGTGAGGATGGCGATACATAATGCTCACTTGAGATAGAATGATTCCTCATGAGGTTGGCGATACGTAACGCTCATGGAAGGGATGTTTTCTAAGATAGGGATGGCGATATGTAACGTCTATCTCAGGAATGTTATTGGGTGCGGGCAACCAACTAACACGTGAGGTCATGGTCTGTTTAAGAATACACATGTATCATGTGCATTTGTGTGCTATTGTTTGAGTGTACATAATTATTTTGATTTGCCTAACTGATTATTCTACTTAACTGTTAGTTGTACTACTTGTTCTAATTGTGCTAAATTGTGATTGCCTTGCATTTGCCTTGTGTTTGTGACTGATCCTGCTGAACTGAATATATGACGGAAGAGAGATGATGATTTACTGAAAATGATTGAGACTAAAGATAACTATAGAGTTGATAATTCAGCAAATTTAACTCTGTGTGGATAAGTGAAAACCCTAGGCTTGAACTTCTATGATGTTGGAGATAGGATTGCCTAGAAGGTTCATATCCCACTGGGAACCTTTGGGTTCTCACTCGTCGTGGATTTTCTATTTTTCAGATGCATGACGTGATGAACCTTGCTGAAAGTGCGAGATTCTATTTGGTGAAGCAAAGAAGACCTTTTGAGATTTAGTTTAGTTGTAGAATTCTCTTCACTTTTGATACTTTATTGTATATTTTGTATATTCCTCTTAGAGATTTTTATTTGGAGAGACAAGATGTCTATTTTGTATACTTTTGGTGTTGTAATATTCTAACTGGCCTTTTCTTCACAGATCGAGACTAGTAACTACTATGTGTCCTATTTATATATATATATTTTGCTTTAGTATACGACGCTTCTTACGTTAACGTTTCGTGTGTGAATAACGGTTGTCGATTTTATTTATCTTTCCTTCACATGATCCTAGTTATATTATTATTCTTCAAGTATTATATATGTATGTATCTTTCTTTTAGGTGTCATAATACCTCACCACCTTTGATTTACGACTATAGCATATGGTTTTGTATAGTAGGGTGTTACACTCAGTAAATTTGCAGAGAATTATACCTTCTACCCTCCTAGGTATCCTTTCGTTGATGAAGTGAGATGCAAATCAACCAAGTGCAACCTTAGCCAAATTCCTTACATTTTTCATGGTACTTTAAGATGATTTGACTCTAACACCCTATACTCAACTCCTCGACGGATGCTATAATCCTTCACATTCAACACAGCTTCCTCTTTATTTTGGAATGATTGTCCAATATGAAATTCTATAGAAGCAGTTGCATGATGCAATCCTTGACCCCAAAGGCATCATCTACATTCGGCTGTTGCCCTATAGCTTCCAAGTTTAGTGTTGAAAAGTGCGGAGGATATTGTTATGTGCCAGAACTTGATGAGCCCTGTTGTGTATGTGGATTGCTCCTTGTATCCTCATCATTGTTTCCAACTATATCGACAGGCTCTTCATCCAAATTACCTTTTTTCATTGCATTTTCAACTCGATTAGGTTCATTGTCACCTACACAATCAAGAATCATGATCGGAGAGCTGGCCATGTCAACTGCCAGCTGCCAAAATAAACAGTTCTCCAATTCTGCACAACCATCTTCATCCGCACGATTCAAATCAACCGCAAGGGATGGAGATGCAATGATCGGACAAGCCGGTACAACTACAGGCATCGAACTGGAAGCACCCCAAGGCAGTCGACTAAGGATTCAGAGCTGATGTTCCAGATCTGTCAACACATCCTCTAACCTCGCATACAACTAGTATGTTCTGACCTCTAGAAAACTTCTCCGACAATGAAACAAAACTTGCAGATCTTCATCAGATCCTATCACAAAGTATCATACTTCATCAAAACCTCGCATAAAATAACTTCTTCACCTACTTGGTCCTAAACATCCCAAGTTTCTGCAATATACTGATTTTTAGATATGACAAAGGTATTTGTTGAATAGATAAATACACTCAAGGGTTTCTTGTAGGTAAACTTCACACCTTCTCTTTTGCTTTTATAAATTTTTTTAGAGCAATGCACTAGCGCTAAGAAACTATCCTCTTCACTGGACATTGTGAAAATGATGACTCTCCTTGACAATTACCTTCCATTAGTATATATAGAGCCTACAGTCTTCATAAACTGTGGTAGGAGTCCTACGATTTATGTACACTATTTGATATTCATAAAACGTGGCAAGGGTCTCACGATTTATGCACAAATGATGCTCTTTATAAAGGGGTCTTGCGGTTTATGTACAAGTGCTAAACCATGGTTAGCAGCCATGGTTTATATAGAGTTCAAAGAGGACACGAATGTAATGAGTTTTAGATTGTTGTATTTTCGTAAATATGAATTCCAATTATTTTATTTGGATAAATTACCCTTTTTTTATGTTAGACAAAAACTACCTTTTTAAATTAATCAAATTTTAAAATTCAAATAATTCTAATTTTATATTTTAAATTTTAAATAATTAAAAAATCAAAACAAAATATATCGAGAAAAAAAAAAGTTGTTCATCTTCTCTAAGATTCCAATGTTCATCATTTTTTCTCTTATCTTCCTTCTCTCTAATAAAGAAGAAGAACAAAATAGAACTCACTCACAATACATTCTTTATTTGAGATTGCTCAAGTATCAATCTAAATGCCATGCCATTTACCTTCAGCTAAAAAACTCTTAGAAACAGTATTTTTTTATTTTTAAATACCAAAGACGGATAAATTAAAATTGAAATTCAACGACAGGAGCGAGAATGTAATGAAGAAATTAGGGAACCTTGTTGAGCGCAATAGGGAAAACTTTGGAGCCGTCATGCATGCGAGGGTCCACCATAGAAACCTGGCGGAGTGATGAGCGGATATTTTATACGCTTTTTGGGGGTAATTTCATGTAGATTTTAGCATGTTTTAATTAGTTTTTAGTTAAATATTATTAGTTTTTAGGCAAAAATCATATTTCTGGACTTTACTATGAGTGTGTGTATTTTTCTGTGATTTCAGGTATTTTCTGGCTGAAATTGAGGGAGCTGAGCAAAAATCTGACTGAGGCTGAAAAAGGACTGCTGATGCTGTTGGATCCTGACCTCCCTGCACTCGAAATGGATTTTCTGGAGCTACAGAAGTCCAATTGGCGCGCTCTCAACGGCGTTGGAAAGTAGACATCCAGGGCTTTCCAGCAATATATAATAGTCCATACTTTGCGCGAGAATAGACGACGTAACTTGGCGTTGAACGCCAAGTACATGTTGCTGTCTAGAGTTAAACGCCAGAAAAACGTCATGATCCGGAGTTGAACGCCCAAAACACGTCATAACCTGGAGTTTAACGCCAAGAAAGGCCTCTACTCGTGGATAGCTTTAGTCTCAGCCCCAGCACACACCAAGTGGGTCCCAGAAGTGGATTTCTGCACCAATTATCTTAGTTTACTCATTTTCTGTAAACCTAGGTTACTAGTTTACTATTTAAACAACTTTTAGAGACTTATCATGTACCTCATGACATTTTCAGATCTGAATTACATACTTTTTGACGGCATGAGTCTCTAAACTCCATTGTTGGGGGTGAGGAGCTCTGCAGCGTCTCGATGATTTAATACAATTCCTTTGTTTTCCATTCAAACACGCTTGTTCTTATCTAAGATGTTTATTCGCGCTTAATTGTGAAGAGGGTGATGATCCGTGACACTCATCACCTTCCTCAACCCATGAACGTGTGCCTGACAACCATCTCCGTTCTACATCAGATTGAATGAATATCTCTTAGATTCCTTAATCAGAATCTTCGTGGTATAGGCCGGATTGATGGCGGCATTCATGAGAATCCGGAAAGTCTAAACCTTGTCTGTGGTATTTCGAGTAGGATTCCGGGATTGAATGACTGTGACGTGCTTCAAACTCCTGAGGGCTGGGCGTTAGTGACAGACGCAAAAGAATCAATGGATTCTATTCCAACCTGATTGAGAACCGACAGATGATTAGCCGTGCTGTGACAGAGCATAGGAACGTTTTCACTGAGAGGATGGGAAGTAGCCATTGACAACGGTGACACCCTACATAGAGCTTGCCATGGAAGGAGCCTTGCGTGTGTTGAAGGATTTCAAGGAAGAGTTGAAGTCAAAGGACAAAGCATCTCCAAAACTCCAACATATTCCCCAGTCCTTTATAAACAAGTAACTCTATTGTTCTCGTTTACCTTTTCAATCAAATCTAATAATTCCAACTTACAATTTTAAACATTTTGACTTCTTACAATTAAATCCAAATAACCTTGTTGACATCCTAACTAAGATTAATAAAATAAATATTGATTGCTTCAAACCAATAATCTCTGTGGGATCGACCCTTACTCACGTAAGGTATTACTTGGACGACCCAGTGCACTTGCTGGTTAGTTGTGCGAATCACAAATTCGTGCACCAAGTTTTTGGCGCCGTTGCCGGGGATTATTGAGTTTGGACAATTGAAGGCATATTTTATTTCTTAGATTAGGAATAATTTATTTTTGTTGTTACAGAGTCATTAAATTTTGATAGGATAGTTTCTTTTCAAAAACTTTCTTTTCAAAAATATTATTTTTCTTAATTAAGTGTTAATTTTTCGTGAGCTTAGTGTCTTATTCTAAGTTTGGTGTTAATTGCATATTTTATATTTTCTTTGAAAATTTCGTGTTAGTGTTCTTGGTTCTTCCTTGATCTTTAAGTTGTTCTTGATAATTGGTTATACCCTTTGGAACCTTTTTCAAAAATAATTTTTCTTGGATTGAATCTTGTGCCAAACTTTAAGTTTGGTGTTTTCTTGTTAATCTCTTTATAATTTTCGAAAATTTTCTTAAAGTTTTCTAAAAATTTTAAGTTTGGTGTTCTTTCTTTTGTTCTTGGTGTTCTTGTGAATCTTCAAGGTGTTCTTGGATTTTTCTTGTGTCTTGATCTTAAAATTTTTAAGTTTGGTGTTCCTTGGTGTTTTCCCTCCAAAAATTTTCGAAAATAAGGAGCACTAAATCTAAAAATTTTAAATCTTGTGTCTTTTGTGTGTTTTTCTCTTTCATCATAAATTCAAAATTAAAAAAAAAAAAATTATTTTCTAACCAATTTTAAAACTACTTTTTCGAAATTTTTAATATAAAATTCAAATTTCAATTTCAAATTTTTCGAAAAATTTTTCACAAAATATTTTCAAAATATTTTTTTTATTTCGTTTTATTTATTCCACTTTTATAAAATAAATAAAATCAACATATAAATTATCTCTTGTGATCTAGTATGGAAGCAAGTAGGAATGAACAGTCCAAGAGGACTCTGGGGTCATATGCTAACCCCACTACTGCTTCATATGGGAGTAGTATTTGTATACCTTCCATTGGAGTTAGTAGCTTTGAGCTGAATCCTCAGCTCATTATCATGGTGCAGCAAAACTGTCAGTATTCTGGTCTTCCACATGAAGAACCTACAGAGTTTCTGGCACAATTTCTGCAAATTGCTGATACAGTACATGATAAGGAAGTAGATCAGGATATCTACAGATTATTACTGTTTCCATTTGCTGTAAAAGATCAAGCTAAGAGGTGGTTAAATAACCAGCCTAAGAACATCATAAAAACATGGAAACAGCTATCAGAAAAATTCCTGAATCACTATTTCCCTCCCAAACGGATGACACAGCTAAGGCTAAACATCCAAGGCTTCAAACAAGGAGATAATGAATCCCTTTATGATGCTTGGGAGAGATACAGAGAGATGCTAAGAAAATGCCCCTCTGAAATGTTTTCAGAATGGGTGCAATTAGACATCTTTTACTATGGGCTTACAGAAAAAGCTCAGATTTCTCTAGACCACTCAGCTGGTGGATCTATACACATGAGAAAAACAATTGAAGAAGCTCAAGAGCTTATTGATACAGTTGCCAGAAATCAGCATCTGTACCTAAGCAGTGAATCCTCTATGAAAGAAGAAGCTAAAACAGTAACTGCAGAACTCAGTCCAGTGGATCAGGCTAATGAATTCAATCAGCAATTAGATTTTCTAACTCAACAGCTAGCCGAATTCAAGGAAATATTACAGGAAACAAGAATGGCTAACAGGAACATGGAAGTACAATTAAAGCAGACAGAAAAGCAACTGTCAAAACAAATAACAGAAGAATGCCAAGCAGTTCAATTAAGAAGTGGGAAAACATTAAATACCTCACTTCAAAGTAGCAGGAAACCAAGAAATGAACAGGTGGATACTCAAAATCCCTCTGAGGACAATCAGAGCCCAGAGAGGAATAATGCTGGCGCTGAACGCTGGTGGACGAAATTGTGATCACATCAATGTAGTATTCTTTGTTGTTGTATGGAATCATTATTATGGCACTTATGTGTGGACACAACTCCGTTCAACTAACCAGCAAGTGTACTGGGTCGTCCAAGTAATACCTTACGTGAGTAAGGGTCGATCCCACAGAGATTGTTGGTATGAAGCAAGCTATGGTCATCTTGTAAATCCCAGTCAGGAGGATAAAATTATGGAATTTAGAAAATCAAATATGATTAATAAAAATAAACAGAAAATAAAATAGGATAGAGATACTTATGTAAATTAATAGTGGGAATTTCAGATAAGTGTATGGAGATGCTGTGCTCCTCTTGAATCTCTACTTTCCTATTACATTCATCCAATCCTTCTTACTCCTTTCCATGGCAAGCTGTATGTAGGGCATCACCGTTGTCAGTGGCTACATCCCATCCTCTCAGTGAAACGTTCCTATGCTCTGTCACAGCACGGCTAATCAGCTGTTGGTTCTCGATCATGTTGGAATAGGATCCATTGATCCTTTTGCGCTTGTCATCACGCCCAGCAATCGCGAGTTTGAAGCTCGTCACAGTCATTCAATCCCAGAATCCTACTCGGAATACCACAGACAAGGTTTAGACTTTCCGGATCCTCATGAATGCCGCCATCTATCTAGCTTATACCACGAAGATTCTGTTGGGGAATCTAAGAGATATGCGCCCGGCCTAAGGTAGAACGGAAGTGGTTGTCAATCACGTGCGTTCATAGATGAGAATGATGATGAGTGTCACGGATCATCACATTCATCAAGTTGAAGTGCAACGTATATCTTGGAATAAGAATAAAAGAGAATTGAATAGAAAGTAATAGTAATTGTATTGAAACTTGAGGTACAGCAGAGCTCCACACCCTTAATCTATGGTGTGCAGAAACTCCACCGTTGAAAATACATAAGTGAAAGGTTCAAGCATGGCCGAATGGCCAGCCCCCAAAACGTGATCACAGGATTCAAAATACAATCCAGGATGCGATTATGATAGTAAAAAGTTCTATTTATAATAAACTAGCTCCTAGGGTTTACATGAGTAAGTAATTGATGCATAAATCCACTTCCGGGGCCTACTTGGTGTATGTTTGGGCTGAGCTTGATCTATCCACGATCTGAGGCTTTTATTGGAGTTGAACTCCAAGTTATGACGTGTTTTGGGCGTTCAACTCCGGATCATGACGTTTTTCTAGCGTTTAACTCC